>NW_020955267.1:1218632-1320934 GCF_003031625.1 Empidonax traillii
AACTGGCTGAACTGCAGATCCCAGAAGACTGTAATCAATGGCACAGGGTCTAGGGGGATGTCTCTCACAAGTGATGTCCCCCAGGATTCAACACTGGCCCTAGTACTGTGTAATATATTCATCAATGACTTGGATGAAGGGGCAGATGCCTCCTCAGCAAGTACAGATGACACAAAGCTGGGAGGAGCTGCTGATACCCCAGAAGGCTGTGCAGCCCTTCAGAAGGGCCTTGACATGTGGGAGAGATGCACAGGAGAGGAACTGTCTGAAGTTCAACAAAGACAAATGCAGGGTCCTGCACCTGGGGAAGAACAACTCTGCACACCAACATAGGCTGGGGACTGACCTGCTGGAAAGCAGCTCTGAAGAGAAGGACCCTAGTTGTGTTCCGGTGGACAACTAGCTGTCCATGAGCCAGCAGTGTGACTTCGTGGCCAAGAAGGCCAACGAAATCCTGGGGTGCTTTAGTAAAAGCACTGCCAGCAGATTGAGGGAGGTGATCCTATCCTTCTACTCAGCCCAGTGAGGTCACATCTGGAGGGCTGTGCCCAGTTCTGGGATCCCCAGTACAGGAGAGCCATGGAGCAACTAGAACAAGTTTAGCTGAGGGTATCAAAGATGATTAAGGGTCAGGAGCACCTCTCTGATGAATAAAGGCTAAGGGAGCTGGGCCTGTTCCACTTTGAGACAACTGAGGGGAGATCTTATCATGGTATATAAGTATCTGAAGGGAGGGTGCCAAAAGGATGAAGCCAGGCTCTTCATAATCATAGAATCATGGAATCTTTACTGTGCAGGTGACCATGCACTAGAATAGACTGCTCAAAGAGGTTGTGGAGTCTCACTCATTGGAGATATTCAAGAACCACCTGGACATAATTCTGTGCAACGTGGTCTAGGATGACCCGGCTTGAGCAGAGGAGGCTGGACCAGATGACCCACTGTGGTTTCTTCCAACCTTATCCATTCTGTGATTCTGTGATTTAGTCTTTTTATTTTCCACTATACAACTAGCTTTTTGGAAAAGGAAAAAAATTAGAGGATAATTAGTGTTTTGTAATGAAGTTTACATTAATGTCATTAATGCCACACTCTTCAGGTTAAACATTGCTGTCTTTGCTTAATTGGACTTAGCACCAGGTGTGCTATATATAAGCACACAACAATAAACCAGTTTTAACAAGGACACATCCAAGTGTCTTCTGTCTCCTATGATACAATATCACTGTCTGTTGCTATGATAAAAAGTCTTTTTCCTTATTATACAAACATTTTCATGTGTGCTTCGTTATTTTTTCATGCTGATTACTCAGAGGAAGAGTTGGATTCTATTTAAGGCTATGGAAAAGGTCACAGACAAAAGGGAGGTAGAGCCTCTGTTTGCTATTGTCAAAGAAAACTACCACACTAATGTTAATATTTGCTTTCACTTACAGCAGGTATACTTTGGTTATCTGAATAGCAAATCATGGTGGGCACTGTGAATGAAAAAGTACTGAGGTGAAATTATTGATCTCAGAATAAGGATGTAGACATTCAAACTGTTGTGTTTTTTTCCCCACAGAAAGCTCTGAAATATTTGGAGTTTTCTTGTTATGGCTAAAAGCTGTTGAAAGACTTATCAGTTACTGCAAAAAAAGAGAAATGGCATTTTTTGTAGCTGATATCCAGAGAAGTAAAATAAGTAATCAGAACATATAAGTAAAAAGAAAAGGCTATTATAATAATTTAAACTGAATACAAGGTAAAAATTACTATAAACAAAACATCTCTTTCAATAAAAAAATTACATTGGCTGTCATACTACTATAGTATTTTTTCTTTCTAATCACATCTATTATAAACCATTCTTTAAACTGGAAGTCGCCTCAGTATAAAAGTAATGACCAAGGATCATTGCATTCTATCAAAGGTTATTGAAAGTTCAGAATATGAAGAAAATCTTTTGACAACTGATGTAAAATGGCCACAGAATTACCAAAATTATTCTTTTAACAGAGATAGAACATCGTATCTGCACAAGTCAGTGGATACTTAAGGACCTGCATTTCAAGCCAGTTTTCCAACCCTTTTTATGGCCTTCATCTTTCAGCACAGTCAATACATTTAGACATTCCATCTGCTGTTGAGGTGTAAGTTCTATGTGTTGACTTTCTTGTTCTCTGTGACATTTGCTTTTCCCTTCCTTTATATATTCTTCCTCTGTCAGCCTATGGTCTCCTTCACGTAGCTGCCTCTCTCACTAGACCATAAAAGTACTTTTTTTTTGTGATTCATTGATTTTAATTTTTTCCAGTTAGTAACTGCATATTTCTATTTTGTATGAGAAAGTGCCTGCGAAACAGATTCCTGATTACATTTTCTGCCAATGGCAGCAGATTCTCATTTGTTCTAATCCATTTTTTCTTTTAATATACCTGAAAATTTGGCCCTTTTCCTCCGAGATAATACATTTACATCAGTATTTCATTACTTGAATTCTGGGGATTCTTCATTTGTCACAGTGGATGTCACTGCTCGTACCATGTTCAGAGAATGAGGTGACAGAGCTACTAGAAGTCACTTAGTGGTTTCTGTTTATGCCTTCCAGAATAACAAGGGAGCACATTGAAATAGTACGACAGATGCAAGCAAAGGAGCTTTTCTGAGCAAATATCCATAATTATTGTAACTTATCTGATCCAAACAGACCAATGTAGCAAAGATATATAGGTTGATTTTAATGAAGATAAGACATAATGAAGTCTGGTATCTTCGTTTACAAGTACAAATCCTGTTTCTTTAGAGTGCCAGAGAACTCAAAAGGAAACAAGAAACCTTTTCTCACATCTTCAGCTTTTTTTCCCATAGTCAATACCTAAGTCTTAACACTAAAACCCAAAATTTCTTTCAGAGGTTCTGTATGCTGTAGGCATATTTTAAATTTTCTCCTTTCTTCTGTTATTCCATCTGGCTCTTACCCATACTTTCTACAGCAAGGTGCCTCTACCTATACAGTTCTACTTTCTGAATGGTCTGACCATACTACAGCTAAGCAGTAGCTTCATAATTTAAGATGGATCTTACTTTTCTTTAAGTAAAAATAGGTTTTCCCCACCATTTTAGACAAATGACAGCATTTGCACATGCTGAGTTTAACAACTTTTGCTCAAAACAAAGAAACAAAAAATAATTATTTTGAATTTCTATGTCAGATTTATGAGATCTTTAGACTTGGAATGAAGCTGCATCTTCTGCCAGTTACTCTAGTAACAAACTCATGACTTAGCCATTATTAGCACATCAGCATAGAACAGCTAATCATAAAATCTTACTGCTTGCATTGCAGTAGTTGCATGGACATTTTGTTGCCACCATGAAGTAATGAGAAAATCGCTGCTGCACTAATTCGCTGAAAGAATCAGAAGAATATTTTATAAAGTTGACTAAAAGGACCATTTATATTCTGATTCAGGACAACAGATTGATGTTTAGAAGTACGTGTTAGTCTAGAGCCAAACCCAACTCTTTTTAAAAAACATGCAATCTCTATGTTGGATACCAACAAGTTTCCTGCTGTTGAAAGTTATTAAAGATCTGTGTAGAAGTTTCTTTTAGAAAAATACCTCAAAGTCACTTTAAAAATTAAACTGCAAGTTTAAACACCCATTAAACTGCAAGTCAAATATTTGTCAGGTGTTAAACTACAGATCCTTGACACTTACCAAGGCCATCCAAGACTCCCTAGTCCTCTTCTATCCAACCATCAGGTCCTGTGAATGCTTAAGATCAAGTGTTTCCAGTGCATGGCCTCAGGTATAGGGAAAACAGACTAACTCTTAGGCTCTCTGGGTTGGGATCAATTTTTTTTTCCACCAAGAAAAAAGCATACATATTTAATTTTTAAAGCAATATTACATTTAAGAAAAAATAGTACACATACAACCTGAGCAGGTTCTGAAAGTATCGGTTCAAACCAATATTAAATCAAAATATCCTGTTTCAATGGTAAAATGTTACATTCAGTTCTCCTCCCAGACCTTCAGTTAATAATCTTTAAGAAGAAAAACTAGATCAATTTCAGGGAGATCTGAGAAGAGAATGATACTAACTACTATATCCTGTAGTTGTTCAAGCTTTTAAACTAGTTTTTCTCTGAGAAGAAATCAGAATGACACAACTTGCCATAATGCAGGTAACTCTTTGACAGATGAGTCATCATATCATAAAACTTAAGAACTCCAAGTCATGCATTTATTAATCTTTCCAGAGTTAAAGAAACAATAGGACTGTGAAAGAAAAAATTAAAGGTAAAATAATAAATCAAAATTCTCCTAGAATATTTGTTCCTTAGAAGCTAAATTATGACAGACATGATACAATTTCAGAAGTTCTGTTGCTTTCAGTTAACCATTCCAATTTTGGGCAATTTCATTTGTTGCAAACTTCTTTGGTTTAACACGTTTAACATGTTTAACACATGTTTATCATGGGTCTCATTGTACAACTTTGGAAATATATAATCTCATAGCGAAAGGTTGTCAAGTTTGTTACCTCTTTCATATCTGTACAAGTTTGGTTATATTACAAATATATATATATATATATGTATGTATATCTTCCCCAAGTGAAAGAAAATTGATTTAAGACATGGGCACTCAAAAAAACCCAAAATATTGCAGAGAATCCAGATTAGAGAAATAGTCATTCCCTAACTCCATCTTTTTTAACTCATTCAGCAGGATTTTCAAAATTTTCATAGATCCCTCATCAATGGAAACTTATGCTATGAATTTAAAGCACAATCTTACAGACTACTTACTCTCCTATTTATCACTTTAGGGAAAATAATCTGGCCACACACACAAAAACACAACCACAGCTAACAGCACTAACTGAAAGAAAAAAGATAGGAGGGCCAAGTGGGATGAGATAGGTTGTAAGATGACATAAATAACAATTTTTTGGAAACTCAGGTTAGAGAATGAACACTTTCCCACCATGTTTTTAGAACACTTCTGCCTTAGATGGCAAATACATCAAGTTCATTACATCTTTGAATTTCTACTTGGGAAATATTGGCAGTAAATTGAGAACTCACTTGATCCCAAGAAGGTTGTATGAGAACTACTGGGAATTTATTAGCTTATTAGACATTCTTGTACAAATAAGTTCCTTTAACATCTGTTGTAAGCTGAAACCCTCAAGGTACCTCACTGAGGTGCTTCTGCTTCATTGCACTTTTGTTTATAAAATGAGGCTGTATTTTCAAGTTACAACTGTCTCTAGAAACTCCACACAAAATAAAAGGAAACCTAGCAACGTAGAAAAATGACTTTTAAAAAAAAGTTGTTTTGTTTTTTTTTTTTTAAATGCTTTTCTTAAAAAAAAAACATCTGACTTCACAAGGGAATAAATCAGAAGAAAAACACTGCAGTTTCATAGATATCCTAGAAAAGATGCACAACAAGACTCAAAGTAACACATTTCTGCTATGAAGCATACTGTATATCTTGTAATAGTTTTGACTGAATTTCTACAGAGCAAAAGCCAAGTCACATCTGTGAGAAGATGAACCTCCCACTGACAGAGCAGACCAGTTTTCCCTGTCTCTGTCACCTAATATTTATTGATATCTTACCAAATCCCTTCCATGTATGACAAGTGTTTATTTCTATAAAGAAATATGTACAAGCAGTATTCTCCAAAAACTAATAAAAACCTGTGCTTCTCAATTTTTTTTCAACAATATTTTTTCCAACAATCACTCAGCACTTCTGCACCATAACAGAGCTGCTTGATACATCATAGATGAGACAAAAGCCTCAGGACTTGTAGAGCATTTTGGAAGGCCTGATATCCTTGCAGAGGATGTTCTGCAAGTCTGTTTCAGTAGCAGAATTATAGAGTCCTAAATAAGTGCATAGGACAAGCTCTTCCACACGGCTGCAGCTTGCCCTTGGTGTTTTGCTGTAATCCAGTTCTGGCACACTGAAGCTAGTCACCCCAGCACCATAGGCAGGCTTAACTCAGAGATGTCATATCAACACGAAGATCTACTCCCAGCTGGCAGCATGGGCAGGCTGCACTAGGCTTGGCTTCCTTCTGTCCTCTAAGACTATCCCAGACAGCTTCTCACCCTAAAGCATACTTGTGTGTCATTGTGCCAAATCCCATGTTTTCATGCCAAAAAGACATGTCATTGCAGAGGTTTTGAATTCTTCACTTCTACCCTGGATTATGTTTGAGCAGGACTGAGGCTCTGCATGGGGCTTGCAAGAGATTTATGGCAACTACTACATCATCTAAATACCTCTACACTGTGGTACTTGGCCTCAGTTCCCTAACACAGTTCCTGGCTCTATTTCATCTGGAACAGGCATAGGCTCAGACTTCTTCAGCCTTGTAACAGAAAGGCAAGAAATTCAGCAAGATTTATCCCTCTTTCAGAGTTGCTGCCCTCATTCCCCACACCAATTTTCACTTACACCCTCAAAATTTGTGAAGGATGATAGACTCCATGTTTTGCCATCCCTATTTCCTCCCTCTTCATCTCTGCCATGAACTTCTTTGTCAAGTCTCAAGTGAACTATTGCAGTTTTGCACTGACCAGTGCAATTGCCTTTACCACAGTAATCAGCTATTCATCCTCTAAAGGAATAAACATGCACATTTGTTTTGTCCTTTACTCCATCAGTTGTGGTTTTAGCTGTTGAAACACTCCTAAAACTACATATAACAAACTGAATTAAGCTACAAAAAGCCTTATGGCACAACCTCATCATACATAGGAAATGCGCCTATAAGAAAACAGTTTCACCACCTGCAAAACAAGCAACAACACTGCCAAAACAAAAAGATCTATTATATCGAACTAAAAGCATAGTAAATTCCAGTTACATCCTTCTACTGAAATTGCGTACAGCACTGGCAAGCCAATACTTAAAATGCTAGCACGAAAAGTGCACAAAAGGTGGACTACTACTTTTAATAGGAGTTTTTAAGAGAAATGTTTTCCTTTTTCCTCACACCAATACCTGACATCCTAAAACAAAGTGGGGAGAGGGGGGAAAACACAAACACTCATGCAAAAGAAAACCTGCAATGCATCTTCAAAAAAGCATAAATATAGCTTGAAACTTAAAGCAAAATATGTTTGGGGAACATATATTTTTCTGAAAACCTTTCCAGTGTTAGCCTAGAAAGAAGTCTGAAAAGCACACCTTCATCTAGCCCCTGCTAATGATGTAAGGTTTCCCGGACTTCAGACAGATATCTCTAACTGGTCACAGTGGAAGTGAGAAAGATGTACTCATTCCACCACTTCTAGCACAGCTGACTGAACCTAGCACAGCTCAGCATTACTGGGGTATTGATTAATTGAAACAAACTAATATTGATGTTATTCCATTTTCTACAGCTCCACTCAAGGGCTTGCTTCCCTGTGTTCTGCAAGTACACAGCTCTGCCTTCTAAATTAAGCAATTTTATAACACTATCCTGTAAAATACAGGTTCTTAACACTGGTCCCTGTAAAACTTGGAAGGAATAATCACGTAATCATCAGGCTGAAAAAAGCCTCTACAATCATTAAGTCAAACCTTTGACCCATCACCACCTTGTCAACTAGGCCATGGCGCTAAGTGCCATATCCAGTCGTTTCTTGAACACCTCCAGGAACGGTGACTCCACCACCTCCCCAGCCAGTCCATTCCAGTGTTTAACAAGCCCTTCCATAAAGAAATTCCTGCTTATGTCCAACCTTAACCTCTTGTGGGACAGGCTGAGACTGTGTCCTCTCATCCTATTGCTAATGAGCAACTAAATGCCAGGAGAGGAATAGAAATGGCCAGGAAATATAAAACAACCCATTTTACTGGAAAGTGCAGAGGGTAGCTGGTAAAGGAGGCAAATGCCAGTTGTACCAAGCACCCCAGAAACTCCAGCCCCAGAGCTCCTCAGCAGCAGTACAGGCTTATCTGTGACAGGCAGAGCAGGTAAGCCTACATGCTTGCTCTTACATGGTGCCACATGAATATGCAGGTGGCATTTCAATTGGTGCTTTGACAAAAGAGACCAACTCACCTCTGATACAACCCACAGAGCACGAGGTCATTGCCAAATGCTTACACAACATTATCAGCCTAGTTACAAACAGGAAGGTTGCTTCTGTTTAACAAAGATAAAACTAAAGTTGTTTTTAAGCATAAGTGAAGGGAAAAGAAAAAGCAAATACACCTTTTCTCTTCAAGAAACCAGGAAAAAAGAAGGCATTTGTAACAGCATGATTAATAGATCACTTTTCCTTGCTTTTCTTGAGGGAAGATCAGAAATAGCCACAAACAGATTTATAGACAGACTAATCCATTTAAACGTTAAATTGCAATCCAATCTGACATGAGCTAGAACATTAGTGCCTGACTTTCATATGTGTTGACACACCACACAGCAAATTCTTAGAATTGTAATGAAATTGCTTTTTTGCTGGTGAGAGGGATGGGAGTTTGAGTGGAATTTTTTCCCTCTAACTCAGTGCTAAGATTTACCATTGGCCTGGTCATCCCTGAGGAATTAACTTTTCAGCGATTTGCCTCTTTCCTTTCATGAAGAGTTTTGCCACAATTGGTTGCTCAAGAGTCATACTCCAGTTCAGAAAGTCTCAAGGCCTTGAGGCCAGTGTGCCTCATCAAGACATTATTTCAGTGAATGTGAGACTACTCAACAGGTCTGTCTCATCTATGGTTCATAACATCTCATAATATCTGTCTTTCAGGTACTTCATAACCTCAGTCACTTCTTCAAGCAGGTCCAGTCTCCCATAATACACCATAATGCACTGTAGCACGAGACTTCACACAGGTGACAAAGCACAAGGCTCATCACTCCAAGTGAAAGCACAGGGCATTAGTAAGCAGCATAAGGACATGTTACAACTCCATGGACAAACTGTGGAACTTTGTGTCATTAAACATTACGTTGTATCTATCTAAAGTTGGTAGTTCAATTAAATTTATAATTTCAGCTTTTCTAGAGAGAAACCTAATATTTCAGCAAAAGTTTTAGTGAAGAAGAATTCCCTTACAGGTCATCCCTGTCATGGTAGGTTTAGCAAACAAAGATTTGAGAAGGGCTCTACCCATGCTTGCTACAACCGTGCTGATGGCTAAAAAGGTCAGTGCGAGACAGACAAGTTCGGTTGCAGAAGGTACAGCAGAAAGACTCTCCAGGTGATATCGACAAAATGTGATTCTTTTTGCACTGTCTTTTCTCCTCAAGAGTGATCCTGCATGTTCTCAAAAGAAGCAGCAGCGTTATAGATACTGTGTCTCCAGGCCTCCCAGTGGGAGGCCAGGGTAGACCAATGGTGGTGGTCAATATGGCCAAGGCTGAGGGATTGTTTCAGGCAGTCCTTGTATCTCCTCTTCGGGGCTCCTCTCTTGTGGCAGCCAGTGGCAAGTTCCCCATAAAGCACGATCTTAGGGGGGCAGCAGTCCTGAATCCTGGAGACGTGCCCTGCCCAGCGCAGCTGAGTTCTCAGCAGCATGGCCTCAATGCTCGTGACTGCTGCCTGTTCAAGGACAGACGTGTTGGTCACATAGTCAGTCCAGTGGATGTTGAGGATTGTACGGAGGCAGCGCTGATGGAAGCATTCTAAGAGACGCAAGTGGTGGCGGTAAATGACCCCATGATTCAGACCCATATAAAAGAGTAGACAGTACAATAGCTCTGTAAACACTGATCTTTGTACTTTTCTTCAGGTGTTTGTTTCGCCAAACTCTTTTATGGAGTTTACCAAAGGCTCTGTACGCCTTTGCTAACCTGTTGTCTATTTCTTCATCAATCTTACCATCTGAGGAGATGATGCTTCCCAGGTAATTAAATTGCTGGACTAATTTGGGCTCTGTTTTGCCAAAGGTGATACGGGGATGATGGAAAACTTCCTGAGGTGCAGGCTGATAGAAAACTTCTGTCTTCTTCAAGCTCACTTCCAGCCCAAAAATCTCAGCAACCTCTGCAAAGCAGGATGTTAAACGCTGCAGAGCTACTTCTGTGTGGGCGATGAGGGCTGCAGCATCGGCATAAAGCAGCTCACGGACAAGATAATTTCAGTCACCTTAGGTTGAAAATTCCTTTGTAGGTCATCCCTGTACTACTTTTAGAAATTCCCAGCCAGCCAGTAGAGGTCAGGAAGGATAGATTGGATGTGTTATCTGGGAGGCTATGGCTTTCAGAACTAGCTTTGTTACTAACTATGCTGAAACCTAAAATGCATATCAACATAAGACTCTAATATTTAGATCATAATTCGTAAGTCCTGGGAATCACATATGCAGCTAAAAATTGTGAATTACAATAAATAATGAGTAGGGCATGTAAGCAAAAGACGCTGACACTATGAAGCCAAGAACGCCAGCACATTCTTAAGTAGTTTGCTTAATCAGTTTGGTCAAATAATCTTTTCTACTTCCAAGGGGTGTACTAACTCAGCAGTAAGTGAGTGTTCATTTAGATGTGATTAAGCACCTGGTAGTAAGCCTTACAACATGCTCCAGTTTCTTCCCAACACTATCTGTATCAAGACGGGATTAATATTTTTTTAAACACAACCCAATCCACATTTCTTCATCAGTTCCCTTCATGCTTCCTATTAAACATTCTTCCTGTGGTTCTCACAGTTTAGGCAGTCCACTGTCCTGCTTGCCGTTTTGCCTGCTGTCACCAGTCTATTAGGGGAAATCTCTCACTCATAGAGATTATTCTGCTATCAATTCATGGAGATTATTCTGCTATTGATTCCCAAACTGGTACTTCTCTTCCATCAAAAAAACAATAAAATATACATATTTTTGTACTGATACTTTGCAGCTACCTGGAAAAATCACCATTAAACAGATATTAAGCTAAAAAGTAAATAAAAACTTATTAAAATTGAAATATAAGACATGTAGTTTCAAAATTTTTATATGAATGTACAGAAAAATGAAATGCTTCCATCTTTCTTTCCTTCAATCCAGTTCAAGATGTTTGTCTCTTCTTGTGCCAACTACCTTACTTTGAAGTTAAACCTGCACACAGAGATTATTTCCACTCTCTTTTCACTTTCCCCTTCCCACTCACTGCTCCTAAAAATATCAATAAAATCTGCATAGCTAAGTGCAAACATCTCCCATCCTGGCAGGATACAGAATCTGTAACTTTACTGAACGTTACTAAGCTAGAAATAAACCATTCCTACTTTGCATGGTTTTGTGAGTGAAATAAACATAGAACTTCATTTTCCATGGCAAAACAGGCATGTACAGAAATAATGCTGTCTGGTTTTTTATTGTTCTTAAGTGAAGCTGCACAATGGCAAACAAATACTCAGGGGGAGGGATGTCTTTCAAGTGACAGACCCCAAGTCACCATGAAAACTGTGACTAATATTATTGCTTTGCAAACATATTTAATGTAACCACATGTCAAAGTTTTTTAGAGGGTTAATTCTAATATAAGAAGAGAAGGCAAGACTCGAAAGGTCATTTTTCTTCTTAACAGGAAGTATTGGAACTGGGGGCAGGAATTAGGGGAGGTGAGCAGGAAGAAACCATTCATGCATACAGGCAGGGCCAACTGGCCTCCTTTGTTGAGATGGTTGAGGAAATATTAATTTAAAAACCCAAGGTGAACAACACAACTACAAATAAGTTCAAGGTGCCGGAGGTGCCAAGTCTGACCTCACCATCTGGAAGTCTTCCAGCTTCTGAATCCAGCTTCCAGCTTCTGAAGAACAGTCAACCACCAAAACACATAGATACCAGTGACACCAAAGTCACCATAGCTGCAAGGCTTGGTCTTTAGAAAGCTGTGTAATATTCTGTGTGTGTATACATTGAAAACTGGTTGGAAAACAATGTGCCTTTTGATTATTTAACTTGATACTCCACTCCATTATATCTGAAATTATTTTTAAATAAGCTAATGGAATATTTTAAAACATCACAGAACACTTCAAAGAATAAAAACAGTGTGTCTATTCCACTCCTGTGAATGTCCTTAACTAGTGCCAGACAAAACATACCATGTGTTAGCCAAAATTAAATTAACTGGAGAATTAAAAACGTTCCTATTACCAGAACAGAATTCATTCTAACATAAATCATTTTTAAATTAATTAGCATAGATAAGTATCACTTACAAAACCAATTTACTTGACAAAATAACTTCTCTAGTTCTGGGCCTGTTACTGAGCCATCTATCTCCCAATCATTGGAATTAGCTCCCAGTCAAACATACTAACTTCCATTCAACAGCATACTTGAGAAATGTTTGACTCTGTGTACTTTATGACTAAAGACATGTTCCTATTTCTAAGGATACAAAGAAGAGCTGATAGGAAGAGGGAAAACAGTGAAAAGAACATTATTAAAGAAGTTCAGTCAAAATAGTAAACTTAAAAATTAATCTATTCGATCTCAGTCTGATCAGCACACAGGAGAGATTGCTGCCTATTTTCCTGTGGGAGCTTGCACATCAGCAGCTATTGTAGAAGAGGTATCTTGTATATCTTGTCTGGTAATATTGTTTTACTCATATCATCTAAGAAATTAGACTTTCCTATATTCCACATGTGAGAGGATCAGTTCAAGCTAACAAGATAGTAAAAAATCTGTCCTGCATAAGCCAACTGAAAGGAAAAAAAAAAAAAAACAGTAACTTTTTCAGGGACTTGGCTGAAGCCTGAAAGAGTTACAAGGGCAGAAATAATAATTTACTGCTATTTATTGGAACAAGATTGTCCTAGATCTAGATGTATTTTTGTAACAGAAGTTTCATAATACTTCATTTGCACAAAAATTTTACTCTGACATCAATATTTCCTATTTTTAGGCAGTTTATTGTAGAATTAGCTAATAAACAGGTCTGCTTCACTCCCCAAAGCTTAAGACTGAAAACTCCACAGAACAGCTCCTGTGACAGACCTGTGGTTGTGAATCAGTTAGTGTTATTATTATAAGCAGTTTCAGAACTATTTTAAATATTTTAAGGCATAACCTAAAAATTTCGTATAAAGTTTGGGAGTCATGCACAGATATCTATTCATATATCATGTCACTGAAAACCCTTTGTAGATACTGAGCAGTAATAAAAATGTTAAACAGCAAATCAACGAAGACTGGGTAGGAAAAGAGTTGAGGCTGGTGAGCTTGAGAGAAGTGGGTTATATTTGAACACAGTAATTATAGCTCTTCATTTTATCAGCATTAGTGAAACTCTTGCATAATAGACCAAGAACAAGACATTGGGAGCGTGGCAGCAATAGAGTGGTCCTGGAGGATTTCTTAGTATGAATGATAACACACCTCACCTTATCTCTGACAGCTGAGGAAAGGAAGAGCCCAAGCTGAATCCCCACACAAGTTGAAGTACTGTTAGGATTACTTTAACTAGCACCATGAATGGGGTTCCAGTTCAGGATCCCTGCCCATAGTGTACGGTAACACACTTTCACCCACACTCTGGAAAGGTGACCTCGAAAGACGAAACTAGTGTGCTGAAGATTGCAAGATATTTGGATAGAAATCCAGTTACTCTAAGAGGTAATGTATTTTAAAAAAAAAAAATCTCATGCCTGCTATTGTACAGCTGTATAAAAGTTTTTAAAGAAACATTTTTTTTTTTTTAAGTTGGTGTGCTAGGAAAGACAACTTTTTCTATTTTATCTGTTTTCTGTTCCAGGTCTGATACTTCTTCAAGCATAAAGAAAAAATCCCTCCAGAATGACTGAGTTATTTAGAACTACTTTTTTTTCTGTAACAGGAATGCCTATACAGGTATGGCATGATATTTTTAAGATCTTAGAGAAGTTTGAATATTTCATACATGTCTGGCGTCACATTACAAGACAGTTTCATTTTATACATGGATAAGAACTATTAAATCTAAACAATCATAGCATAACTAAGCTTGTGAGCCAGTTTACTGAAACAAGCCCAGACACACTGGGTAAGGAGCACACACACTGGTCATTTTGCTACTGCAGCTGGGACAGCAGTCAGCTCATCATAAAACAAATTTCAGACAAATCAAAAGTTTGTTGAAACAATTTTAGCAATACAGCTGAAGGAAAAAAAAAAAAAAGAGCCTAAAATAAGCTCAAAGTTCGAGGCCTGATACGGCTAAATTGTTATCCCAAAAACTACTACTAGCATGTGGACAAACTGAATTGGCCAGGCCACAACACTGTTTATGGCCTAGGCATAAGCTATAGACACATTTTGAGAACAGACAAGTTAACTCCATAAACCTTTACTCAAATTTTAATCAGTACAGTGGCATCATTTGAGATGGATCCCTAACAGTACTGGACATGCTGTAGACTGTACCATTTCAAACAACAGTGGAATTGAGTCCATTGTCTAAAAAAGTCCAAAGGCAACCTTAGTTACTGTGGGTCTAAGGAGAGTTGTTAAAATATATCAGTGATAATCCTGTGAGAGCATTGCATTTAGACAGGAAACTCTACAGAGAATGACAATCAGCTTCGGTTTTGTGCATTTGAAGATCATTATTATATTGTCATATGCATCAAGCCAGAACACTGAGGTGTCACACTTTCCCCTTAACATGTTGGGGAGTATTGACTTCGGATCAGATTATCTTCCTCTTGATATTAAAACTGTAGTGCTGGGGAAAATGGAGTTTATTTGTTTACCAGTTCATTTTGGTTTTCCTTCTACAAGATACCACCATCAAGATACCCAAAGATAATGAAAAAGATTTCTCTTCTCTTGTCATGTCAAGCATAAAGACCATGCAGTCATAACAGAGATTCCTCAAGGAAAATTACTTGCCAGCACTAAGTGGCAACTTCTCCAATTTTTTTACTGGCCTGCTTCCAAACACTGTCTTTCATTTGTATCAGGAAACATCTACAGTGGCACAAAACCCTCCCTGCAGCCTACCACATTATGCTGTACTCAGAGGAATTTCTCAAGGACTGATCTGCATAACCAACCTGAAGACAACTTGCACAAAACACATGTGGCAGATTTCTAACCACAGCTGAGATAGTGGACCCTTCATTACATATGAAAGATTATTAGTGTGGTTCATTTCCTTAACAGAACAAAGTTACACTCTATTTCATTGGGCTATTTCTGTTTCTGTTGTCATCAGTGGCATCTACCACTTGCTATTCTACCTTTTGGCTGATAAGTAATATTGCTTCCCTTCCACACCATCTGATCATTTTTAGTTGCAGTCTTCTTGAGATTTTTCGAAGGCTCCATAAATTCCCAAAGATTGGGATGTCATGGTCTTCAGTGAGACATGCAGTAGGCACACAGAACAGACTTGCTACCTACAAATGTAAGGGTAAGGTGTGTTTATTGATTTTGTAATAAGAATTGGCCCCTGGAGCATATTCTGAGCATTTGACTTGAAGAATATACTACAATAATTGCTGTTTGCCAACAAAGTATCTTATGAAAAAAATTAAGTGTTTTAAAGCATTCCCTGTTGTCCATGTGTCTGTGATTCCATGTACTCCCAGGCTAAAGAAAGCCTCAAAGAATAATGAGTAGGTGTTTAGATGGGATTCACTTACACATTTGAAAAGCATGTTCAAAACAAAACTGTTCCTAACAGTGTGTTAATGTGCTATAAGTTGTAGTCAATTTCTAGATAAAAAATAACTGGCTGAAGTTTCTATTTCAAAGCTCTTCCCATTAAGATTTTTTGAGAGAAAGGATTTGTGCGTATAGACAACATATAGGCTGAGAAGAACATTCAAGAAATCCCTGTCCAAGCCTGTTCACAGTAAATTTATTGAATTTACATGTTTATTTTTAAGTCGAGGAATGAGCTTACATTAATATTCAACTGCTTCCACACCACTTTGTGCCTAAGCTAAAGAAGGAATTGGAGCTTCTTCCTGGTCCCTTTCCTCGTGAAGCACCCAGGATCGGAGGGAGGGTCTCTGTGAAAAGGCAAACATCCTCCTAAATGAAGCAAATGCCAAGGGCAGCCCAGTCAAACTGCTGAAGGTTTCCAACATAAACTTAAATCAACATTATTTGAAATAAAAATCTGTGCCCATTTCCAGATACTCACTGGCATTTTACTAGCAGATGCCAAATGGGAGATATCCTGTAACCAGGAGAATGAAGAGTGACACCTGAACCTGCAGAAGTTCACACAGGGGTTTTAGTGGTGAATGTATCAATATTGTCTTCAGCACAAACTGCTTAAGTGTGTCTGTGCTTTCCTTACCATTAGCTTAAATAACACAGATTCAAGATGTACCTCTCCAGTGACTTAACTTGATCTACCTGGAAGTTCTATTATAAAAACTTATGATAAAATATGAAACTGAAAGTCACAGGTGAAGTCTGTCATTTTGACCAGAATATACTGTATATCTCTGAAAACATGGAATGGGCTACTTAGCATCACATACAATAAGAAAAAAAAATTAGACTATGCTCAACTCAGTATCAGTATACAGTGCTTAAAGGAGTCAAAACTTTCTGGAAAGAAAAACATGCCCATTTTTGTTCAATAGTTACAAGGCATCAGATCCATATGCAGATCCCTTTAAAGGCACATAAAATGAGAGGGAATATAACACAGGAATTCATGCAGACCAATCTCATGCTACACATGAACAGTTTCAAAAGTCTTTTGTAGCCCATTTCAGTTCTGAAGCTAGATTTGATATGCTGCAGGAGTTGAAGGCCTTTTTCAGAGCACAGTCCACATAGGATCAAGATGTATCACCTGAGGAAAAAGTAGGAATTATTCCCTGTATGTGTCTATCAGTTACCAGGACAAGGAAGCAGGCTGCCTTTGCAGAGGATATCAACATCACCAAACAACAGCTATTTTAATAAAGCAAACATCAGTTGTTAACTTCCTCTTAAAGTGCCTTTCCCTAATCAGTTTGAACTCTAAGCTTTCTGAGCCTTGGAAGGATCTTATAATATTGTTCTATGTAAGGCACTATGGAATTCATTAGTGAGGAAGTTATGCTGCAAAAACACTGCGAGAGGAAATGTCCATACTGGGTGTTAAAAAAGTCAGTACAGCTGACAATTTGAGGGGCAAGGGCTGTTTAAATCTTGCTTGAAGAAGATTTCAACTTGGATAAAATGGTTAAAATTCCCCAAAAACTTTAAAACAGAAAAGGGGGCAGGGGTTGGGTTGAAGGGTAGGCAGGGAATAGTGCGGGAGGGACAAGAATTTCCCTAACTACCAAAGTTCAGATTTGCACTTTGACCACCAGAGGCTCAACATGACATTTCAGTCTGTTCTCTTGGAGGTTTTCTCTAAGTGCAACAAGACTCAAAGCTTTCACCAGTGCTAACTGCGAGTTGCACACTGGCATGAGAAAAGAGGCACAAGTCTGAGGAGTTTCTGCGTCCAAAGAATATTCTGTGCCTCTGCCAGTGTTGCACTGGGGACAACTACTCCATTCACCCCACACGGAGAGTTTAATTTGGGCTGTTTTCTGGGCTCACATGCTTATCAGCAAACTCAAGAGTTGAAGACCAACTGTAACTACATAAAACAATAAAACAATTGCCCTTTTTGGCATTAAGGAGCCCTGGACTGCAAAGAGTAGCAAAGCTTGGAAGTTTTAAAAGACTCAGAAAATTTCTAACATTCAAGAAATTTTAGGCCAACCCCCGTTCTCTGTCCACTTACTCCATTTTCAAACTCTGTAGCTAATAAAGCACCTTCCATCTTCCATCCTACAATCATAAAGTTATTAAACAAAAAAAAATCTAAAAAAAATTAGTTGCTAGTGTTAAAATAGAGAGTTTTCTGATTCTGAACCCTGAGGCTGTTTAAGCCGGCATGCCCCCCAGCCTCCCTGAATAGATGAAACAGTTTGAATCACATTTCCTATATATTCATGCATATTTCCACAAGTTCACAGACACTTTGTTCTTTACCTACCTCAGCCTCACTCCTTGTTCTCACAGCACTTCAGTTGTGAACCTATAGCTTTCGTTGTACTCTTTAATCCTGGAGGGAAAAAAATCATTTGTACTCAAATTCTTTAGAGACTTAGGATTTTTTTCCACCTTCCTCCAGATCTACAGTGTGTATTAGTCTAGTAGTCACAGGATTTCTCTAGCATCTAAAGTAGATGATGAGAAAATAGGTTTGTTTTCCAGCACTGATGGTAAAAGAAGCATTGGCTGATCTTGCAACTCAAAGGAAAATGGGATATCAAAAGATTGGGACTTTGTCCCTGCATCTTCTGGGAAAAGTCAATTACTACTTAGAGGATAAAAGGAATACCGAGTGTCATAACCTACATAGTAAGAACACCCAGGATGTGACTTTCCACTCAAAACTCATGCATATCTGTGTCTTCAGCTACCAGTGAGTTCTGACAGTCCTGATAGAAGAAGAAAAAAAATCCATTTCCATATTGAAATATACACAGTCTTCATGAATAGAAGATGCATGCACAGTTAGAGCCACAAGGACTGTCACACCAATCTCACACCTAAAACTTGTTCTGACACAGACTCAATACTCATCTACATCAAGAGTGCCAGGTCTCACAGGACTGGGTGAATTCTGAGTAACTGTATTCACCATCTTTAATCCTGCAGAACACTTATCAGTCTCCTAGAGAAGCCAGCAGAAAGTAACAGCATAGATTTAGGGAAAGATTTCCATATTTCTTATTAAATTTTTACTTTATTGTTCAATCCAATTTTGGAGTAATCGAATGCCTACATAAGACGATCCAGAAGAAAAACCTTGCCGAGGATGAGTAAAGGTTTGCAGCTCTGTCAGTGTTCCTGCTTTTTAGGAGCTTAGGCCTAAGACACGGATAAATAAAGCGTCATCTGAAGAACAGAATAATGCACATCAAGGACTAGGAGGATACTGCTCATTAGTTCTCAGGAGACGGTAAGGCTGATAAAGCTGCTGAAAAATTAAAGATCTTAATTATCAAGACACATATGTATATGTCAAGACATACCAAGGCCCCCTACTCCTCAAAATTGCATCTCTGTGTGAATAAGCAGAGAGATTTGACATTGCTTTGAACAGTGCCTTCTGTCAGTGCACTGATTCACACTGGATTAAATTTCTTACCAGCTTTCTCATTTTACAGTTTCTCTCCATCACCATACACCTCTCTTCATATGGAAAATGCCAGCTTTACCAAGTGGGGAAGTCAAGCACTCTTGGCAAAATTACAATGTTCTTGCACAGACTGTCAGGTAAATTTACATCTAAGAACTTGAGCATAAATTAAAATACGTCCTGATTTTACCAAAGAAAGAGCAAATTGCTGCTTAGCACTGTCCAACTTCAAAAGACCAGAGCATCAAAAAGGCATTCATCAACTACAGCAGTGTGTGTACTTGTCATTAGCTGTTAGGCCATGGCACATCACTACAATCAGGGTTCAGAGTTGTTGAGATGGGCTACTAACTGTAAACATAAAAACTGTAATAACACCTTTTCAGCAACAGTAGCAACATGATTCTGGACTGCCTGTAATTGGTTTGATAGACCACTGGAATTCTTACTGGCAAAAAAATAAAATGAAAGGGCTTGATACATAGCAGGACATTAGTGTAGGAGATCCAGGATTATGGTAGCCTGAGCTGCAGCTTTACAAAAGACTTTCTGTGGTGCTCCATGGCAAAACACCAACATCCACGGTGGGGGAAAGTTTAGGGTATTCTTGGTCATATGTAATTACAGATCAGTCAGTTTAGGAGCCATGATATTTCAGATACAGCCAAGAGGCACAGCGTAACAACCACAAAGGTAAGGGCTCAGTATGCATTTTAATTTTGTCAGTTGTGTTCTTGTAATGCAAGAAGATTCGGGGTCAGTGTATCTCCCGCTAGTCAGAAGGTGCAAGAAGGCCCTTTATGTTACTGTCTTTTGGTTGTCTGGTTTTAGCATCACACCTATTAACAAGGGTAACTTTTTCCAGAAAGCTTTTTAAAACTTTCTTTTTGAAATACATTACAAACCCTTTTAGCTAATGCTTATGAACAAGCCATTTATTTGACCTCGTTCCTCTCTTCTAGTATGAAGATCATTGGATTTGCTAATACTACTACAATATCTAAATAATCACATCATCACAATGAAAAGTATCACTGCTTGTGTTCCAACCTTTTTTAATAATCTAGGGAAAGAAGCCTAATAAAAACATATCCGCTGATAATTGTTATGGTGAAAATATTATTGTTGTATTCATATGAGTCATTTGCTATCGTTTACAAAATACTACGAAAGACAACCTAGCTGTATTGCTACCAGCTTGCTTTTTTTACATTTCATTTGTAGAAGCTTTCACCGTTTTTTTATTTCATGACTTAAAGGAAAACTATGACAGATTCTTTCAGCTTAAAATGCACAGTCAATAGTCTCTGAATCAATTGGGCTCAAATCATTGTTAACAGAGAAAATCAAAGAAACACATTCAAGGCAGTTCATAAAAGTTAAATAAATATTCACTCCAAGAAATTACCATGAAAAATACTTGTACAATTTGAAGAAGGCAGTTAAATCACAGGTTTTGACCCTTATGTATGAAGATGAAGCAATCTTTCTTTAAAAACTTTACCTGTAGAGATCTATCTATATTGTTTCAGACTAAGAATCTCAGTTATCCACCTATATTTTTATCCAGTTGTGCCACAGAACTGCTAATATCGCAGTTTGTGGAGTTCAGACATTAATAGAGGCTTCTGCCTTGTACATGCTGAAACTGCTGAAACTACTGAAACCCAAAGACCTCACTGAAGACCTCATTGAAGCTGTAGCATCCAATCTCACCTTCCAGTGACTGCAAAAGAACCCAGCATACCCTAAAGAATTGAGTATCCTGAAGGCTTTTAGTCTGTATTTGGCCTGGCTGAGCTGGAGTTCATTTCCCCACAGTGGTCCTCACAGTGCTGTGCTTTACACTGGTGGCTAGAAGGGTGTTAATAACACACTGGTGTTTTGACTACTGCTGAGCACAGCATCAGCACTGTAATGTTCCTTTCTCAATTGAGGGCAAGACACTGGGAGGGGACACAAGTTAGTCAGCTAACCCAAGGTGACCAAAGGGATATTCCAGACCATATGATGTCAGATAAAAAAGCTAAGGCAAGGAGCAGGACGGCAGGCATTCATTGTCTCCAGTGGTTGCCTGCTGAGGAACCATCACATGTGCTGAAGCTCTGCTGCTCGGGAGTGGCCGACCATCGCTGCCCGTGGGAAGTAGAGAATACACCGTGACATCTTCCACTTCGCTTCGCTTTTGCACGCACAAGCTTCCACTTTGCTTTTGCTTTAAATAAACTGCATTATCCCAACCCACAAGTTGTTTTCCAAGCTTAGTCTCTTCTCTGCTCGGCTGGGAAGGGGAGTGATAGAAGGGCTGGGTGGGCACCTGGCGTTCAGCCAAGGTTGACCCACCACATAGTAGCAGGTATTCAGTGATCCAAAGAAAGATTTTAAAATATTTTCCTTCCCTTACCATTATTAGAGAGGAGATGGATGTGGAAACTGTGGCATAGCTCAGGAGTCTCCCCTTTGTTTTTCTAGTGTCATTTGGTGACTAAGACAGAAATTCTCAAAGCACTATAATTAAGTGGCATTTACAAGCAAAACCAGAATAGTAAATATAAAAGTACTGAGCCACAACAGCACCTAGTTTTAGGTCTATTCCCCCAGTCCTTTTGCTAATTTTACTATCCTGTAACCTCATTTAACTCAAAAAGATTCCTTTGATTAAACAGTGATAATACATACGAATTAGCACTGGGTCTCTTGGAAGAAGTTGTTTCTGTGAGCACTCAGCTAGGTAGAAAATAGTAGAAATTACTCAAAAAAAACCCTTTAGTTTTTTACCTTTTCATTATTTTATTTAGCCTCATCTAAACTTACAGCTTTTGCTGTCAAAGCACAGGATTACTGCACTACAAAAATGACCGGGCTGCTGCCATTTTGCATGACCTACTGGGAAAAATGAAATGTAAATTAAGCCTTTATATAATCAGTTTTTGACCTAATCAAATTTAGGGTGGGTTATTTTTTTCCTTTCTGCAACAGCTTTTATTACATAAAATAACGGTGTTAGAAACACACTTAATAAAGGTTTGTGATAGGTTTTAGAGCATATATTTACTGGGAAAAAAAAAAGAAAGAAGATTGATGCAACACAGACTGTAAGCCCTAGCATTCTCTTGTTTAAGTGTATAAAACACTTCTATCTACAAACAGGTAAAAGAATGTATTTAATAAATATGTCAAACACATTTTAAAGCTTTAGACTCTTCCAACTCATATTGGTAAAATTAAGGAAAAAAATACATCCCTTGAGCAGTTATTCCAATGTGGAAGTGCTTTACAACATTTTACAGTTTAAACCTGGACATAAAAATGCACTTAATTTAAAAAAAAAGAAAAAGAGTACATACACACAACTTTTGAAGTTAGCATCTACTCCTTACTAAAACAAAAACTCTGTCATTAAAAGATCCCCAATGACAAATCAATGTTTTGCACTCTGGCAAAACATCTTTATCCCACAGCTGTGCACAGATGCAGGAAAGAATCATAGAATCATAGGATCACGGAATGCTTTGCTTTGAAAAGAACCTTAAAGATCACCCAGTTCCACTCCCTTGCCATGGCCAGGGACACCTTCCACTATCCCAGGTTGCTCCAAGCCCCATCTAACCTGGCCTTGAACATTTCCAGGGATGGGGCAGCCACAGCTTCTCTGGGCAACCTGTGATCTCAGGGTCTGTGTTTGGTCCTCAATCACAGGCCAGGAGTTATTCCAAGCCCTGCAGTTTTACATGGCCAAAGGCATTAAAGCTCTGCTTCTTGGGCAAAGTCCTTGGTTATTCAGATTGTCTTAATTAAAGGATCAGGGTGGCTTCCTAAATCAGAAACTTTGAATAAAGTTTCTCCTCCGACAAAGAAAATTCACTAACCTTTTCTTCCAAAATATTTCTGACCAACTGTGACTATACAACCAGCAAACCAATCCTATACTACAGAGCCATAGTCTTTAATCATTTCAGTAAAGCAATATACCACCTCAAGAAATAAATATCCAGATTAGGTCCAGAGACTGCAATGTCAGTCTACTAAAATATTTGGCATCTACAAATTCTCATGATAACAGGCTGTTAGGAAGTAGGAACTCAAACTCATAAACTTTTTCCAGCTCCACCTTGAGAAAAGTTTCATATCTTGTCAAGATCACAAAAACAAGTCTACTGCTGGTTTTGCCCTACACAATTACAAAATTCTGCTGAAAAATTTACCTGCATGGTGCTGCCTAACAAAGTCAACAATGTCTACAAGAGCTTTCTGGATACAGCTGCCCCTGGTGCTCACACACCTGGAAAAGCAAAAATAATAACTTCTTGAAGGAAGAAAAGTAATCAGGGAGAAACATATCAGTTGCTCTGACCCATCTCTATCTGAGACCTTGTGGTTTTTCTATGTTTTACCATGAAATAATGTGGAGGCAACATAGCATCATTTATCGCTATTATTTTTTTGATCATCTATCTCTATTTCCAGGTCATAGCCTACTTAGGGCAGTAGCTCTAGGCAGGCAAGAGGTCTGTAATCATAGATGCTTTTATTTGCTTTCTCTATGTTTTGTCCCATTTATTTCAAAACTATCTTAACTTCTGCCATTTTGACCAGGGAAAACCTTAGATAATGGCAATTCAGACCTGCATTGGATGATTCTGCTTTTTATTTAATTTAAAGAGAAGACAGGTCACGCTCTGTTCCCAAGGCCATGTACTCAATATACAAGGAAGTCGATGGTTTTGATTTTAATCAGCATCGCACTTCCAGCATGCCCTCATCTAATCCCATTTGAGGATGCAGTCATACTGAATAATGATGTGCTCCTAGAGTGAACAGGGAACCGCGTTTGACACCTGTCAGGGCACCCTAATATCTTTCCAGAGGGCAATTTTGTGCTTTTGGTATCCACAGTGGAGCCCAGGACTTGCCTCGCAGCAGAAGTGTACCCACTGCAGGCCATGCTGTGGGAACAGGATTTCCTGCATTTCATCGGAGGCTGAAAAGCCAGATACCTCCATTTCTGACAGGATACCCTGGCAGCAAGTTGGTTGCAGCAATCAGGGCCTGATGCAGGGAGCAAAACCTTCGGTCAGCTCCAATGCCCACTTGAGCAGGCACAGGCCAGTAGAAAATGGTAAGGCTTCTAAAATTCACAAGCCTTTTTTTATTATTTATTTTATTAAAAACACATTCATTCTCCAGTTGTCTGTCGCTGAAGTTGCCTTTACTTGGGTGCAGAAAAATTCTTGCAATTGTCTTGAAATTTCCATTCCTTTAGGCTTGAAGGTGGCTTGTCTTCTCTGGCAAGTGAACCCTTACTGGGGAAGAACAGCATATAAACAATGCAATTTCAAACCAAGCTCTCGATGCAATACAATAAACAGAAATGAGGTATTATGCAAAGCAAGTGTCTTACTGCCTGTTCCAGAGCTCTGTGAGTTTTTTCACAGCTCACTCCCTCCAGCAGATGTTTCATGCTGTAAGTCAAGCCTGAGCCTCTACGTCTGCAGCTGCAGCTCATGAAATCAGCTACTTCAATCACCCAGTGAGAACTGCTGCTTCATGGTGCAGCAACTCCTTTCTGCAGTCTAACCCTTGCATGCAATGGCTACTTGGGAAGGGAAATAAAATCCTGCCCTCGCCAAAGTCATGGTTGGATGATCCTGTAGTGGAAGGTACATTTACATTGTCTGGTTTTGTGTGGGGGTTTTATTATATAATTTTCTCTATTCTGAATGGAAAGGAAAACAAACAAACAAACAAACAAACCAAGCAAGGAACTTTTCAATCTATTTTCCAAAACAGAGAGTCAACATATTACTGGCAATTAATCTAGGTACCCAAGTTACCACTAGTGATCCCAAGTTACAATATCTTCTTGTTCATATCAATGTTTCCTTCAGTCAAAACTACCTTTTTTTCGCTCCTGAGCCAACTCTGCCTGTTACTCTTATGGTATGGAACAAGTCTTGACTCCACACTACTCAGTATGCTGACCTTCAATGCCTCTTTTTCTCCCCAGAAAAATCTTCAATTCTGTTTAAAATGGGAAGAACTTACCAGGGTCTCTATAGTCCTCACATACATAAAACCTCCTGTCATTAAAGTTCTTGTGACATGAGCCTTCCAAGCTGATGATAGAGACTCTGAGATTTGTGGAACAAAGACTTTCTTTTCCCACTTTGTGTAGCTTGAGTATTGTGTTCAAAGATAAAAGCACTGTTTTATCAAAAGCTGAGTCTACCAAAAGCCATGACCTCATGCATTATGGATGTAACACATTCCACAGTGTATGACATTACAGACTCAGAAATATTGCAAGTACTCAATAATCTGAATAAAGAGAGGTCAGTTGGATCTGAGCTACATTCGCCTCTTACAAAGGTTACAAATGAATGTCACCTTAACTACATCTGCATTGCATTAAGGCAAAAATTCCAAAGAGGGAAATCATTCAGATTTAAAGTGGCTCCTAAAAGGCAGGGTTGTCATAAAAACTGGGTCACAAGATCTGTAAGTCGGCCAATGGCAGAATTTGTCTAAAAATAAGAAAAAGATAGATGTACTAACAAAATACCCTTGAATTCTAATTAAAGGTTGATTTAATATAAATATATTTATACGCAAATATATATATATACTCAACCAAAAACTTTGGCAGAAGGCCCAGTTGGCAAAGCAAGAAGCTGTTAATGAATTAAAATTAAGGAAAAAAAAAAACCAACAAAAAAAAAAACAACTCCAAGAAGCAGAAACAAGGACAGGCAACAAAGGAGGAGTATAAATTATTGCTTTCGCAATTAGGGATGGAATCAGGAAAGACGGAGCCCAGTTGGAGCTCAAGATGCCGAGGAGCACAAAAGGTACAGCAAAAGAATTTTATAAGCAGGCTAATAGCAAACTGAGGGTCAAATGAAATGTGAAACTGATGTTGAATGGGGAAGACAACCTGGTGTCAAACAGTATAGTGACGGCTGAAATACCGAATTAGTTTTTTGCCTCAGTCTTCAAAAAGTTTTCAGACCTCCATACACAACTGCAGTTTGAGAAAGGAGGAAAGTAGGAGAGTGGAGGACTATTTAGAGACACTGAGTATATTCATATCTACAGAGATAGATGGGACCCATGTAAGGATGGTGAAAAAGCTGGGTGATGTGACTGTGAAGCCGTATCACCCTCAGAACACGTGATGATCCAGGAAGGTATGTGGAAAAGGGGATAAATTTTGCAGTCATCTTTAAGAAGGCTACAGAGGAAGATCTGAGTAACTAAATGCTGGACAGCTTCAGCTCAGTCCCTAGACAGACTTAGGACAACTCCTTAGAATCCATTTCCAAACAAATGAAGGACAAGTAGGCAGTGAGGAAAGTATGGATTTACAAGGGGTAGATCAGCCCTGACAATCTGACTGCTTTCTTTAATGAAATTACTTGCTCTGTGGACAAGGGGGCAGTAGTGAATAGTATATGCAGCCCTCAGGGACTCCATGCATCAAAGCCACCAGTTTTGTCTTTGAAAGAGCTTCTCCCATAATGCCTACGAGTCACCAGTACCATACCTCAGCTGCAAAGACACCTGTGGCTACTCCAGCCTTGCACAATCATTTGTTTCTCTTTCCTGACACTGGACTTCCTTGCCTTAGGTTTGCCTGTTTTCACAGAACCACAGAATGTATAAGGTTGGAAGGGAACACAGTGGGTCATCTTGTCCAACCTTCCTGCTCAGGCAGCGTCATCCTAGAGTATATGGCACAGAATTACATCCAGATGATTTTTTAGTATCTCCAGTGAGGGAAAATCCACAACCTCTCTGAGCAACCTGTTGCAGTGTGCAGTCCCCCTACACAGTAAAGTTCTTCCTCATATTCAGGTGGAACTTCCTGTGCATCAGTTTCTTTCTGTTGCCTCTTGTCCCATTGCTTGGCAGCCCTGATCCTTCCTCTTGACACTCCCCCAGGGATATCGGCCACTCCTCCCAGCTTTGTGTCAGGAGTGAAAGTGATGAGAAGGTGTCTGCCCCTTCATCTAAATCACTGATGAGTATGTTAGATAGCATTGGCCCAGTATTGAACCTTGGGGGACACCAGTAGTGACAGGCCTCCAACTAGACCCTAGTTTTACCTCTTTCATGCCACGAGACAGCTCCCAGCTGTCTCAGTATTCTGCAGAGCTGCTTGACTCATTTGTACAACACCTAGGATAGTGATTAGGTGCAATGGTACTCTTGCTCTCTGAACTAACAATTCCTTATATATTCCTTGTTGTTGGTTGGGTTTTTTCCCCAGTTAGTGAACCTGGAGTTATCAGAAGCATTCATTCAATACTAAAAATCCTAACTTAACAAGTTTTCTTCTGGTCATTTAACGCCTCCAAAAAAATTGTCTTCTCACATTAGCTGCAGTAGGGTAAACATTTTGGGCAAGTCTTTGTCCAGCCACATAGATACAACACATCTCATTTCCCTTAGTCAGTCACACCCTGCTTCACTCCTTTTACAGATGAAAAGAAAAAGAAAAAAAAGGAAAGAAAAATATGCATGCAAATCAGTGACTGTGTATTTAGTTTCTGCTTATTTTGTAAAATTTTTAGAAGATGAGGATCAAAACATGATCATTCTGCCGAATTCCCTCTCTTGTGTTTATTTGTGTACATTTTATCTTACAAGTTCACCTTTCTAAAAGGAGATGCTTTTTCAAACGAGATGCTAGGAGAGCTTCAGCTTTAAATCAGTTCTTTGTAGCTCTTCTTTCTATATTATTTCTTAAAACACCAAAAACGCTTATGACAAATTGCTTACTTTAGAGTCTTGTCATTATTTTTATCACAGAAGTTTAAACTGAAAAGAGAAAGAAAAGATTGCTGTGTTTTTCTAAGTGAAGGTGAATTTAACTGAAATTCTACACTGATGGGGCCTACACTTACATGGATATGTTCTGGTTTCAGCTGGGATAGAGTTAAATTTCTGATACAGCATTGTGTTTTGGGTTCAGTATGAGAAAAATGTTTGATAACACAGCAATGTCTTAAATGTTGCTAAGTAGTGCTTAGCCAAAGTCAAGGACATTTCCTGGTGCACAAGAAGCCAGGAGGGAGCATGGCCAAAACAGATGACTAAACTGGCCAAAGGGATATCTAATACCGTAGAATATCATGCCCAGTAAATAACCTGTGGGGAGCTGGCCAGAAGCTGTTGACCGGTGCTCAGGGACAGGCATCAGTCAGCAGGTGATGAGCAGTTCAGTTGAGCATCACTTGTTGTTCTTGGGTTTTATTCCTTTCTCTCCCTCTCCTTTTCAATACTGTTATTATTGTTGTTGTTATTATTGGTTAAAGGAAGATGTTACCTTAATGATAACAGATAAGTCCTGACATTTGCTGCAATTATGTGTTTTTATAAGATTGCCAAAGTAGACCAACTTCCATTTTATTTTTTTCAATTGTTAAACTGTTCTTACCTCAAACAACAGCTTTTCCAATTCTCCTCCCCATCCACCGGGACCAGGAGGAGCAGTGAGCAATCTGCTGCCAGGTACTCAGATGCTGTCCGGGGTCGAAGTACGACAGGATATAAAAGAGGAACAGTCAAAGGCACTTGATTATACCAGTAAATAATCGGAACCAGAATCAGGCCAGACGCCTCATGCATCTACTGCCATCTCGAGGTTTGCCAAAGGTAATGCAGCAATGATAATATTCCCACTCAGTGGGAAGCTGCAAATCCATACTACTATTCTCTCTGCAGTTGGCCTGCTACTGCAATCCTACAAAAACATGGAATAGCAGCCAAAGTGTGGTGGCAAGGGCTTATCTGCTAGCATTAAGTATTGATATTCATCTCAGAAGACAACTTTTTTTTAACCTCCTGAGAGGAGGTTGTAGCCAGTTAGGGGTCGGTCTCTTCTCCCAGGCAATCAGCAATAGGACAAGAGAACACAGGCTTAAGCTCTGTCAGGGAAGGTTTATGTTGGATATTAGAAAGAAATTCTTTACAGAGAGAGTGATCAGGCATTGGAATGGCCTGCCCAGAGAGGTGGTGGATTCACCGTCCCTGGATGTTTCTAAGATGAGGCTGGATGTGGCACTGAGTGTCATGATCTGGTAATCACAGTGGGGTTGGATCAAGGGTTGGACTTGATGATCTTGGAGGTCTCTTCCAACCCAGTTAATTCTATGATTCTATGATTCTGATCCTGCAGGAGATTAGTATACACGTTTGATCCACATATGGAGAAAAGTAACCACTTATTTCATTGGAATCAAATTTGCAAACGCAAATTATTCATTTCTGTGAAAGACGGGAGGCAGAAGCTGTAAAAGTATTCTTTGCTTCTTGTAAGGACATGGGAACTATTAATTCCAATGTGCAATGCAGTATTTCAAATAATACATCTTTTTAATACAAACTTCTATCAGCATATCTTAAAACAGATGTCCTATTTATTCTGTTCAACTTAATTTCAAGGCTCTGTTTTGAATGGCATTATGTCATCCACTACCAAATATAGCATAACAAAAAATAAATCCAGACTTATTTATACATATTACTTAACTAGGGCAAAGGATATTTTTCATACAGCTGCAACTGGCCTACTCTGAGGACTACTTCATGGATTTCAGACGCTTATGCACAGGGAGCAATTTAATTTTAATTTTAATTTTTTTTTCAATCTGCATTCAGTCTATGGCTTAACATGTGTTTAGTCTTTTAAAGTGTTCTGCCCACGTTATCTTTTCAGTTAAAATCTTCTCTCAAAAAATACTCATTGTGTTTATACAGGTAGTTTGGCACAGTGTCAAAAAGAACACAGGTTGCAGAGAGCTTTTGGTCCACCTTTGGCAGTTTATGGGGGGACTACTTCCACTTAGGCTACAATTACTCCGGATAAAAACTAGCCTGTGGATGGACCCATCTTTAAATGTGTAAATTTTCAACTGCTTTTCAAGTCAAAAAAGCTATCTATACCAGGTCCTGAGCAACCAGCTGTAGGTGGGCCTGCTTGAAGAGGGAGCTTGGACAAAATGGTCCTTTACGGAGGTCCTTTCCAACTTCCATCTTCCTGTGATTCTGTAAAAAGTAGCATAAACTGTAATAAACTCTCTATCCTATAGCAGATCACATGTAATTACCAAATCCATCCATTTTTTGTAGCTATCTTCCAGGGTTGTATTCTTCCTTTCTCAAAGAAAATTCATTCATATCCCTTGGGCAGAAAGCGGATATTAGGTTAGTAAGTTGATCACTTGGACCAGGAAGACATAGCCATCAGTTTGTGTACCTGTGATCAAAAGTATCCCGTCAACACATGACTAACACATCTCCCAAGTACAAAGTAAAGCGATTTCAGTTATTCACAAAGGAAAGGACGTAACAGCAGAAAATTTATGTGCTAAAATCCCAGCACTACCATATTTTTCATTGTAGTCAGCCAACTTATAAAACGGCAATCGCAGTATACTTGGCTCGATTTGCTTTGGATTGGCCAAAAAATCAGAAAAGAGATTTGTAAAGATCTGTTTGCCATGAACATACTGGATAACCTATTCTGCGAGGGCTGCAGTAGTCTGCTCCAAGGCACAGAATTGCTTCTAGGGAAAAGATTTTTCTGCTCTGATTAGATATGCAGGAACCTTCAAGGTACCACATTTCACATGGCCAACTTGTCCCATCACCTAAAATTATTTGCTATTGCAGAGAACCCCAGACACTGTCATATGCTTTAGAGCTCTGCTGCTTTTTCTCCCATAACACAGAGCAAATTTCAACTTGCATTTTTGTGAGAAAAGTTAGTTCTTCAACAGACATTAAAATATCTTTTGTGGCTGACATCTCATTCCCAGAAGAAACAGCAAAACATAGACCCGCGTAAGCAAAGTCTCTGTTACACAAGTATGGTTGTGGGGAATTAGCTGACAGCAATCTCTCTTTCCAGACCTGTCTGCACTCCAGTGAGAAAACTCTGCATGTTCTGCGAATACTTTTAGCTTCAAGGAGACTGTGATATCCTCATTTTCTAAAGGACAAAATATACATTCTGTGGAGTTCTGCAACAAGTTAGCTTTCTCATTTTCTGCTTTTACAGGGCCAAAAATGGAGTACAGTTCCATTCTCTGGTTCGGTGCCATCATTTAAAGGGTGTCATCTCCACTTACCTCCTCCTCTGGCAGGGGAGTCAGAGCAAGTCTGAAATGAGAAGTTAGATCCCTTCATGCTCAAGCACTGCTCATGCCACAGAGCTATATCCATCTGGGCTATTTTTCCCTCAGCACAATGTGTAAACCTAGAGTGGAAGGAAATTTTACAGCAACTTCTATGGGAAGGTCACATTTTGATTCTAACTAGACTGGCAGATTGCCTGAAACCACGAGCCCTGCCACAACCAATAGCCCCAGCTCAACCCTTGAGTGCCAGCCTGGACAGCTGTCAGTGCCCTCCATTGCAGATTGTCTTGCTATCTGCTCTTAGACAAACTGGAAGGGAGCTCAGCAGCTGGGCTTCCATGCAGACAGCAGTTATGGTAATAAGAAGAAATCTGAGGGTCATTTGCTGCTCTTTTGGCTCTTTCATGGCACACCAGAAAAATGCAGCAAGGAGTATTTTGCCCACCTATAAACTTCCTGTGGGCTTTCTAGAAAAAAAATTCAACACGAGTCCTCCTAAAAAAGCAGGGCTAACAAAAATACACTCAAAGATAAATAAAGACCAGTAGTGGTACAAACAACTTATACTACTACTTCATTAGCCATGTGGGACATGTCTGTAGACTAGGATAGCTCAGTTCGAACTGTACACATTTCAAGTAGTAAATCATCCTGTAATGCTGATGTATCTAGCAGGAAGAAACAAAATAAAAAATATATTTTAAAAAAACACAAAAAAACAAAAAAAAAAAACCTCTCCCATGGAAGCACTTGCTTCAGGTTATACAAGATAGGGTTTTAAAAGGTTCACATCAATCCAGATACAAGGCTCAAACACATCTGTGATACTACAGAAAACAGTGAAATTCACACCAGCCCCTAGTATGCAGCTGAAAAGGAGCTCATAGTTGAATGTTAGAAACATAAAATCATGTTCTTTGGTACTTCTTAATTACTTGGGATACTTCTTACCGATCTAGTGCCACCTAAGCTTTTCTGGGTCTCTACCAGGCTTCAATTTTTCACACATGGCTATGCTACCTTGCTAAACTTTTATTAATAACCCTATAAAAGCAATTAAATTCCACATGCTATCTGTAAACTATAAACTGTGGCCCATGAGTCACTGGCATCCCTCCTGAGGTTGAAAGGTTGGCAACCACATAGCCATGAGGTCTAACCCAGGAGGAAGTGCATGTTTAGGAACCTCAGAAGCCATCCCCATACTATTTTGACCCCACTTCAACAACCATTATGGTTCCAAGTTACCCTGATCACATAATTTATACCCATGATTTGAAAGCAGTTAATTCCTTGAGTGGTTGTCTGTTCCCAGTACTAGGGAAGAGAGACTATTATAGGGCTGCCATGCCTGGACTTTGTGACACAGGTTCATTTTCTAATAAGGTATATATTGGTCTTTGGCCATTCTCTAGCCAGAGAAACATACCTTGAATGTGCACAGTTCCAATGCGCTAAGCTGAGTGCAGATCATGACACAACACATTTATTTCTCCCCAAAAAAGTCAAAGGACAGCCTACTGCTTGTTCCACACACCTTAGCTTGCACGCAAAGTCTTACCACCCTTCATAGCAAGTGTACCACACAGCTGGATACCTCCAGGCAGTCACAGAAGCAGCTGGAAAGACACACAAAATGGACAATCTGCAGGAACTGGGGACAGCCTCCCTTGTTGAAAGTATGCAGTGATTATTTTGCTTAATTTTTGCCACAAAATAATTTATGGACATTGATTGAATTGTTTCTTTTAGCATCACAGTTCTTTCTTCAGACAAAAGCATGCACTATTAGGCATAATCTGCTATTTTAAACAAGATTTTACATTAAATTCAGAGCAGAGTAACAGCTTCATTAATTTTTCCATCTGTTCTGTTCAGGCTTGCTGGTTTTCATGTAACATTTAACTTTTGTGTGAACACAAAATGCCAAAAGCTAAACTGAGCTCAGTTCTACTGTGCTTCACAATCTGACAGGGTAATACAGTCATTTGCCTCAGGTATGGTAGAAGAGGACAGGCTTCTGGTCACTGCTCATCAATTACTCTTTTTAACCAAGAGGGAATATCGGGAAATGCAATTTTCCTAACCACCTGTGTTGGTGGCAGCCATAGGAGCACTCATCCATGTCCCAGTCTCACAGAAAAAAATGTGAAGTTCTAGGAATCTGATAGTACTTGAATTTCTAGGCAAATCCACATGCTTTTAAGCAATTTAACTTCATGTTTTGGTTAAGCTTGTTAAATATGTGTCTAAACTTGGGAGTTATACCATCCAAGCAGAAGAAACAGTCTAAATAGTTAACAATCCATTACCTTTTTCCAAGAAAGAGCAAAGCAAGTTATTAACAGTTGGCATTAAAGAAAAAAAAAAAAGAGGAAAAAAAAAACACAAAACAAACAACAACAAACAAAAAAATAACAGAGAGTAAATTAAAAACCCAAAACAAAAACAAACAAACAAACAAACAAACAAAACTGAACTCTCCAAAAAAAAGGAGATCCTGAATCTGTACTGTAACAGATTCAATTACCATCAGGTATTACCGAAGGTTCTTAACACACTGACTGTGCCGGTCCCAGTCTGTGAAGCCAGGGGAGCTGAGATGCCAAGCCAGGGTATTTACCACAACAGCTCACGGTCAGCAAGAAACCAAACAGTGGAGGTTTGCTGTCTCATCATTGAAAGAGCAGAGCACTATCACAGGATTTTCCAACCTCCTTTCCAGCATATTCACATCCCTGTGTCGATAGCAAGGATTCTGGTTTTGAGGTCCACTCATATGGTTCTTATATGTATATAAGGTTCTTATATGTATAAATATTCAATCATCATCAACATTTTGCATGATGGCTTCTATTACTCTAAATGTCTTGTTCCAAAATAGAGGTTAACCATGATTTCTTATCCTGAACAAAGGGCAGGTCTCATGCTTACAAGGTCCAGCAAAATTTTACTTATCTTTATTACACTAGCAATAAAAGTCTTCTGTTGTGAGTTGATCTAAACACATGAATGACATGTGGATATAATAAATGGACTCTAAGTACAGTACTTAAAGCACTGAAAAGAGAAGAAAAATTTAGATACTTGTGTAGCACATAGAGCCTGAAAAGCTGTGCAGAGAGAAAGGCAGCAGGCTAGAAATAAGCACCTTATAGACCAGGCACTATGCCTTTTCTATGCCCAAATACCATAAAGAAGGATATCAAAGAACATGAACAGCTGTTACATTGCTACAACACTCCATCTGATTTCATGATCCTGGCAAAACTTCAACTTCAGATTCTCACCCATGTTGCTGAGACAAATGTATTTCCCAGATGGATTTCCAGTGAGGAAGTTTAGATCAAGAATGGGTCTTTCACTGTTTTAAAATTCACAGCCTGCCTAACGATGTGGAGAAAGCAGCAACTGACTGCTTGCTCCCTTATCTCTGACTGCACATGGATAATTTTCAGTCTTTAACTTCCCAGTCCTTAAAAGAACAGTCAACAACTGGTTTATTCCTTGTTCTGCAGAAGGCTACATCTTCCAAGTCTTGTGTTTTCACAAGAACATGTGATCAACTCTTCCTCTGAATTCCAATCTGTCTCCAGCCAAAAGAGAACATTCAAAGCAATCACCGCAAAGCCTCCTATCATAGTTAAATAGCTCAACCCTGAGTGTCACAGATATTGCAGATTGGTAGCATCCCTTCAATTAACCCAGTAATATAGACACTAGAAAGGACAATAAATTGTAGCAATTTATCTTTTTTAAACCACTTTCTTCCACAGCACAACACCAAAACATATTATTTTGAATGCTGATCAATCCTCAGTGAACAGCTTCCTTCCCCTAGTGTAGCTCAGCTGACCTATGCCAATGTGCAAGAGGTATTAGGTCAAGCAGATGAATGAGATATTACAAGTTACTAGGACTGGATGGCCTTACTGAGGAATTCTGAAGGAAGTGAGATACTGAAGGGCAGAGATGCCAGTGAACATTTGCAACTACCATTACAGACAGTTACTGTGCGAGATGACTTGCAGAGCACTGCCCACGTCACTCTTATCCAGAGAATCAGCTGTTGAAGGAATCCTGCAAACTACAGACTGATAAGCCTGATCTCTGTCCCTGGTAAAAAGGTAGACGCTGTAGAACAGCCTATGGACTACCGACTTTTGAGAAAGAGTCAGCATGTTTCCCATCCCGTCTCACTAACCACAGTGTCTTTGGAAAAGGTGAATAAGCAGGAGGATAAAGATAATACGTCAGACATTTCTGGATTTCCAAAATGTCTCTGACAATGTTAAATACCTGAAATTACAAAATAAGCTAATGTTAGCAAAAATTCAGATTAAAAAAAATTTTTTACAAGGGGAAAGCTGGTTAAAGGAAGGAAAGCACAAAAAACCCCATCCATTATCATGACTTGGTGATAAAATGATTTACTTAACTGCAAAATAAATTGGACATATTTGGTATTGTAAGAAAAACTAAGCTGTTTATTAGCTCAAACAAAACAAAGTCAAGAGGGCTACTGAATTATCATCTTCTAAACTAGTGTAAACAATTCAGTACCTCTGAAAGTTTGATACCAATTATTACATAAAGTAGTGAAGTTATTCTACATTTTGTCACTACTACCTTTATTTCCACATTTCATTTCAAGAACCAACAGAAACCAACGCAATAAATACAAAAATGAGAGAAAAACATGTATTTTATTTGTTTTGAGGCAAATGGACTTCATCTCATTCAGATCAAAGAAATGGAGAGCAATTGATTTAATCAAGTTTTTAGGAATTTACAGAACAACCACCCTCATGCTTATCACACCAGTAAACGACTGACTTTCCTATGTGAAAACCCTCTTCCTTTAGACTTGATACAATTTTTTACTGCCCACTACCACACTTGACTCTTTGCTTGTCAAAATGTCACATTACCTATGTAAACGTGTTTTATGTGTAAACTTCAACAAGTAAATGGGAAAGCCTACTAATTTAACCACCAAAAAAAAATTAGGTATTAACTAAATATTAAATTAATTGCATCATATGTCATGTAATACTGTTTCAAAAAGAACTACAGCCTGTGGAATTCATAATAAAAAAGATGCAGAAACAAAAAGCAGATGTGCAGTGTCATGCATTAGTGTAATAACATTATAAGGCAATAGTAAAAAAGGTGAATTTTCCTTTAAGCATACTTGCCAAGACAAAAATCAAGGCTGTACTCTTAGTCAGTTCATTTGGGTAGTGTAGGATTTCTTCTTAGTTGAAACTAGAACTGTTTTTTTTTCTTGAGCATATTCACCTGTTAACTGTGTTTGACAATACATTTTTGTCAAAATTCATGTGGATTTAAATTTCCTTTAACAACAGATTTTATACTTTTTCAGTTCAAATTTTCTATGTTGAAATAAAGAAAAACTCTGTTTCCAAAGAATCAAATAGAGTAAATGACAAGAAATATTTGAAATGAAATACCCCTAAAATAAACAATACATGAACAGTAATATCTCTGCAGGCAATAAAAATTCATCAGCCTAAGTCAAAAGACTGAGTTAATACCATTTTTATATGTTTTTTGTTGGTGCTTTGTTCACTCCATGCTCAAACTGAGTAAGCAAAAGTAATCATGTGGCAGTCTGGAAAGCCCAACATCACCAAAGATTTCCTTTATTGTTCAATGGGTCTTTGCAGTGCTGAGTAGGATCAACCCCAACCCTTTAAAAAGAAAACTGAAATCACATCTCAAAGTTGTTGCAAATGATCTCAAAGTAACTATAATATCACAGTAATCAAAATTACTGTTCTTTTCCCTCTGCTTATAACTTAATTTACTACCTGTCATTTTTACAAACTGCAGTTCACATTAAAACATTTGCTGATAACAAAAGCTTTTCTTTGAAAACAACACTGCTTTACATCTAGTCAGGCAGCTTGTGCATATCAGAGCATTCTGTCAAGTGAGACAAGGGAAAGGGTAAAGGAGAAAAAGCTGAAATATGGCTGCAGTTTATCTGTGCCTTTAGTGCACTGCAGAATCTCAGGCAGCACTAGAGACAGCAAGTTTCTTCAGATGATCCATAAATACTTGCAAGCTGACATCATCAGTAAGAATGGGTGCTCCAGACTCCTACAAAATAAGAGAAACAAGAAGATTATGCACATTGTAAAGAAAAAGCATTTTAAGGCACAACATGTTCCACTGAACAAACATTTTATAAATTTAGAAAGACCTTAGAAGAGTACCATTATTGAAATCCTCTGACAAAAAACCAGCAGACTGTACATTTACATAAATTTTCATATGCTTATATGAATTCAGGCATAACCCACAACCACACTCTTTCATACTAATGCATACAGAAATGAGCTGCTGTATAGCAAGATTTACATCAACCAGACAAAACTCACGAGTTTTTGACAGCTGCCAAATATTAACTCACAAATTTTTAGAAGTAAATAAAATTTCAGTGGCACAGTTCCTGCATGATTCCTACCTCAGTGGAGGAGACAAAGGGGAGAGAAACAGTAATATGCAGTTGACACAACTAACAAATCAGTATCTGTCAGTGAAGCTCAGACATATCAAAATGATGGAAGGAAGAAACAAATTCACTAAGGGTCTGATTTGACACCGAGTAAAGGTCAACTGGCTTTCCCAAGAAGAGCTGGGCCAACTCTCTCCTCCTATAGCTCTGTGCCACCTAAGAGAAAGACCAAAAAGTCTGAAAGTCATGAAAAATCAGATCACAAAAGATCTGAAAAAACCTTCTGGGTGGATTCTTGCAATTTACTTTTTGACTTCAGAAGTATTTTAGGAAATCCAATAAGTTCTAAATAGTCAGTTTTTAGTTACTATTTTTGAACAAACTTACCGTCAAAATAAAACAACACTTGGCAACTCTGCAAATGTTACATAGTAGCTCTCTTAACTCTTTTGAGATCAGTCTGCCGCTATTTCCCTTTACAGATGTAAGAATTCCTATAAATCCCAACAATTCAACCATTTCAAAGGTACTAGGCACTCATATTTACAAATTAAACCAGAGCTGTCTGAACTGCTGCAAAGTCTTCCAAAACACAGACTTAAAAGTCTTAACAAGGATGCTTAGAAGCATCTTTTTGAGAATTGTGGCTTTTTGAGAACTGGCCAAAACCAGTTTTCAGTTAATGATCAAGGGACAAATCCAAGTGCAATAAGATTTCTTGGATCACAATACACATCTACTCTCAGGGAAGGCACACTGTCAGCTGATGGTAGCAAGGTGAAATTAAAGGATGCTCTACTTCCAAGCCTGTTAATGCTAAGCCTGAGCTCTCTTATTTATATAATTTATTATTTATATAATATAATAATATAATCATTTAGGTAGAAAAGACCTTTAAAGCCACTGAGTCCAACCATTAACACAGCACCACCAAACCCCCCACTAAACCATGCCTGTAAGTGCTCCATCTACATGTCTTTTAAACACCTCCAGGAATGGTGACTCCACCCATTCCCTGGGCAGCCTGTTCCAACCCTGTTGACAACTCTTCCTGTGAAGAAATTGTTCCGATCAAAACCTCCTCTGGTGCATCTTGAAGCCATCCTCTCTTCTCCTATTGCTTGCTGCCTGGGAGAAGAGATCGACCTCCACCACTCTACTACCTCCTTTCAAGTAGTTGTAGAGAGAAATAAGGTCTCGTTTGAGCCTCCTTTTCTCCAGGCTAAACAACCCCAGCTCCCTCAACCACTCCTCATAAGACTTGTGCTCCTGACCCTTCAGCAGCTGTTGCCCTTCTCTGGACATGCTCCAGCACCTCAGTGTCTTTCTCGTAGTGAGCGGACCAAAGCCGAACACGGGATTCAAGGTGTGGCCTCACCAGTGCCAAGTACTGGGCACAATCACTTCCCTGGTCACGCTGGCCACACTACTTCTGATACAGGTCAGGATACCACTGGCCTTCTTGGCCACCTGGGCACACTGTTGGCTCATGTTCAGTCACCTGTCAAACAGCACCCCCAGGTCCTTTTCTGAAAATTTCTACTGCATCTTCAATAACCAGTCACATAACAGGGATGCATTAAAACCTTACTGCTATTTTCTGAAAATGCTTTTCATACTGTTAAGGCACCTACCTACTAAAGCTTAAAGAAAATCTTTACTCAGAATATTAAAAACCAAACTAGGCAATTCATCACCTCCTGAAACATGATTTCAGTGGTGTGTGGGTGCCCTCTTCAGGTCAGTGTGGACTTTCAGTTGTGCCCAAACTAAAATTACATGAAACAATCCAGGGAGGTCATGAAAAAGCAAGAGCAAGATGCAAATCAGTTTTAAATTTTCTCCCAACAGATACATTTCTCACTTCATAATTTGTACATTATTCAACTTTGTTCACAAAAACCCCTACAAACACAAGAGCATATTATGTTGAGCACATGCACTGCAATACCACTGGGGAGATTAATACATTTCTTATGCTACCCTAGAATTCTTCTCAGCATTAAAAGAGAAAGCTGTCTTTTGTAAACTGTATTGAAGAGTCTCACCTGTCCAGCATGAATAATTTTCTTAGAGATCAGGTAAAGAATTGTTTTGTATTTGCACCTGGAACACCGCTTCACTTGCTTACTAATTAAATGAGCAGAAAATAGTTGTCCTGTACTGTGGGAAATGTGAAAATTTCCAGGCATTGTTTAGATAAAAACAAGACCTTCCAAACTACAGGATTTGTGTGTATGCTGTGGAGTAAATATAATGAAGAGAGATAGCAACAGACTGCTTGTTAGGTTAAGGACTTTGGAGGCAAGGGAATTTGGGATTTGGGTTCAAATCATGCTGGATCCAACACAGTACAGAGTTTTCAAGTATTTTCACTCTGGATCTCAGTGCTCTTCACTGCCTGAAGCTTCATTAGACCAATTCATCCTATGAAAATGTAACCCTGATAAAAAACTTACCTGACAAAGATCACTGCCAAAAGATTGTTACAGAGCTTTCTCATTCGTGACTTTACACTGTCAACCCTTCAGCAAAATACTCTGAGAGCACAGTTAATATGTAGCTTCAAGTGTCTGATGTCATTACATTTGCATGAGAAAATGACACTGCACTAGCATTTAACCCATAGCAGTGTTTCTCTTCCCACTAAAGAAGCTGAATGTGGAAGGAAAACACAGAACAGAGATGCAACATTCAAGAATAAAAGGTGCTCCAGAAAGTTTAACTTCTGAACTCTTACATAACTTCCTTCCTAAAGACAAGATTTGTAAACTGATTACTGGTCAACTGGACCACAAAAATTCTGGAAAATGTCAATACGCTGGCACTGATATATTTTCTAGTTCTTGCCCCTAACTATCTTCAACATTCATCTTCTCTATTGCAAAGTAGAGTCCTTTAGTCTTCACGTGTGGTAAGTACTCTCACTGCCAGGATTCTGAAGGTATTAATAGGGATGAGGTCTAAAGCTCTATGAGATGGGTGGCCAAGGAGATAACAATACAAGGCTGCAACACACTAACTGAAGAGGAAGCTATAAGGTGAAGGTCAAACAGCCTCACATTTTTTCAACTTCTGTAATTTTGGTTACATCAGACCAAAACTACATTTCTTTTTCAGTTTTGAAACTTGGCATTACCACTTATATGTACACAACATGTCACTTGACTTCTGAAATGGGGAAAAAGAAAATCGTGTACAAGCTTCATCAGCAGATTTGTACTTACCTGTCCCCATGCATACATATTGTTATGAGTCTGAGAGGGATTTACTTTCGAAAGCAGGAAGCGAGCCTTTAAAAAACAAAACAAAGACAATAGATTAATCTTCTCAAATAGGATATTCTTGCACTCAGAAAAAAGTTGCATGTGTATTTGAAATACATAAATTTCTATTCTTTGGAGATGTAGACACCCATCCAGAGCAGCAAATAGCACCTCTATAAATAAAGCTACTTCCTGGACTCTATAGCTATAATGCAGAACTGCTAAGAACTTCTTGACACAGCTGAAAGTAAGCTTTTGTCTTTTTCTAAGCACTGGCAAAGTAAATGTGAATATCAACAAGACATTAATGACGAAGTTTTGAAAAAATAACACAAAGAATAATTCTGGTATTGGTTCAGAGACCCACACAAGTACTGTCTTTTCTGTCCTACACACCTTAAACAAAGAATCCAAGAGTCAAAGTCAGTAGGGTAAAAATAATAATAAATAACAGGAATTCACAGATTCGAGGAAAAGCGGGTATTAAATACCTGGCTCTGTAAAAGCTTTAAGATTCAAAATGTTCACTTGCAATTTATATACATTTTAGTATAGAAATGCATGTTTACTACCAAAAAAATCTCACAACATTATCAACACCATTTCCTAGATTATATAAATACCTGGCTTCCTCCATGCTCTGTATCAATATATCTGGGCATCGGAAATCTGGAATGGAGAATTTCTTGGGCATCGTCTATTGGAGCTTGCAGCAAGTGGTGAAAATTTTCATATTCTGGCATATCTTGGTACCCCGACTTACGCCACTGAGCTATGGTCTGGGGACAGGAAAGAAGGAAGTTTATAACTGATTCACCAATCTTTCTTAGAAAATACACAGGACTCTTCTGAGGAAAATGTGACATTGCTGGCCTCTTTTCTATCACTCACCCCTTTCTGCCCTAGAACCTTCAAGTTAATTTTCAAAAGCCAAGATCTTGCAAGTAACATGGCATTAGATTTTTTTTTTTAAACTCTTAACATTTTGTGATGTCTTTCCTTTTCTGTCATCTTTTTTATGTTAAATATTTAGTTTAGAAGGTCAAAGATACTATTTACACTTCTCTATTTTGCATGTCTATGACACATTATAAATAACTAATTATACTGATATTTATCTTTCAGAGCCTGTAGCGAAACCTCCTCACTTCCTAGGAGTGAAGCTGGCTGCTCAAGCACAGCTCAGTGATACAGGCTGTTGTTAGGAAAGACTCCAGGGGGACCCTCAGCAGGCATTCCTCCCTCCTCTGCTTGGCAGTTGCTTTTAAGCTGAGGGTCTCATTCCTGACTCCTACCTGAGCTGCACAGCAGCCACACCTGTATCTGCTCCTGTATCCTACTCATCCTGACCCCCATCCGGGTACCTGACTGTCTAACTAGAACCTGGACCTGCTTCATCCCTACTGCCCACGACTACTCTGCTTGCCTTCCTCAGGTACAGTGGGGGCCAGGTGTTCAGTGGCAAGACCTCTGCCTGCCTTGCAGTGATGATCAGTTCCCTGTTCCTTTTCCCTCACAGAGCAGGCTGCCTCTGCTGCTTCCTGACAAAAACGACATAACTTTTTGCTGCTTAAGAAGCGTTGAAGTTTAAGAAATATTTTTATCAGTGCATATGAGGATATGATCCAGAACAGTATAAGCAGCAGCTCAATTCCTCCAGGGAAGCAGAGAACTAGGAAATCACAAGCATTTGTATTTAAATTACTAAGGAATGTCTATCTACCTAACTGCCAGGAGCAGTTCCATTCCTCCAGGACAGTGCAGATGAAGGGTGAATATAAAGCTGTGTTCTGACTCCCTGTCCCTGAAGAACTAATTTAAAGGTCTAAAATAAATGAGTGAAAATTTGGGGGGAAAGGGAAGGGTAGGGAACAACACTTTTAAAGGTAGGAAAAATATTGATCTAAAACAAAATCTGCACATTGAAGCTAATTAATCTTAAACTTATCATAACAAATAGGACCAAAACTAATGTCACATATCTGTGTATAGGCACGCCAAAGTACCAAACTACAAACATTAACTCTGACTCTGCTATCAGCCAAGCAGATGAGAGGGTCAAGTACTGAGGTGCACTGGAACTCGACTCCCACAGTGTAGCACTCCTACTGAAAGAGTATTTATGTAAGCAATGACAACTCTTACCTCCCCATGATAAATAAGGATTTGGAAAAAGGTGTCCATAAGGAGAATGCGATCTGGTAAAATGCTGCTGCTATCCAGAAGAACAGGCTAAGGTTTAAAAATAAACGAAAAATTACCAACTGATGCATAATTGGACAATCAGATGGCATTGCCAGCTTTTTGAATCAGTAACTGTATTTTAGGAACTTTCTCAATCATTTACTAAAACTCTGCATTTGCTCCTTTTCATGTCCCCCATCTGCAACCCACACACTCTCATTCTGAAGTTATCCAGCCTGATTCTGAATATATAACTTCATGAAAGTAATAAAAAATGTATTCAAGACCTGAAACCCCTTTCATTATTATGCACTTTTCTAGTCTTGCAAGTACCTCCATATTTACCTATAGAATGTCATTAATTTGAATTGTATTTCAATGTATAAAGATTTAGAAGTTATTTGAGTACAAGATTTGGAGGCTGTGGGTTGTTTGGAGTTTTTTTTAGTCTTATTCTTGCAGCTATTGTTACTGTGCCTATATATCCACCAATACCATATATAGTAAATACTCATGACTTATGAAATCTAATGCAATATTTAAGGTTTTAATTCACCTTTTTAAGGGTAATGACAACATATTGGCACTATATGATTTAACTGAATCAATACTATATGATTTAATTGAATCGATATTGCTAGGGATACCAAAAATATTAACCATTCCAAGAATCAAAAAAAAGTATTATTACTCATTCTACACTGAGACATCAGCTCCTGCTTAATCAGATTTCTCCTTTGCATCACCAATGTGACTACTTGTTTTTCATACATGGGAGAATGCTCTTACACCTGTGAACTTCACAAGCCACCTTATTATTTTAAACTCTACTTTTAAAAGTCCTTTTTTTTGAGCCCATAGATAGTTAAAAAAAAAAAAATCCTAACAGAAGTTAGAATTCCAACCTGCCAAGATCTTTTACTACTATGTTTGTTTCACTGTCTCTCTTTTATGTAGGAGATTATTTTGGTTGTCTCCTATCTTATACTTCTTTCAGAAGCTTCTTGGAAGATCAGTTTTTTATTTTAGGTTTATACAGAACATGCCATGACAAGGTCAGCTGGAAGGTTCTGTACCGAATCTACACATAACAGGAACCACATCAAAACCAGAAGCTTTGGATTAGGGCATTAAGATAGAGGAAATTTCATACATTTCACAAAAAAAAGCCAACTTTTCTTTCAGACTCAACAGAAAAAGTACATTTTCATTAAAACCATTTTTGTTTAAGTTTACTTTCTGGAACCACAAACATAAAAACAAAATTGCTACAGCTCTCAAAAAATAACCAAAAAAATTACCATTCCTTAGTTTAAAACATCATCTCTTTAAAAAGTGACTTCTGATCTCAAGATTTCTACATCAGAATTCTGAGATATGCCTTGTTCATTGTATGCTGTAAATTAAATGAATATTCTTTCTCATAAAATAGATTATAAACAAACACCTTTTATAACATGCAATAGCGAGGACAACAATCACTTCTTTCAAAAAAGCACCTCTTAACCTACTATGAAGTTATATTTATTTACTGATACCTCTGGAGGTCCATTGAAAGAGTAGGCATAAAGAATTGGCTGAACCATGATAAGCGACTGGGTTAGATCTTGACGCATAAAGTGATGACGATAGTATGAGCTCTCATCCGGACTGTTGTTAAAAACTTGTAAGAAAGGAGATCTTCTCAAATGAAACATAAACTGCAATACAAGAACCATTTGTTTGAACTCCCACTCCAAGATAAAAACGACAGTTGCACAAGGAGACAAATGTTTTTCACAAACTCTGAGATCAATGCCACGATAAAATTGAATTCTAACTCCTTTAACATTTCTAACTTGTATATGCAGCTCTACCAGTTTTTATATATTCTCATGACAGTAAGAGAGGTATCAGAATGGATAAACCTACAAAGCTGCTTTGAAGTAAAAGAAAAATTTAATATTCTGCAGTACTAACTGAGAAATAGTATGAAGAAATATTGTCTAATCCTTTAAGTTCTACTGTTCCTGTGAGGGAGGCTGCTGTGATGGAGCAAAGTAAGTTATAGCATGTGTACAGAAAATACAAACCACTGCAAAGTTGAACTTTGCTAGTAAAATGGAAGAAGTATATCCCCTTATAGCTGAATCAAATTTTCCACATGCTGAATCAATCTCTCCACAACATTTAACACCTTGAGACACATTAGTAGGTGGCTCAAACAGAAATATTATGGAAGTCTAAGGAGAGTCCAGAAATGATGTATCTGGAGTCATCAGAATGAAGTAATTTATCAGAACAGATTATTAGCAAAGAAACTATTTGAAGTTTAATAACCAAGGTCAAGTTCACTTCACAGGGGAGTGTTTCTTTTGTGGTCAGTATCGTGAATGATATGGGAAAGAAACAACAAAGCAAACCCATATATTTTTAACATTTCCAAATTTCTTCATTACGACTACCCTTAAAAAAGTGTCATTATATGATTTCAAATTCAGGTAAGATGAGGATTTCATTACAGGAGAAACAAAAAATATACAGAGTTAGACAAAGTTTAACTGTAAGGGCAGACAACAAAAGGGGACACAGCAGCACAGGCAACAGAAGTGATTTGCCTAATGTCACACAGCAGTCAGTAGCTGGGGGCAGGGGGTCAGTTCACTCTGATATCCACGTCTTACTTCACTCTGTACTACAGGGCCTCTTTGTTCACTGAGCATTCTCTTTTCATCACTTATACACAAACCTTCCAATAGGCAAACTCACCTGTGGGTAAAGTGAAAAGGTTTCCGAAAATCTGAAAGAGTTCGGATCATCCTTGTGATATTCTCCAAATTTCTGACACTGGAACAAAAGAAAAAATTACCAAATTCTAAATTAAGAAACATATTTGCTTGGTCATGCCACTACTGTAAGTTTGATTGTATCAGATACATGACTGGTGGTGCTTACAAATTTGTAAACAAACAGAAACCTAGCAAAAACATTTACATAAGTTCTCAACAAACAGTGATTTTCCTGCATATGCGGTTTTAATGTCTTTTTGGCTTTTTTTTTCTCTAAAATCAATAAGCAGAGCTAGATGATTAAAACACCTCCAAAGAACATGTTTAAAAGTAAATTACTGATAACTACTTACTTACAGGTAAAAAGAAAATAAATTAAAAAAAACCAAACAGAAAATTGAACTTTTGAAAATAAAAAAATTCCATATGGGTTTCTAGATACTTTGTCCTCCTTTTTTCCCCCTCCCCAAAAACATTTAATCTACAATATCATTCAAGGCAGCAGAAAGTAGAGAAAGCTTTGATTTCTGCAAATCCCATGTTATAATTTCTCTTAATTGCTGGCAATTACCACATACTGAGGAAACATTAATAAATCAACGGAAAACACACCTGCTCTTTTTTCATTTAAAATAGAGTATCTTAGTTCATTCTGCATACCCTCATGTGAAAATGAAGCATTCAGTTCATTTTTTGTTTTTAAAGAAACAAATCACTGAATACCAGTCATTTAAGAATTATGTGCCTGCAAGCAAGAAAACAATCTGACTCTTTCAATATGGTTCTTTTTACCAGGCGTATAAGTTGTCTGTCCAGCCACCTAAGCACATCAGGCCCCTCCTCTGTCTCTGCTCTGTACACTGCCAATCTAGCCATGAGAATTGCAGCAGCTTCCTGGTCAAAAGATGCAGCAATGTTTTGAATCTGGGTCTGTGCATCTGCCCAGCTGCAAAAGAAAAATACAATATTTTCATCGCAGTGATAGGAAAGATGTCCAACCCCAAAATATCCCTTCAAAATTAAGGCAAAGAAAGCAGCGTTAGCAGTTTACCAAACCGATGCTGGAGCTTCAAAAAAATCTGCTGGGTATAAACAAGCAGCCTCTCAGTTAGCCGTTCTTTAATTAGAAATGTCCCTTATTTGTACAGATGCCATGCAACAAGTGAAATAAAATATCATAAAATATAATGTCACTAATAACAGTTATTAATTTTTTAAAAAATATATAATTATGAAAGGTAAGTTACAGAAAGCACCATCCATAAAGCTTAGCACATATTCCCACACTAGCAACTTTCTTGTGCACCTTGATTGTTCTTTTCAATTTATAAGGTGAACTATTAATCCTCACCTTTTATCAGTTGCTAAGATTTTACTAATACAACTAATGTAATTTAACAACATAGTCATATCAACAGGGATATATTTTTTTCAATAAACTGAATTTTCCATTGAATTAACCAAGCAATGATCTCCTTCAGCTTAAAAGAAACGTCACTGGACATTGAAAAACGCCTTTATAATATTAAACATCACATCCTAAAATTTTGAATCAAAGAAACTGCAGGTAAGGGTTACACATGCAAAAAGAGGTATTTACATTCTCCCTGAACTGCAGCTAGCACTCTCAAGTTAACTTATGAAATGATTGTTGCCATTCCATAAGTCCAACCATCTCCTCAGTTTAAACCAATGAACTGCACTGAAAGCTTCCCCCTTATCTAAAACCACTTGGTTTTCCCATCACATCATTATACAGCCACTGCAACCTCTCAGAGAAGAAAGAGCCCACAGAACAAAAGAGGCAACTGTCTCAAAGATATGCTTATGCTTTCACCACCTGTGGCACTGTATATCCCAGAACAAGAAAATAGGTACAAAATCCATAGAGTAAAAGGCATATATATATATATCCTGATTTTTCAAAAATCATTCATCACAGGTAGAACATACTTTCTGGCAACTGTGGTCACCCTGATACGTCTCTGTCCACTGGAATGTTGGTACTGAGTCACAAACTGGATTGCACCACGTCCTCCTTGAGGAATGGGAGCATTGTGCTAAGTACAGGAGGAAAAAAAATTAAATGAAGGAGAATCTCAAGATTTTACAGTATAACTTGAAAGTATGTAACTAATTACTATAAAATCATAACATTCTTTGCAACGGGTAGCCCGAGTTATATAAATTAATTGTCTAGTGCTTTGATTATGTTGAGTATCTTTACTAAATATGGCTAATGCACTTGGAGACTGTTAAGGGATATATTGGAAGCAGTTGCTGTCTCCCCCAGATATCCTTAAAGCAACCAGTGCTCTCTCTTTCCACATACCCTTACAGAGACATTTTCCAAGGGGCCTTACAATTGCTGATTTCATTGAATTCTACTTGAACAACTGGAATTACAGGACATGAAACCTGATATTATTCAGGTCTCCAAAATTGCTGTCAAAACAAAGATTGGAATCCAAGTGTAAACTGAAATTTCAAAACTCTAGTCAGTGGAAATACAGGTTTACACACTAAATAGGAAGAGAGAAAGATAGTTGAAATCAATTTTGGCCAGTTTTAGAGCTACTAATAAAATGAGACCAAAATAAATATGCAAAAAGTAAAATGAAAAATGGCTAAAGTTCAAGTTTTCAAGCCTTTGCATAGATAACAAACCATGAAATACAACATACTAATTACAAAGAAACTACAGTCAGGTCACGCAGTTCCTGAGCTTCAAATATTTGGAAGAAGATAAAGCACGGGAAGGAGTGGTAGATTTGCTCCTCATATTTTCATCTTTCCTAGTAGTCCCTCAGGGAAACAGGAAACCAGGCTAAATGCCCCTGACACCTTTCAATGAAGCCAATCTTTACTTGGAAATACTGAGCAATTAAAGTGTAAATTAAAATGTAACATTATATAGTAATTACCTTGCAACTAAAACATCAGGGAAATACTAGAAAGCACTTTTAAATACACAGATTACAGTATTTTCATATAATGCAATTGAAATAGATTTAATAAGTAACACTCTGAAAGGAAGAATTGGAGTTAAAAAGATTATGAACTCTATCCAAAATTTGCAGAGCTCTTTGATTCCCATTATCATATTCAAGAAGAAGATTAGCTCATCATTAAGCAGTTAGGGTCCATCTCTAAACTTTGACAACACAAAATGGCAGCATCATTCGTATCCCTGCTACTGTGCTCGGGGGAACCACACAAAAATACAGGCTTCAATAGTTACATAAAATAAAATTACTGTGATTAGTAGACAAGTAGACAAATATTTATTACCTGGTTTACCACCTCAAAGTACAGTGCAAGTGTTGTAGTAGGATTAAGACCACAAATCTTCCACTGACAAGTGCCTCCTGTTCCAATCTCCTGCAGCAAGATTTTATAACACTTTTACAAACTAGAAGTATTTCCTTGTTTGTGAAATACAGCATCTATCCATTATACATAACTTCTTACAACTACTCTGTCACGAGCTTTCTCCCTGTTCAATCTGTCACCTTTTCACACACTCCTGCAAAACAACTGTTGCACTGGTTGTCGGAAGAATAATAATGCAAAAAAGAGATTGTTGTTTTAAAAGATTAAAGCATTAGAAAGACAAGGAGCTGGCATTAGAAAAAAAATTAAAAAGCAGGTCAGAAACAGGAAAAAGTACCAGACTTTGCTTAAACAGCCCCAAGATAAGAGGTAAGAAGCACATGTAAGTGGAAAGACTCTTCTAAGGCATAGCAGTAAAATGTAGAGAGCTTACGTAGTATATTGTACATGTTTACATAGTCTCTAATAACTAGCGAGCTAACGGTACACAGATAGTGACCTATTTCAACTGACAATTCTTTTTTGGCATCAAAGGAACATAAATATCCAGAAAAGCCCATTAAAATAATTCATTAACCATAATGGACACAGTGAAACTGAATAAAACATTCAAGGAAAATTATGCTGGCAATACTCTCGCTGTGCTTGTATTCATTTAAAAGCATTATGGCTACAGGAATTGTATAGTTCCCACTGAAATGAGCCGCATGCATCCTCATTTTATTTGTATGTTTTACCTCAAAATTTTTAATTCGGATAATTTCAACAAAAAGGTGTTTAGAATATAAATTATATAATTGCAAGGCAAAAGAATGACAGAACAGACATGAATTCAAAACTGAATTTCCTATTACACCCTATGAAATAGATGTGTAGTTTAAATAGGATGATATACATTTAATTGGGTTTTTGGGGGGTTAACTTTTATTGTAATATATGTGGTCCCTTCGGCAATGAAACAATAAAATCTGTACCAGATCACTAAGAAAAAAAACACTGATTATACTGAGATTTTTAATTCACAAAGATGCAACTATAAATACAAGGAAAAATTAATGAATGAAAAATGTTTGATTAAAGCAGGCCATTTGTGAGCATTTTCATACTGGAAAGTGCTCTATTATGCAGATTGTTAGGAACAAAAATGAGACTTCTCAAATGTAAGAGATTTGGTTACTTGCATGAATTGTTTTTTATTAGTAACCAAATGTTAACAATATTATCTGATAAGAAAATAAGCGATGATTTAATATAATTTAAAGGAGTTACTTCAGGAGCCTGCAATAGTTACATCTTCCAATAAATTAAATGTGCATTTGGTGAAACAGCTACAGAAATGGGAAGGCAGAATAAAGATAAAGGGGATGTTTGCACAGTCTTGTACCCTCCTGTTCTCTCAAGTCTTTCTAAAAACTGTATTTTTATGGTTCACTTTGGATAAAAGGACATAGCTCTAATTTTAACAATAGGTTTCTGCTACATCAGGGTGTAAGTTCTGCATAATAATTTTACAGCAACCAAATCCAAACAATCTAAACAACAGGACAAATCTAAACAAGGAACAAGAAATCTGCAAGGTTTAATACAACTTGAATGTGATCTAGCAATGACTGCAAGCTTGCACGTATTGAATTTAAAAATGGTAAAAATTGAGCACTATTTGTTCCATTTATGGAAAAGTTTCAGCCTCTCTTCAAATCCAGAAATCTTAAATCCTACTTTTCCATAGTAGGATACTACCCTCATTTTCAGCAAAGTTTACTTACATTTTCTGAGACACAAGGTCCTTTAGAGTTGAGAGAGACACAGGGTCCAATTGCTCCAGAAATCTTTACCTCTCTTGAAGTCTTCATATTTAGAATAAAAACATACGTTAACATGCCATGGTAAAGAATTCACTCATTTTATCATTAGATAATTAAAACCTCAATGCATATCAGATTATTGATACCTTTAGCAAAGGGTTTACATACAACAATGTTTAGAGAAACTTTCCGTGTGCTTGCTTTCTACACTTAATTACCTTTGTTTTCTGTACCAATCAGTACACCTGAAATAACAGCATGAATATAAATTAAAATGTGGAGAAGAGCTGTTTAATTTATGAACTTGAGACCCTACAAAGTCTACTGGGTAATGTCTCTTTTCTAACCAAGAGATTAAAATATTCACAAGATAAGATTAAAACTGAAGAATGGTAAGATAAGCCTACACATATCCCACAGTGCATTTATATTCTATCTCCTAGACATACATAGCTAAAGGCAAGATCCAGTTATTTATATTCTTCCAATGTCATTTTCCTGTTTGAAGTGATTTGTACACCTCTCTAGAACTGGGGCTTCCTTTTGACATTTTCCAGGATCTTCCAACAAAATTCAAAAGAAAATGTATACAAAAAAAAGAGGGTTCAACTATTTGTCCTAGTAAAACAGAATTTTACCAATAATGAAAGTAACTCCATATTCTTCTACAAGGCAGGATTCAGTAATTTGCAAGAAATATCATGAAGACAGTACCTTCACCTATAGCACATTCAGCTCTAAGCTTCTCAGACGGGTGGAGGTGGAAATGACCATTGTTTAAGTGCCAAAATGGATTCTGATAAGGATGGAAAATGAAAGGAAATCTGACCTAACTAACAGAGAAGCTGGACCAAAACCCAAGAAACACTCACTACTGATATCAAAATCGAAGCACACGGCATTCTGAGTTTCTAACAGAGACGTTTACTTTAGTTTAGTCTCTCTTTTAGCTGTCACTGAATGCAGGGTGAGAAGGAATTACCACTATACCTAACTCACATTTACAGAATCACAGAACTACAAAAAGATAGCTAGGCAGTAACAGCGATATCCAAGCCGACCTTAACACATCTGTTTAGCATGTTCCTAAAAATTCCTTTAAAGGGCAAAGATTCCAGTTTATAGCCATCCTATTCCAGAGTTTCACAAACATACTGAATTTTTGTATGCTTACCTTTATTTCTAATGTGCCACCAAATCCCATTTTAAATTGTCCTTGCATATCTTTAGTGAATACTCTCTGAAAGGTTTGTTTGAATAAGGATGTATTGAAAGAGTCTCCCATCACCATGTAGCCTCTAGACAGCAACAAAACAAACAAAATCCTTAAGTTAAAATACTTATTATGCAATAATTTAGCACATGGGATTTACATAGCTTATTTCTATTAACGCCTAAAACTAAAGACAATTCATTGTGAGGCACGTTTTTGCCTTCTTAAAATAGACTAACCTAAAATTAGTATTTTGCTACAATGTTATGGATGAAAATTTTAAGTGAGCTTCTTGCTCTATGCATCTTGAGGTCATCATGATTATAATATGTAACAAAGTCATTGGGAAAATACTATACTGGACTTCAACATTTTAGATGTCTCAAAACCCTGTCATGCAAAGTCAGCTTACTTCTAATATTTGTTATTCAAAACTATATTATCTTGTGTAGTTTACTCATTATTTCAGGCTTGTACCACTCTGAAGAGCAAGAAGAACAAGGATGGTAGGTCCTTATCTCTACTGAAACCTGCAGTTTACATATACAAGTATTGAAAAACAGAAACAGCGCATAAACTGTGTGTTTAAAAGATATCCATATCATTCAAGCCTCAAACAGATCACATCAAAAGAAAAACAACAAATCCCCTCCTTATGAAACCCACAATTGTGGTGACAAAATTGCCAGAGACTGAGAAATTCCAAAATTCCAGTACAAATAAAACCAGAACAGTACAGAGTGTGTTTGTGCCTTTTTTTTTTTTAAAAAAGGCAGCTCATTTTTTGTAAATGCTTCCTGTTAAACAATTCAAAAAAACCAAAACTTGCATCTTTATATACTACTTAAAAATGAATAGACACATACCCAGTGTAGTTGGGACAACACTTCATCTCCAGAAGACCAGTCTGATCCAATGCACATGCATATATGTCAATAACATGACCATTTGTTGCAGCCCGATTAGCCAGGGCTTCAAAATGCTAAATCCAAGATGAAAATACAGTTCATAGCAATTGACAACGTGAACTCTCCTCATTTTCATACTAAATCCCAAACTCCCAGAATTTTACTAAAACAACATTATCAGACTTTATTCATTTAAAGGTATATTTTTTGCTTCAAGTTAAAACTAAGACTGGAATTTTTAACACTTAGGGTTTTTTTCCGATAAGCTGAGAGCCGAATTCACACTAGAGAGCACAGTGGTTGCCATTTAATCTAAATTTGCTATTTAATCTAAATCTAAATCTTTATCTTTTTCTTTTCAGAATTTGCATTTAGTACTAACACAGCATCGAATTTACCATTTCAATCTCATGTGTCTATAATGACAGATGCCTGCAACTTAGTTAATTGTTTAACCTCCCATTATAATCAGTTAAGATGAATTCAAAAGGTTTTGGATGTAGTTCACCAGCCCAAAATTTCCATTTTAGATTAAATTAACTACGTCTAAACTCTACAGCCTAGCCTTCCCCCAACCACAGAGGCAGTTTTGAGCAGCTGTCTTAGAATGGTCAGCCTTACACTAGGTATAACAGTTAGTAATATAAATTTTTTTCTGACTTAAACCAGAAAAGCACTCCAAAGAACTTAAATATGACTAGAAAAGTTCTAACTCAATCTATTGAAATTTCTGAAGACATTCTTAAGACACACACCACTATTCAGAGGCAGGTAAACAAAACCACACCATCATCTCTTACCTTAGTACCCTTTTTCACATATTTTGCATTGTCTTTTTCAATGTCATGCCATGATCTTATGGGTAACTTCAATTCATCCCCTACAACCATGCCAGGTCCCTGCGTAGCTGGGCCTCCAATGAACATCATTATACGTGCACCAGTATTAGGAAAAGTACACTGTAGGAAATAAAAGACAAATAAAACCATCAGGTTTTGTTACAGATTGAACCAAATAAATAGCTGTGTGGGTAATTTATGACACTGAAAGGATTTTAACAACAACTGCACTTCTTCAAAACTTAAATCTGCCATTAATGTAAAGTCTCAATATTGCCTTATTAAAATGTGTAAATGTCCATAATATTCTATGCATATAAGGGATGATATGCATCAGATCATACTACAAATCTAACATGCATCAACTAGGAAGGTTTTTACATATTGATTGTGATAGCTTTCCTGCAAGAAAATTATCTACATATTAGCACAGCTGTAGTTAAAAGCTATTACCTCAAGGAGTCCTACAGCTATAGAAAGAGCCACTCCAGAAGAACGTAAGGGCCGTTTTCCTTGTGGAACAGGCCAAGGATCCCGTTGCAGTTCACCCAAAAGGTCAGTTAGATTCATGTCAATTTTCTGCACTGGTTGCAAAAATCTGAAGACAAATACATGGAATTAGTTTAGATTTAAAATGCTAAATGAACATTTTATCAGTTGCTTACTAACAATATAGTAGACATATACCGGTAATGTCTAATTCTAGATTCTAGTCTGGATTCAGAGCAATGTCTCTGCCTCATCAAGATGAAGCCATTTGGAATTACTACATACACACTCAGCTTGAGAAGTTCAGCACAGAGCTTGTAAAACTAAAACTTCCTGACTTAGAGATACCATCACTATCCAGAAAGAACCTTACTTAGTCAAAAGAGCAGGCAACACTTTCCAGGACACCAGCCAAATTATTATTAAGTATCATTATTTATGTATCCATAACATCTCCGAACAATTCTAATAATTTTACTGCTACTCATTCAGCTGATTGTTTTCATTATCTTAAAATACTGGTTTTTCAGTAAATCAGTGCAGTCAAGATATGTCTCCTAGGTATTTTAAGTAGATTACCTGTTAGAAGGTGGTGGCTGCTGCACTTGAGGACCCCGACCGACTTGTGAAACAGCTACTTTCGTAAGCCCTAGCATTTCCTGTAGTCAAATGCATAAGATTTTATTACAAAATTTGTTTGCAAACTATTTCATTATCATCACGTTGATGACTTCCTTTTGTTTGCTTCAGTGAATTACCTGAAGCTGTTTTGCAGACAGGTCCTTTGTTCCTCTGAAGACATAACTTTTGGAAATTCCTTCACAGCCAAGTTCATGAACTTGCACCATTCGGCCAAAGGTAATGAGACCTACTAATGCAGTTGGTGGCAGGAGACTAAGCGACATCTGCATGGATTCCTTCAGAGCTTGCAAGTCTTCATCTTCCATGCATGTGTCCACAACATAAAGAAATATCAACGGCATCTGAGGGCCACGCTTTGAGAAACACAATTAAAATCATATGAAAAACCCTGTAATATTTTCAGGATCAAAAATGAACAAGTAAAGTACATTTTGTAAAAGTTTTAACTTTAATCATACCAATAATGTCAATGTTCTACCTAACTTAACTCCCTCTCAATTAGTAATCAGGATCTGGAACAAAACCCCTACCATAAATGAACTCCACACAAAAAGGAAATGGTTACCACAGAAGAAAGGACAAACTCCTTTCAGGATGTCATGATGGTTTTGAAGCATGTGCCAATAACAATGAACTTTTATCACTCCAAATGAACACAACAGTCACAAAGATATTCACAATGGCAAAATAATCCAAAGTGATGACATTCCACGGCATTTCACCTCATAATTTTACTTTAGATTTCACCAGTTCTATCCAAACCGATTTTGCTGTACTATGAGCAAACATCCCATTTACTTTGTATTAAAGGAGTTGGCAAAAACTACAGCTTCCATTCAGTGAATTTCCATTCCGTTCCTCTTCTTTTCATTAAAATTTGTAAGACTTCAGTGAGGATTCAGATTATGATCTACCTCACTCAAGTCTTACAAATTTGAATCCTTAAAACTTTGAGGAGAGATTACAAAATTAAAAAATATTAAAATTTAAACACTTGAATTGAATATATATTAGCTGTTGTCTCCAAACCAGTTAGCCCTAAAACTAACTACTAATCATCCAAATACAAATTTCAATTCAAATTATTAATGAGGTCAATCAACAGTCAGTCAAATTTGAACTGAAATTGCTCAAGCAACTAACACAAATTAGCCCCCCTGTAATGAAACAGACCTAACAGAAGTATCACCTTTACAACAGACCTCTTTTTCTTTCTTTTTTTTTTTTTTTAACCAGCCTTATTAGCAATCCTAACGTTCTCATAAAATGTTATGTTTTACAACTGATGGCGTAAATGTTCAGTCTACTAACAAGCACATACACACCCAGAGTCATTAAAATGCAGTGAAGAAGTAAAACTGAAATTAATTCTTTTTGCATATTGCAACGCTATGAATGTTAGAGATTTTATCTAATGATTTTACCTGTACTACATATTCAATGCTGGAGAATTGAGGCAAAAGTTCAGCTGGCTGATTCATTTCAGATATGCCAGCATAGGTAGGAGGAAACTGCAAATAAAAACACAGAAATTAGCATAAATGAAAGATTATGACTTCTACAAAAGCAAAAACATACATATGGACTATTTTGCAACAAATGTTCACTACTGCTGTTATGAAAAAAAATGAATGCAATGTCTGAGATACAGCTGCACACTGCTCTTGCCGTCAATATCCGTTTGCAACTATAATTTGAAAAATCAAGATTTTCATTTTGCCTTATAGAATATCTTCTATATGCTGAATGTTTTATTTTCTTACCTGATTTCTCTGGTAACAGAAGTTGCAAGCCCAGAGTTTTGCTCGATAATCCACTTGGCTATAAAAATGCAATAAGAAAAGTTTATATAGCATGAACAATTCATTTTCCTCCCTAAAATACATTTCTTTTAGTGTTTCAAAAACACGGTGATTTTGAAAAAGCTTCCTTCTAATATAATTTCTCCTAAATATCCATATTACAAACTCAAAATAAGTGAAGCCTTACACAGGTGTATCAGGCAAATTACTGTGTTTAGGAAGAAAGAATAGTCTTCAAGGAAAAGACGAAAAGAAGAAACTTAAAAATACTCAGCCCCTATATTAGAGACTTTCTAGATGGTTTTAGAAAATCTATTTAACTCTCCTTACCTTTGCATTTTTCATTGCTTTCTGCCTCTGTCTATTAGCTGTCAGAGTCTGGGACTACCATGAATTTACCTTATGCCCTAAAAAAACAGGTTCCAACATTACAGCTACCTCTATAATGAAAATAACGTGTTTTCTCAGTTGATAAGACTATCTCCTTTAGTCTACATTTTTATTAATATAGTTAATATAAAAAGTGCAAATTGTATCTTCATGCCACAGAGACGTCTTAACAGAGCCCTACTCATATCTTAAGGGAAAGTAAACTTCATAGTTCTCAATGTACACTTCCTGCTACCATATCTTCTCCTGTCTACAAGGGCAAAAATCTTTTTAAAATATGATCAAATCTTCAGGTAAGTCCCAGTATGCTGTAAACACAAAACATCTTTATTGCTATCAAATTATCTATACCAATTACAGGGGCTGCAAATTACTCAGCCCAAAGCACCACACAGGCCTCACAAGGTCCCCCCATACTGAGTCTCTAATCACACTTTTTAAAAAAAAAAAAAAAAAATCCAGTCATGACTTGCACACAAGATACAGGAAAAACACCCACAGCTTGCTGTAATGTCAGGCATCTGACTGACCCTTTACAACTTTGTCTTTCCATTGTTTTCTTTCCAGTCCTCAAAAAAAGATAATGCTTCTGAAAAAGTTAACTTCAGCTAAGTCTGACTTCCAGCACAATCAGCCACTGTGTTTAATACTGAAGCACAATTTTACATCTGCTTCAAAACTGTCTTTTCTCCCAGCCAGGGACAAGTCATTCATAAACCTGAATTTGGTCTACAGGATCTTTTACATCACGTCTAATCTCTCACTATCACTCAGAATCTTTCCCATGCCTATCAAACTCCAACTTAGAAATTGTCCTGTTTCTTTTCCATATTACTGTAACAGGAATGACATATGAAACACCTCCTTTGCTTCCAACCTAAACTTATCCTTTAGTTTTATCCTTAGTATTACCCTTTAGCTCAAACAGCTTTTCACCCTCTCTCATGCCTACTTCTGATGTTATCCATCTATCTGTCTATCACCTTCTGTTTTGGTAAACTAAACCAGCTACCCTGCTTTGATCTACAAATGAACTAAGGTCAGTAATAAAAATAGTTTATTTCACTTTGAAATTAAACTATATTAGGGCCCAACAGTTCAAAAGATACAGTATTGTAACTTTTTACTGCAAGTCACTTTCTAGAGGCAAAATGTTAGGAGTATACTAACTCCCAAGATGTATAGTTCCAGAAAAATAACATACCTAATCAATAATTAAGTACATTGAAAAGACTCCTTAAATGAAAGCTGTGTCTTAAGTACATATGTTACCTATGCAAATCTATGTGCAGAACCGCCTAAGATCTGTAAGTCTGAGCTGTACACTCATGTGAGGATCACTTGAACTTGCATACACCAGATCTTTTGCACAGTTCAATTAGCACTATTCTCGAGATTTTAAGGCAAAATACTGTAATAACATATGCATTAGATTTACCATAAGGGATTCAGAACGGCTCGACACGTGGTCCTACTGCACAAAACCGGCTCATACTGAATAGGAGGCAAGTCTGGTCGTTCCTTCAGTGGCGTGAAGAGCGCAGCCACTGGGACTACCATTCTTGTAGCTTCAAGACGACTTGAAGGCCAAACATTCCAGCTGAATCTAACTCCATCTCTGTCCTCATTCTGCTGGATAAATTCCAGGAAGGTAGTCATGGTCAACTTCTCTGTTTATCACTAAAATAAAAAGATAACCATTAGCAGAATGTTGAAATACAAACATTTTTAACCACTAAATATTGAATGCACTTTATAACAGTCACTATTCAAATACTGTAATTGAGTTACAATCAATAAAATACTAAGTAGTGCTTCCTAAATCCTAAAAGCAGTGTGCAGAATTCTAAGAGGAAACAAAAAAATTAAGACTTGCAGGATGCAGCAACTCCTTCAAAATAGATTATATACTGCAAGTTAAATAGTGTAAAAATACCTATCTTCTGATCACTTCTTGACTTAAGCGACAAACTCAGGCAAGGAGTGTTATAACTAAAGCAATAATTCTAGGGTTGGTCAGAGTAGAGATTATACAGTAAACTAATATAATAAAAAAAGACTTGCTTACAAAAAATACACACAGCTTTAAGGACTTTCACTAATGCATTTAGTTGTTCATTCTGTTCATTAACAAAAAATCAGACAGTCATTCTTGCAAATTGTTTTAATTCTCTAACTTATTTTAACAATGAAACAGTAGAAAGAATTTCTCCTAAGAGTACTTGTTTTATGTCTTCTGCTGTATAAAATTTTGTAGGAGTTTTCTAACCACATTTTCAGTAACTCAGGATGCTGCCTACATGCAAACATAAAGGAGTATCAACATGATATTCCACAAGAGTACTTTCCTACAGCAATGCTAGGAAATAACTTCATAAGAAATACAAGTGCCATATTCCAATACATTTTCTATCATGAAGCACTTTTCAACAATTTTTTTAATTCAAATTTACAATTTAGGGCACTGACCCAAGGCTTTCAAAATTTTCAGCTATGATTACTCAGAAGCTGGACCACTGGGAAACACAGACACATCTGAAATGCTCAACAGTACCTGTGAACATCCGGGACAGCCAGAAAGGAGTGCACTACGTCCCCTCCAAAACAAAAACCTCAGCTTTACACACAGTGTTCTTGAATACCTGTTACATGCTTCCCAATACCTTTTATAGTACATACAGCACAGTTTTTTCCAGGATTTAGGATATCTAAACTCATACTGGCTAATAATCAAGAATTTACCATAAAAGTCTACATGAACTATGTAAGAGGAAGTAAAAATGCTCCTAGGCCTCAATTTAGACTGTACTAAGTTAATGAACAGCTATTAGAAATGATGGAAACCTCCTGAACTGGGGTTTAAATCAGGAATTCTCACAAGCACACTTAATTCTTAATCCTATGGGAGACTCCTAGAAATTCTCCATTTATCAAAGCCTACCTCTATTTACCAAAATTATAATGGCATTTCTATGACAGATAAAACCTTTCCAAATTTTTTTAAATTATAGTTTAACTTGATGGTTTTATTCTAATGCTGACTTTTAAGAAAACAGATAAAATACAAAGAGAAGTACCAGTTTTCAGAGCTAATATCCTTAGGAAATAACTGCCAACATTTTAATGGGCATGTCTTACCAATACTAGGTGCAAATCTGCTCCTATCTAAACAAGTCATGGCAATTGCAACACAGGAAGCATACAGGACTTTGTGCATAAGAGCACTTCCACCATCACTTTTACTCAAATTGCTGCAACGCCATCAGGCAGGGGACAAAACTGAGAAAAAGGAGAAAATATCTGGAGGTTATAATTGCTACAGAGAGATCTGAGACAGAAGTTAATTCAGCTGAGAGAGGAAAGAACAGCCTGGTATTTGAAGAGGATCCAGAATTTAAGAAATTTCTCCCCTAACAGATTAAAATCCATCAGTGTTTTGTAAAAAAGGTGAAGGAGCATTATCCCTGAAAAATGGGGTATTGATGCAAGAATCTGCACTAGGCAACTATATCCGCTATAACCACAAACTGAATAATCTCTCCTTTAAAAAATGATCTGAGAAGACAGACTAAATTGCAATTTAAAGGTTATTTCAGTCATTCATTGGCATCGGCTACAGAGTACACCAACTCCAGCTCCAAACACTGCAATGTGAACTCACACTTTCTGTACTGGACTTCAAATTGTTTTCTCAACATTTTATTCTAGCAATGTTTGAAATGGCTTTATGCAGACATTACTTTTACCACTCAGTTACTGCTCCTTAGAGGGCAATGTACAAGCAGTGTGTAGTGACTAATAATATGCACATACATACACATATACATAAAGGACTTTTTTGATTTATTGAGTTAATACTGTTACTTTCTTAAAAGGCATGTACTTCCTATTCAGAAGGCAAAACCTGCTAGTACTTACTTTCGCCTCCATCTTTTCTTCCATTCTTTTCTTCCTTTTTAAGAGCCAATAATGCTTACCTATTTCATCATTCATCAAATGTGGACTCTTCGTCTGACAAGTTACATTCCATTTTCACAGCTATGCAGGCACATTTTCTAGGATAGCTGTGGAGAGGTACTGCATTATACAAGAACAGCACACCCTCCTGACCTACAGGCTACACAACAAACTGTGGATATCCAAATGCCACAAAATACATATTGCCCTCAGTAAACCACAGAGAAGGGATTTTCAGAAGAGCTGAAAGCAACAGTTCCCATGTTGGGATGTCACTGCTTTACCTTTGCTGCAGATTAGGATATCCAGACAAAACCAGCAGTCCTTTCTGGTTTCCCTTCTACCTCCCACTGCTACGGTTGAATGTACCTTGCATCCCTGCACCATGACAATCTGTGTCACAAAAGAAGCCACGCTTGAATTGCATAGAGAATCACTGGTTGACTATCAGCATCTTTAAACTTTATACATCCCAGGTAAATCTGTCCCAATACGGAATATCCCCAAAACAATATCCATAATTCTTTAGAAGCACCTACCAAAAAAAATCAAAGCATTTCTCCTTACAGCATTGTAAGGATGGACAAGAGTCCCTCATATGGTTATGTGTTTAAATACCACTAGATCAGTAACAGTTCACTGTGCACTTTTCTCACAAAACATCTACTTTCAGTGTATTATGGACTAACAATCTGGTAAAAGAGAAAAGTAATAAAACTTTAATTAATTTTTTAATGCCCAAATCACTCATCACGTACAAATCTATTTCAGATCCAAGGAGGAACTCAAATGCACAAGGAGAACGGCTAAGTAGTTATCTAAAGCAACTGCAAGCTGTCAGACTGACAATATTTCCACTACTCAAACACAGTCATCCTCCAAACCTGTTCTCCCAGTCCGCTTACTGAGGACTTTCTTTTTTTTTTAATAACTCAAGTATGTAATAATCCACCTAAATTAGAAAAGAAACACACACTCAAACGCAGCAGGGCTTGCATTTTGTACAGCTTTACCTACACCTCAAGGCACCCCCGCCAGCGGCACAACGACGCGGGTACAGAACAGCTTGGGCAAGGAGCACCGCGGCCGCTGCCGGAGCGAGCCGCCCTTTACCCCGGGTGCAGCGACGGCCGCGCAAAGGCCGTGCCCCGCCGGCCCTACCCGAGCTCCGGCAGCCCCGGTGAATCGTGGCGCTCTCGGCGGCCCGAGCACACCCCGGCCCGGGCGGGCGCTCCCCGCCGCACGGAAAGGGCGCCCGCACTCCCGGCCCGGGAGGCCGCGGGAACTGATGACCCGCCGCCGGCAGTACCCCCGGACCCTCAGGGCCACCGGGAGTCCCCAGATTCGTCGGGCCGCCCGGGAATCACCTACTGCCACGGTGGGGAGCTCCCACCACACTCGCTCCGGGCCCGGCAGCGAGGCCGGGTGTACCCGTACCCCGCAGCGCGGGGGGCGCGGCTGCCGCCACGGCGCCGACGAAGGACCGTCCTCCTCGCGGCACCTCCAGCACGGCCCGCTCGGGCTGGCCGCACCCTGCGCTGCACTCTCAGCCCTGCCCTGCCCACTTACCCCGCGTCCCGGCCGCCGCCGCCGCTCTCGCCGTGGCCGCTCTCGCCGCCCGCCCGCTCTGCCGCTGCCGCCCCGGCGCTGCCGACGCATCAACATGGCTGATGGGAGAGTCCGCGCCACGTCAAGGGGCAGAGCGCGGGGCGGGCTCAGCGCCGCTCCCCGCCCCGGACACCCCGCCGGGGCCCCGCGGGCCGCCGTCTCCATCCCCAGTCCGTCCAGGAAAGGAGGCATCGCGGCAATCGGGGGCAGTTTCGCTTCCTCTACCCCCAGCAGCGCTGGGGCTGCGCCTGTGCCCGCAGGTGCCACTCTGTCCGCAGCTACTCTGTCCGTCTGGGAATTCTTCAGGACCGAGCCAGCCGGGTTTCCGGGAGTCCTTGAGCTCACCCTGCTCGTTGCCATCTTCCACCAGGTGTACTTAAGGCAACTTTTTAATCTGGAACATTGTTTACATATTTCTTCGGCGTTCCTGGGGAAAAATATACTGAAATTATATCCCTGGTGGGTTTTAGCCTGAAACAATACCTCATATCTAGAAATATTTATAAATACGTGTTTATTTATTATCTGCACAATAACTTTCACGTAAACATAACTGTATGGGTTTGTTTGGTTTTTTTGTTAATGTGGTTATCTTTTTATCCCCCAAACCCTAATTATAGTGACGCTTCAGTTTCAGGAATCGTTTTTAACAAGCCTGCCACAAAAGGCTAGAACAGTAACTTCTATCTTTCCTGAGATATCTCATTGCAACCAATCTGGACACGGGGAAGGACTGAAAAACATTCTGCTGACTGACTACCCCGTCCTACTTTATTGCAACTCGGAAAACCATGCTATGACCTCCAAACAAATATAAATTACTAAAACATCCTTATCCTCTTTTCTTACATGTCAAATGTGATTATGATAGAATTTCTATGCTATTATTATCTCCAGCATAGTTTCCCAATCCTCTTCAGCCTAAAAACATGAGCATGTAAACAAAAGCAGAACTTCAAGGAAGGGATTTTAAATTTTCTCGTCCCCAAATCTCACTGCCAGTTGTGGGAATATTAAGCAGGAACTTGCCAAGGACACATAGCCTCCTCAGTTTGAACACCAAAAAAAACACAAAACAAAACAAAAAACCAACCAACCAAACAAACAAACAAAAAACCCACACACCAAAATCCCAGAACAGAGTGAACTTCAAGCAGATGCACAGAAAGCAATTCAGTGTTATAATTTCAAAGTACTCAAATACTTTGTGAAACATTTTCAGAAAGTTACATTAAAAAGAGGCAAGTCCCAAAATCAAAGCTGTGGGATGAACAGTAAACAAGAGAAAAAAGAAGCAACTGATACTTTAAGACACATAAAGGAGAAGAAGGGAAAATAAGAGAGTATGCTCCTCTGAAAGTTCACTGCTAATAAAAGGTATATAGTATTTTTTAATCAGTCATTAGCACAATTAAATTTCTTTACATAATAACTCAATCCAATGCTCTAAATTTCAAAAAAAGTCTTGCAGCTGTTATGGTGGTGCAAACCACAGAGAAAATCAAGGAGAAAGAAAAAATAGAACAAAAACCAGGTATATACTCACTATAAGAAAATATTTTATTAGCTCCCAGTATTAGAAAGTAGATTGAAAGCATTTAATTTTTCTTAATTCAGAATTTTTAGTTTATGTGTTAGATTCTTAATTTTTTTAGCCAGCAATGCATATCCATTAATGCATCTTACCCTTTCGTTGGAAAAATACTCTTCCATAAGGAGTTGAGGAGAAAGAATATACATTTCCAGTTCCTTTTCCTCTTTCTCCACTGAGTCATATTTGCTTGCCATTGCATCAGCATTGTCAGTAAAACTTGTTAGGAACAATTTTATTACCTGTGAAAGACTACCTGTAGTAATTAAAATCCTGTTACTTTGTTTAAAAAGTATCAATGGAAAATTCCAGAAAAAGTAATCTAACGACAGAAAGTATATTTAAAATATATTTATATCTGTAAATTCTCTTTCTGTTCATAGTTCTTGACTTTACAAGAAGTAGGAAAAATAAGTTCTGAATATTAGAAGTTATTAGAAATTAACTTTTTATAACTGGACTCACCAAAGTTTTTGTCTTGAGTCTGTCCAGAGTTATCACTGTAGTTTTAGCAAAGCAAGTTTTATTTCTAGGGGTGACTGCAACTGTTGCACACTCAACTAGGACCTTAGATCCGGGTTTCAGAATTAGAACTCCCTGGTACACGTAAGTGCTTTTGGAAACACCTCAAAACAAACAAAAGCCCTTGGAGAGGAGGAGTTAGGGTAAGTGTTTGATTAGAACTGCTAAAACACAGCCTTGCAGGGAAAAAAAAAAAAAAAAAAAAGGCATTCCTCATTTTTGAACTTACATCAGAAGTATCTAGAACTACTCTGATCTACTAGATGGACTTTGGCTAGCACCAAAAGGACTTCACATGCAGAATAGGAAAGATCATATACAGATCGACATTTTGTGTAACAGGAATTTCATAAAACACAATGTAAATTATTACAGCAGCATCTTTCTGCTTTCTATCTTAGCTGAGAAGCAACCCCCCTTTGTGCTACTTTCCTGGCATTTGGGTGCTCCCACATAATAGTCTTCAGATAAACGCATACAGGAACAACTCAGGTACTGACCTTTTCAGAATGAGAACTCTCTGTAAATTTATAGCAATTAACTTTATGTAACTGATTTCAACCACAGATCTCAAAGTATTTCAAAGAAGGGACAAGTATTATTATTAACGGGTGTTCGCAGGTAAAATAGAGAATACTAATGGCTAAGTTGTAAAGAGTTACTTGCAAAAACTATGGTGTATTCAAATAATAACACAGGGCCTTATGAAATTGATTATTAAAGGTTAACACCTCTTCACCAAAAACAGCGTTGTCCCAAAATACATCCTTTCACTCGATGTGCAAGAGGCCAATCCACACACAGAGCTGAGGTATTTATTTACAGTTCTGCGCTGAGAGAAGAATTTGCTGGGTGGCAAATTCACAAAGCCAGCAACATGACTACCAAAACTTTTCACCATTTATACATTTACGCAAACAAAGGCATTAATGTTCATTTGCTACAAGGTACCTAGAACTCTTATTAATTAGCATTCTATCTTCTATTGGTTAATGATTCTCTCACTGCTCATAATAACTAGTCTGCATGCCCAGTCTTTCTCTTCTTTTGGATCGGTGGATTTTCTGAGTCGGTGGTCGCGATCTGCCCCTGCCAGAATTACCTTTAACCCAGTTGGAGCTGGATCAGCACAGCGGCTGAGCTGGCTTTATTAGTTTCTTCTTTATCTTGGGAGTTCTACCAAATGTCCTTGTGGCCCACAAATTCTGCATTCTTTGTGTCACATCCTTATTCCCAGCCTCTGTTAACCTCCCCCGAGGTCTGACACGTTTGAAGCATGTCCAGCCCTAAACCTTAATAAGACAAATCTACCAACAAGTAGTTTGTCTTTCTAACACCTGGGCATCGCTTAGAGCTTGTTAGCTGCTCTCTGTTTCACGGATTCAACCTCCCTTCTTCTTCTGTGTAAAAATTTTACACATTCCACGTTTTCGGACAACTGGCCCAGTTTCATGATGGGCAGTAAATTGGCACAACCCCTTTCTGCTCTGCTCTTGGGCCAAACTCCCCTCACGGGATTTTCAGGGCAGCCAAAACGCCCAGAGCAGGTCGCGACACGTCAAAGCGCACGGCCAGGACTCCCTTACCGGGGCGCCTTCAGAGCTCCGCGAGGGCACCATCGCTCCCCACGGCCCCTCTCCTCCCTAAAGGCACCACCGCTCCCCAGAGGCACCATCCTCCCTAAAGGCACCACCGCTCCCTAAAGGAACCACCGCTCCCCAAAGGCACCACAGCCCTCCGGTGGCGCTCCCGGTACCGGCGCGGCCCCGCCCCCCGCTCCGCCGCTCTCGCGAGAGCAGCGCCGACCAGCCATGGATGCGGGCGCGGAGGAGCTGATGCCGCGGCTGCTGCCCGTGGAGGACTGGGACCTGGCCGAGGACTTCGACCCCACGGTGCCTCCCAGGACACCTCAAGAGTATCTGAAGCGCGTCCAGTGAGTGGCGGGGAGGATGGTTCGGGGCGGGCCCGTCACCTCCCCGCTAGAGCGGCGCGGCCCCCGTGTTGCCCGGGCCGAGCTCCGCGTCCGGGCGCGCCAGGGCGGCCGAGCGGTGCTGCCCTTCCCCGGCAAATCCGTGTCACACACACCTGCAGGACAGGCAGGTACCGCTCTCCTCGCTCTAGCGACCTAGTGACAGGCGTCACTAGGACGGCATGAAGCTGAGTCAGGGGAGGTTTCTGATGGATATCAGGAAAAGATTCTTCACCCAGAGGGTGGTTGGGCACTGGAACAGGCTCCCCAGGGAAGTGGTCACACCACCAAGCCTGACAGAGCTCAAGAAGCGTTTGGACAATGCTCTCAGGAACATGGTGTGATTGTTGAGGTGCCTTGCGCAGGGCCAGGAGTTGGACTCAATGATCCTGATGGGTCCCTTCCAACTCATGCTTTCCATGATTCTAGGAGTGTTTCAGAGACAGCCACTTGATTTTGTCTTGTAGGATTGAAGCCGCACGATGTCCTGATGTGGTCGTGGCAAAAATAGACCCAAGAAAATTGAAAAAGAAACAGACAGTAAACATTTCAGTAAGTTTGAGAGCTTTTACACATTTTGAGAAGGGAAAAAATAAAGGGTAACAATGTTAATATGATGTTCATACTAATTTTGGGAAGTCGGCATAAGTAAATAGCACTGCTGGATTTTAAAAGCATCTACAGAATTAAATGTCTGGATTTGAGGAAGCACCTGTACAACTGCTGGTTAACAGCAATTGTTATAACTTATTAAATTGATAATATTCATACTATATGATATAGAGCAGACTATTACTGTCTGAGGAAATCAAATGCTGCATTAAATTTTACAAATTAAATTAACCTGCATAAATTTTAGATCTCTCCATACCTGTCTTAAGGTTTCAATTTATATCTAGGGTAAGAGTAGTAAGTGCAGCTGAGCTTTACTAAAATTAGATGAAATTCTACCACCATTTTATCCTTATTGGTAAAACATTTTATTGGATTTTTTCCTTACTGCCCAGGCAGATTTTTCTGTTGTTACACTGGCCTGCCAGCTTGGTTTTTAATCTGCTTTCAAATAGTTCAACAGACCAAGTTTGCCGTTCTCTATGTAATCTGAAATTTCACTACTAGATTGCTCAGGGGAAGTTTCTGGTGATGTTTCTGACATGACCATGTAACTTCTGTGACCGTTGTCTTCACCTGTCTGTAGCAGAATTCTCAAACACTTGTAGGAAGATTTTGATTTTTTTAATAGCTGTTTCATGCTAATCTTTAAAAAGGTTATATCTACTTAATTGTTAGAGTTAATTTCCTAGAAGATGTTTTTGTGGTCATCTGTCTTCCTGAATGTATTATCTTGACAAGTAGAATGCTTAAGATTGATAGCATTTGTCCAAGATAAAGAAACAGCACCCTGATTTTTATAAACAGGGAAATTAAGGCAGAACAATTGCTAAAAGGAAGATCCTAAATATTGACAATGCATTTTGAGTACCTAGTTCTCTTTTCTGTGTACATATGAGTCAGACAGAAGAAATTTTGTCTAAACCAACTCTTAAATCAGTCTGGAATGTGGTCATTAAATTACCTTAGATGAAGATTTAAAGGATATTGTTTACCTGACAGTAAAGATTTACTGATTCTCTTGTTCTTAAGGATTCTTCTTATAAAACTCTCTTTACATTATAATTATTGCCAGTGTTTTCTCAGATTTCCGGATGTCAGCCTGCTCCTGAAGGATACTCTCCAACGCTCAGGTGGCAGCAGCAGCAGGTGGCCAATTTCTCAGCTGTTCGTCAGGTACAAATAGTGTATGTGAGGGGTCTTGCACAGTCTAGATAGAACATCTGTGCTTCATATCTAGTATAGAAATATTATGTGGTAAGATAGATGTTTGTAGGCAAATGTTTTCAGTTCTTGAAAAATAACTGAGTATATACCGTGTGGCTTTTAAACCCCTGATAAAACTCTTGGGAGAGTCGCGTTTAAAAAAATTCTTCAACTTCAGCAAAAATATGTCAGTATTTAGATTAAGGGATTTGGAGTAGTTATTATTTAGATAATAACTACTTCATATCCCTTACTCTGTTATTTAGATTAAGGGATATGAAGTAGTGGAGGAGGAACAAAAACCTCTGTGATGTGATGCAGTTATATTAAAACCTAGTGCTAGCAGGAGATGTTCTGCAGAACTCTACTGAAAAAAAACAGGTGGATTCTAACCCACTAAGAGATTCATAAAGTAGAACACACTTTGAACAACAGGAATCTGTTGACACCCAGCAGATGAGTGGCACCCATTATGAGGAGAAATATTTATTTGGTAAAATTTATTTGGTAAAATGTATTTGTAAGGTTGTAGTGTTAGCACAGACTTAGATCTTTCCTAACACATTTGTACCCTGCTCTTAAATAACAGAACAAAACCAGAAAATTAAGAGCAGTCTCAAAGGGTAAAGGTTCTAAGTTCACTTAAGCTACAGTTCTAAACTAAACGAGGGTCAATTTAGATTAGATATAAGGAAGAAATTTTTCACAATGAGGGTGGTAAAACACTGGCAGAGGTTGCCCAGAGAGGAGGTAGATGCCCCATCCCTGGAAACATTAAATGTCAGGTTGGATGGGGCTCTGAATGTGACCTTGTTGAAGATGTCCCTGTCTATGGCAGAGGAGTTGGACTCATGGCCTTTAAATGTCCCTTCCAACCCAAACCTTTCTCTGCTTCCATTATTCTCTATGTACAGTTCAAACAGGGTGAAAGGGAAAACATAATAAAGATGTAGGGAGAGATCATTTGTGACCCCAGTACGGCGGACAGCATGTTTACAGTGCACAGCATGTTTACAGTGCGTTGATGCTGCGCTGCAGGAATACCTCAAGTACTGAGGTATGACCAGCTGTGCCAAAGCTGCTGTAGCACTGCATGAGCACATGTACCATGTTCTTTTCAGGGAGGAAAATCAAAGGAGATGTGTACTACTGCACCTAAACATTAACTGAGCTACCCCGTTTCTATGAGGGATCACATTGCATCCTGTACATTAGGCATAATCTAAGGTTTTAGGAGAACTAAGGAAACTGACATTTAAAAGAATATTCACTGTACAGATATTTCTTTAATGCACAAATCAGTCGTCTTCTCATCTGTGCCACAATTAACACTGTGAAGTGTGAGACTATACTAAAAAGTATTCAAAACCTAAAAAGAGCATTGGAAGTCACTTGTTCAAACACTGCCTCAGCTTCTGTTACTTACAGCATTTTTGTATGTTCTTTTGTGTGGCTACAATAACAGTTAGATTGGGAGACAAATTTCTTCTGTTGTTACAGAACGTTTACATCTCCCTACAGGAAACTGTCAAGCAGGCCAATTTCTCTTACATGGCAACACCATCAGCTAGAAGAAAAGTGCTAAGAAAGCACACTTGCCTTCTTTCAAACTGTTCTGTAGGCCTTTGATGAAATAGGATATTGCTTTTATGCGTGGTTTTGGATTAAAACAAAGTGAATTTTTCCTTAAGCTTGTTTTACCAAGAAAAGTCTAGACTATAAAAGCTTATTACCTCAACTAAACTTTATGTAATAGACTTCAAAATTCCTTCAGCTTTAACATTACTTCCGAAAACATTGTATGAGCATCTCAATTACATTTCTGTTAAGAGGCATCAGAAATATTTAACCAGTTGTGCTGCCTATAAATCTATTGACTTATAGAAAGTCATAAAATATACTTTTCATACATTTTACGAGTAATGAAGGACACTTACTGCTAGGATAAAATAACTGCAGAGTTAAACAGTGATTTGGCTTTGTTTTAATTACTCAGAGCCTGAACAAGCACAGAAATCACTGGCGGTCACAACATTTGGACAGCAATGTAATTATGGTGAGTAGAATTCATAACAGTGCCATGTGGTTTGTTTTCCCAGTCATTAAATCCATGGTTTATCTTGCTTTTATGGTTTTATGCAACAATTTAGGAATATTATCAAGTCTTTTTTCCAGTGTCTTCAACATAACAGTATTATACAGTTTTCATTTATTTTTATTTACTTCAGCCAAAATCAGAGGATGAAGAAGGCTGGAAGAAGTTCTGCCTGGGTGAAAGAGTATACTCAGAAATAGATGCACTACCCAATAATGAAAACATAGGAATTGATTACGTGAAGGTAAGTATAGGACTTATATCTAGTTTTCAGCTGCTATTTTGTAAACTGCCAGAAAAAATCCTATTGTTTACTACCACTTTGTGCTAAATAGAAAGTAGGCACTCTGGTGAGTGCAGAAAGTCCCATTTTTCGTTCCTTTTAAGCACAATCTGTGAAGCAGAGAATGAGTCTATCCCTTCAGTCAAAAAGCTGAAGAGTTCCTTCATCTGTTGTCAGCTTAAGTGCACTACTTTGTTGCTTGCTGAACTGAATGGAAAGCTTTCTGCATAGTCTGCTTTAGTGTTGGTTGCATAGTGATATGTGATTACCCTCCTCATACATGTTATCCTACAAACATGCCCTTCACTGCATCATTTTGAAAAAACAAGACTTTAACAAAAAACAGTAAAAGCAAGGTTCTCTGATACCAAATTTGACTGGACCTTATCTTAAACTTGCTTGAAGATTTTTTAACAAATTTCAAAGCTCTGAACAGACTTTCAAATCACTAGAAGTGTCTGAACGTCAGCTTAAAATCTTAGTATATTTCAAATTAGAACAAAAATGTTTATGATGTTTGCATTTTCCAATTTCATGTTTTTCAGGTGGGCTTTCCCCCTTTGCTAAGTATTGTAAGCAGGATGAATCAGGTAAGCCTACCTTTTAAAATATGAGAAATAATGATGTAGGCAATGTCACTATGTGATTCTGTCTGTTGCAGCAGTCTTCTCGGCTTTTTTGTGCCTAGAGTTGTTTATTACAACTTCTATTCCTTGTACACTTTGAAGGAAGCCATGTAATCATTATCTCACCTTCAGCTACAAATAACTTTACTAGGGAGTGTTTTCCTTACTAGTTCTAAGAGTATTTTGTTGTTGTAATTGTTGTAATTCTCTATAGAACATTTAGTGTTTGAATTTTTGCTGAATGCCCCAATAGGTGCTTGACAAGGTTTTAAGATTTCTCATTTGGTGTTTTAAGTGCAGCCCTTCGACTTCATTATGAACTTTTATGTACATTGCTAGACAAGAAGAATCACATTTACCATTCCTTTCCTACGTTCCCACTAGTCATATTTAAGCAGAAACAACCAGTCAGCATGATGCCTCTTTCCTAATCTGTAGCTATTTATCCATAATATTTTGTTAACACTGAAAATTACTTCATTTTATATAAAGTTCTTTCTGGGAAGTGGTGCTTAACACACTTACTTTACCCTTATACGTAACTTCAACATGGAATAAATACCATGTAGTATCACAGTGGAGTAGAAATATTTAAAATCCTTCAGGTAGAAGGACAACAAAACAAAACATTACAAGTATTGTATTGTCTCTTTCTGTTCCTCTTTTGAAGGCAACAGTAACCAGTGTCTTAGAATACTTGGTAATCTGGTTTGGAGAGAAAAAATTTACTCCAGAACTGGTAATTTTTAATTTATTTTAACTACTTTCACATTAATGCATTAAACAAAGCATAAATTGTTTATAGTTTTCTATCAGATTATTTTAATTTCTAAAGAGTTCTTTAGATGGATGTGTCATATTGTTAAATTCAAAGCTTTCTTGATTAGATATTAAAATAAGTATTCACAGAACTTGTTGGAAGACTGATTACAAAACGTAACAGATACAGACCTAACAAGTATTGCCAAAACCCCTCCCCTTTTTATCACTCCCCAAACTAACTTAAGCCACAAGGCTTGATGATTATCGATGTTGGGGAGAGCAGAGGGTCAGAGAGCAGCAGCTTTGGTTCTGATCAGTTTAAGGTGCCAGGGCACTGCACATTGTATTTACCAACACTTCCATTTTAGTTTGGAGGTGATTGACAGTGTGCTGGCAAAGACACATTTAGTCTTTCCATGTGCAGCACAGACCAGAAAGCTTAGCTGCATTAGTGTAGTGATAAACCAAACCTAAGAAATCCTGGTGGACGGGGTACATTGGCACAAAAGTTGGCCACACCTAGACTGACCACCTATGTAATGGCACTGTATCTACAAAACACCTCATATCCTTCAGTACCACAAAGTGACAGAGTCATGGAAAATTACTTCCATGACACAGTTTCACTATTTTTGAGTCACTAAAGCCTTTCATGTTCTTTCCTTTTCTGTATTAACTCTGTATTAATTCTGTATTAATTTATATTTTGGCCAACATTCAAAAACTACCAGGAAACCCAGGAGTACTGCTCACAGTCTAGAGGCACAAAACTCTCTACTGTTTAGTATCTAATTTGGTCTTCAAAATTCAATTATGGCATGTAGCATTAAATGCAATTTTGTTTTGAGACTTACACTCCAGTCCTACTCTGTATAACAATAACAGCTTGAATATTCAAGGAAATGCTTATAATCAAAACTTTGTTACTTGAATCCTCACAGGGTAGATGGCTTTACGCACTGTTGGCATGCCTTGAAAAACCTTTGCTACCTGAAGCTCACTCCCTTATTCGACAGCTGGCCAGACGATGTTCAGAAGTCAGGGTACTAGAGGTAAGATTTAATATAACATTGTGCAAAGGACTTGGTGAATTTAGCAGATTAAGAGGATTATTTTTCAATTCTTGAAGTCTTGGTAATTAACTTTTGATGTCCTAAGTTTGCTTGAGAATGAAGGGAAGACTACAAATACACACAACACGGCATGTAACAGCTTTTCTATTTGACATAGACAACAAAATAACTGTTCTGATATTTACCTCTTTTTCAGGAGAGCAAGAATGAAGAACAAATATCAGCTCTGAACTTGATAATCTGCTTAGTTAGCAGGTAATGCAACTTACACATCTAAAACAGTAATGCATGTCCAGCATAAATGCACCTAAAACAGTAACATATGTCCAGCATAAATACACCTAAAACAGTAACATATGTCCAGCATAAATGTGTGATTACTTGTCCTAACCTATATTCTTTTAAAAATGGAAGTACACTGAGCCAATATAGCAAATATATTTAGTTAAAATGACTTAAGATAAACCTAAGAGTAAAGTAAGCTTATTGCTTTCCTCAGATGAGCCGCCTGAACCACAAAGCTGTAATTATGATAGAAACACTAAAAGAAGAGCTAGAAAGCAAGGGATCTAACAACTCAAAGTATGAAGTACATTGCCTTAGAGGTTTTTTACCATATTCCACTTCATTCCACTAGGTACTTCGATCAACGTGACCTGGCTGATGAGCCTTCCTAGGCCGTTTTGAGAATATCCAGTATTCTGCATTGCCATAGTACGAACAGCATTATCGGAGTTAACAGCAAGACACTGCACTGTTCAGACCCAAAGTACTATACAGTCCCTTCAGAATACCCTCACCCTAATGTATTTGGGACAGCTATGAGTACCTTAAGCTGAACTTCAGCATGAAATTGTCAACGCCTCTGATACCATCATCGCCATCATCGTAAAATGGTAAATTAAGTGTCTGGCATCATCTCTGAAGCTCCTGTAAACTACATTCTTGGTTAGAAATTTCTACCATCTGAGTAATCCTATGAACACTGCTATTAGGTGAAGTCTGAGGTTACGTTACAAATGATTGTTCTTTTTCTAACACACCTATTGAGGACTTTTTTTAATAAAAGGATTTTAAAGTTTGTCAACATTGTGGGTTTTCTCAGTCAATACGATTTAACAGCAGCCCTACTATAGAAATTTACACAGCTAGGGTTGAAGGTACCTTTTCAAGTTGTGGTGCCTGAGCTTAATTAAGCACTGCTAAGCAGTTCAACTATATCCAGTAGGTTACTGAAACAATTGTTTTAGCAAAATGTAAATATTACTACTTCCCAAGTAGTAATACTATTTTTAGTAAACAGTTGCAGAAACCAGAGAAAATTACACATCTGTATTCAATGCTTTTAACAGAAGCATTTATTAACAGAATCAACAAATTTATTTTCTGTATGGTTATCTTGACAAATACTTCACCTCACTTATTTACATATATATTTAACATGGAGTGTTTGCCAAGAGGGTCAGCATCTGCTTGGTACATACATAACTCCCTCTGGTTATAACTGTCTTCACCAATTAAAAATCCATTTTAAAGGAACTATGAATTCAGGTCATAGCAACCAATTGATATAATATTAAATGACTTTATGTGTATTGTGGAATTTAAGTCCCTCCCCTTGCTACTAAAAATAATCATTGGCCATAACCAGTTATTGATACATATTCAAAATGTCTTTGAATGATTGGCATTCTTGCATCTGGAATGGTAGTCTTGACTGTCAACTGAAAAATCAAAATTAATTGCAATAACTACCAGAGTGTTAATTCTTGAGATGCAAGTAACAGATTCTGTACGTGATAATGCCATGATGATCCCCAATGCAGATGCTTAAGTATGATGACATTGAAATGTCCATCTATTAGACATACAGCACAAATTATTTCTAGTCTCTTCATAGTAACATTTTCAGCATGTTGAAAGCAGAATGAGTTGGCAACTGAATAACCCAGGTAATGCAAGAATACAAGTTAGCTAATTCTTCACTCCAACAACTCCAAACAAATCTATCAACAGGAACAACAACCACCACCTTCCTCTAAATTACCAGTGTAAGAACTCAGTGTTTTCAATCAAACTGCAAATCACCACTGAGCAGCATACTACTGTAGTTATTTTCACCTCTGCTAGTGTTATAAAAAGTGGGACAGCATTCTCCTGGATCAAATTCTGCTCTATATGTTTCCAAGAACTGTTAAGTTACTCAGTTATAGCTAATTTGAACTAGCATTCACAGTACCTGAAAAAAGGAGAACTTGGTCACATCTTCAGCTCGAGTATAATAAATCCCTGGTTATCACATTTATAGCCTCTAGCTTGCCAGCTTGTGACAGCTTTCTAGAAAAGTCTTGATCCATTATAAGCTTCAGACCTTTCCTAGAACTTAGGGAAGAACAGTTTCCACTGTTCTTGCCCACTGTGCAACTGTACAATGAACATTTCTGCCAAGACAGAAGGTAGTTGTGTATCAAAGGTGCCATGTGAGCTTTTCTAATTAGCCTGTTATTTACTGGCCTCAAAACCAGAAACTGAATCATTCTCACACTTCTGAATAAACAGTTTCTATTGTGATGAATTTCAAGGTAAGTATAAGGCCTGAACCTGCCAACAGAAAAGTCTTACAGCAAAATTCATTAGAAGTTTTAACAAGATATTTTCATGCTTACCTACAGCAAGATATGTATTGTTATGCAAATCTTGCAACAAGTATCTAGCAAACCCCAGTGTCCTCAAGAGTCTTGGAGATATCTTCATAGCTTCTTTCAGGCCTAATCATCTTCCTGCACACACTCATTACAGAAGTGATCCATAGCTAGCAATTAAAAACAAGTACATTAATACCAAGTTTATGCACAACAAGCTAGAACAATTTTCCTTCTTGGCCAGTATAGATAACCTCAGGTGTAAAATCATTCTGACACAAAAAACAGGTGCTAATTTTAGGGAGGTAGGAGAAACTGTTTAACTGCAGAGAAGTAAGTTCTTGTTTCTACTGCATCATACCTACGTTCCTACATGCCACATGCCCTATTCCTACACGTGCTAATGGCTCCCTCAAAGAAATACAAATGCAATCTCCACTGCCTCACAGTTCAGAGTGAACAGGGAAAGACAGCAGTTGGGCATTCACATTAGGTGACACAACACACATTAGTTTCTTATTCCAGTTTCATCTCGGTCAGGCTTTTACTCAGTTCTCAAACAATGCCTCTGGTCTTCCAGATGTGCTCTTTTGGTAATTGAAATATTTTGCTGAAAACTTTTGGGTACACAGTTTTTACCATGTGGATATTAATACCTTCAAATAGAATAAATTTCATACCAAGACACAAGGATAGTGTTATTTCGATTGACATTTATTACATATTTTGGAATTGTGCTGCACACTGCTATAATTTACAAGTTATATACAAGACTGAGCCAAGATACTGAATCCATACACAAAGGATTTTTTAAGGTAGATACCCAGATTTGAATGTGCTCTACATCTTCTGTATCATCACCTGAAATTTACCTGAAAAAAAAGCAAAGTCAGATCACATTATTACTATCAGAGTTATTTCTCCAAGTAACTGTTTTCTTGTATTATTTTTTTTAAAAAGAAATAGTAAGGAACAGTCCAATCTTACAGTTTAATTGTAAGCAATTGTGCCATTACTTCAATTTAGCATTTAAATTTTAACTCCAGCTGAAGAGCTTTTTCTTTCTTTTCTTTTTCCCTGTAAGTTGATCCATTCCCACATCACAGAAGTTAGGTCAGCCAAATTTAGAATTTGTGCAAAGTCTGTGGAAAATTTTTAATCGAGCAGCTTAGGTAGTTACAACGGACTTGACTTACTAACTTTCTTAATGACTCCTGTAGAGAAAGATCTTTGTTTACTCAAATAGCTTTCTGGACATACATCCTTATGCATTTGATCCTTCCAAATACAACCTTTTAGTTTTGCTTTCCACTCAACATGATGGCGGTTTATCCTCTGTTAGTATTTTCTAAATACCAAAGCCTTTAGTGGAAAGCCATATCCTGAAGTCCACATGGATTTCTATAGCCCAGCAGCTTCAAACTAATCCCACACTGATAAATGCTTATACAGTGATGAAATCAGCCAGGACAGTTACAAAGCGAAGTAGTAACTGAATACTCCAAGAACTACTTACATGCAGGCATTGATGAAACTTCAGCTGTTACAATACTCTTTATTCCCAAATTCGATAGGCCTCCTCGGATTAGTCCACAGGTAAAAGCTAAATACTAAATACAAAGTTGCCTTTAAATAAGTGTCAAGGCTGAAGCTTGTTGATAAAGATTGAAACTAAGTACTCAAGCACAAGACTTAATACTTGGACAATAGAAAGTTTTATTATGGTGCTTGAGAGACTCTGTCAGGTCTCTAATGGACGACAGCTCCAGTATATGGTACAGCAGAGCTCACAACGCAGATTGCTCTTGTTAGGGGCACTATTCCTGTTTCTAATTCCATTAAACCTTTAGGAATTTAATATCCTTAGAACAATATTCCTAAAACTTGGCTGAAATTAGCAACTGGTATTAAAGTCAATAAAGGAGGAATGGTCCAAGACAGAATTTTGGCACAGGCCACATCGTGGGATACAAAGGCCTGCAGATACTTAAAATGTATGTTGCAAAACAAAAGAAACATCTCACCAAACACTAAAAACAAAAAAATCCCAAGGACAGTAGCCAGCAATAAGATGATCAAGAATTAAGAAACCATAAAATGGAACTGAATGTCCCATTTCTTACATCCACCTGAAGCAAAGTGCTTTAAAGCAGATTCTGCAGAGGCATTGATTTTACTTACATGAACTATTACCCTAACTCAGCATCTTCAATCAGAACTGTTTTTAACTCGTGAAAGATCTTTTTGAACATTCCTATCAGCTCATCTCAGAAGCTTGTTCTCAGTAACAAATAATATCTTCCAAATTTTTTTTTGGACATTTTAAAAAAGCTTCTGAAAGCTCATGCTTTCCAAAGAGAATTTGTGTGACAGCAGCAGATAGTGGCGGATAACTGAAACGTAACAGCAGTAAGTTTTTCAACGACCGTGTTTCTTGCACCATAAATCGAATCCGCTGTTCCAAAACAAGGTGCATTTCTAAAAAGTACACAGGTTCTGAAAACTCATCTTCAGCTGCCCTTTTGAAGAGTTTGTATCCATTCAATTACAAAATTTAAGTGTTATTATTAATAGATCAAGGTAACTCAAATCAAACTGGTAGACCCCACATACAATACTGAAGGGTACCTTTGGTGCATGTTCTAAATACTGCTTTCCTGCAGACATTTGTGTCAAGAGACGAAATTTATTGTCTTGAAGGACATAAATACCCTGTTTAAAAAGAAAAAAAAAGGGTTTTTTTTAGCTGAATGTGCAGTAATTTAGAATCAACATTTTATGTGAATACATTTGATTTGTAGGTATATCTTGTTTATCTCCTTCTTTTTCTTTGTTCTAGGCTGAAATATTAAATTTTACATTAAGGCATATGTGATTTAAATTAAAATTGTATTATATACTTGCAAGGAACATCAAACCAAAAGGTACTTAATTATGAGTTTACAACAAAACTCCTAGATAATATTATGATCTTGTGATCTTCCGGGCCGTTGCATGGGGCACTGAATAGATCTCTAAAAAATTTTTATGTAAATTTCTTCTTAGAAGAGTCCTTCTGGTGCTCAGAAACAATAGTTCCATACCAGAAAATCTTTGGCCATATATCAAATGCATACTGTTTTTTTTCATTCAAATCTCAGTCTTCATCTGGTATGCAATTCACTATTCTTATTCTCAAATTCAGTGGGAATCACCTTCCTTAAGAGTGGTACAAGTAACAACAACCAGCAAACAACAGAATTAAAAGTTTGGTGTTTTCTACATTACAAATTTGTGTAACAATAATAAATTATTATAATAAAAATATAATTAATTAATTAATTAATTGTGGACATAGTATAGCTTTATCTACATCTGTCATTTTAATTTCTTTATTAATGACTGTGCTACTTTGAAATTTCATAACCCTTGAACTTCAATGAAGGTTGTATATTCAATTAAGATCTTAAGCTCAATACTGCAGCTTTCTTTGAATTAAAAAAAAAAAAAAAAAACAGATTTCTAACGTAATAACTATCTGTTAGAGTTATTACTTGATAAACAGATCACTGAAAAATAAAACCTATTTTATTTGGCACAATCCTTGTACAAATCCTCTTCTTCATAATTGGACACAACAGGAAAATGGCCACAAGAAAACCAAGTCATCAATAGGAAAAAGCTTTTTTACTCTAGTAAAATGGCTCCTTAAGTTACTTTGATCTTGCTTTAAGAACTGTAACTGTTAATATAGGGAGGGACATGGACACAGCACAATGTCACCAACACACAAATTTGAGGTTTTTTTCAGCAGTTTCTTACACAAGTATGTTCACTAGAGTCTCAACTGCTGAAAACTAAATATTCTTCAAAATAAAAAATTACTTCAAGGTAGCCATTCTATTTAAACATATGTTAAAACAGCAATATCACTTTTTCACTAGTTTTCTAACACTTAGAGATACATAAAAATGTTCTTGTTTAAATGTTAATCAACTGTAACCATTACTTCCCTCTCTGTAACTGCAACAGTGCATAAGAAATTCAAAGCATTGAGTCTTTTCAAACAGGGTGGCCATAAAGACATTACCAACAATTATTACATTGTATTCTGAAGCTACCTGCTAAGATAAATATTACAAAAACCTGCTTTTTAAACAAAACAAAAAAAGAACATTTTGGGTTTCTTATCAGGTAATTAATTCCAGAGCAAGAAAAACAAAAAATGCAATAGCTACTCAAAACTCATATTGATTTTGTAAGTTAAATCTCATTCTACAGCATTAGTACCTGATGATTAGTCCTTAGGTTATCTATTTGTTTTTTGAATACAGTTGTCCAAAAATCTTTGCAAATGAACTTCATAATATCTAATTCATCCTTGAACCTGGCAGTATCTTTTGTAAACCTAAGAGATAAGTGAGATATGTATCAATAATGATGGTACACACATCACCAATTAAACAGAAAAAATATTTTTTTAAAAATGGTACTATGCAACATTATTTTTGAGGCTGTTACAGAAATCAGTTTTCCAACCATTGTACAGTATCATTCTAGCATCACTCTGCATTCAACAAGTATTTTAACTTAAGAGCAACACAGCATTATCTTAATACCCACAACATGACTGCAGAATAAGTTGTTTTAATTCCATGATTATTAAAGATGACTGACATACACAAAGATGCAAAGCACTCCATCAGTTTTATCTTCCATTAATTGTCTACACAGGAAATAAAACGCTCATACCTATACTACTGCTTGGAAAGAATCCTTTAGACATGCAAAAGAGCTCTAACACACAGGAACAAACATGTGAAACTTATAGGGACATCTTTCTCTTGCTTGTTTCAGATTTCTCTCCCTTTATCCTCCTTAAGGGCTTTTATCTGGCACTACAACACCGCTTTGTTCAATGAAAGCATTACTTCAGAAGACCAAGAGTCTCCACACGACCCTGGAACGAGGGCGATGAAGTTGCATCGCGGGTCCCCAAAGGGCCCGAGCAACCAAGGCGGCAACGAGCTCGGTCGCCAAGTTCCAAGGACTGGGAGAGCTTTGCAGAAACGAAACAGAGTGGCAGCCAAACATAAAGTTGTGCTTAAGAAGTAAATAAGAAAGAGAATAAGATCATGAAACGTACCAGAAGTAGAAAACATGCAAAAGTCTACACAAAGTGCAACTAAAGATGATTATAAGTATTAAAAGTAACCGTATACCCTGACTCGGTTTTCATGATGGGAAGCACTAGGCAAATCCATACTCCAAAACTGTGCTGTGATACTCAAACACAGGTGCCCATCAGAATGGGATTCCAATACAGAAGATGCCGGGAGCCGGAGGGACTCACCTCTCGATGAGCCCCTGCCCGACGCGGAAGCCCATGCTCTCCAGCTTGGTGGTGCAGCGCCCATTCTCCTGCAAGACACAATGCGCCGCCACCGCGTCAGCCCCGGCTGCTGCCAGGCGGCCCCGGCTCGGCCCCGGCCCCGGCCCCACTCACCCCTTCGCCCTGCTCGGCGGCGCGGTACAGCCCCGCCACCATCTCGCTGTGCAGCAGCAGGAACAGCGCCTCGTCCGCCATCACCACCGCGGGGCCTCCGCCCCTTCCGGGCGGGCCTGGACACCGCCGTAGCTCCCGGCCGAGGCGCGGCGGTCAGGCAGCGCGGCTGGGCCGGTTCTCCTTGCCAGGAAAGCGCTGGGAACGGGGCTCTCGCGTTACGGGTCTGCAGAGCCCACGGGCTCGGGCGGCTCCGGCCCCGCGACCGGAGCCGGCGGTAAACGCGCCGCCCCCTGCGGAGCTACTCCCGCCTGCCCTACTGCTGGCACCGAGTGGGGCGGGGCTGTGTCACTGCCCCCGGGGCAGCGCCCGTGCCTTCGTCTGCTTGCCGCGGGCAACCGGCAGCGGCGCCGACTGCTGCCGGGGAGCAGCGCGGTTCACAGCCGGGCCGCCGCCCCGGGCACCAGGAATAACGCCCAGCTGGGAGTTTCCCAGCCCCGGGCCGGGCCGTTCCTGCGGGCGGGAGCTGAGGGCGGGCGCGACTTCGGCCCCGGCCAACCCTCAGAAACGGCCCCACCTATTGGCTCGCCGCGCATGGCGGCGGTGATTGGCCCCGCCCGAGCCGCGCGCTGCCGGCCGTCCAGCCCCACTGAGAGAGGGAAGGCAGGCCGCGTACGGGTGGGCGGGAACGAACGTCCGCCGAGTGGCTCCCTGACTGGGCTGCAGGAAAATGACGCCCTGAGTCCTCATTGGCGCTGTGTGTGTCAGTCCGGCGGCACCTTTCACTGATTCGCGGAGCTTGCAGGCAGGGCCTTCCTCTAGTTGGGCGGTCTGGGTGCCAATCAGCCCTTGGGTCCTGTGATTGGTGAGCACCAGTAGAGATCCTTTCCCGCGGGGCGTGTCCTTTCCCTCCGTGCCCGATGATTGGTGCTCAGAGGGCGCCGCCGAGCCGCGATTGGCTGCGCCGGCCCGGCCCGCGGCAGCGAAGTGGGCGGGGCCCGTTCCCCCCCTGGTTTCCCAGCGGTGTCGCGCGCGGGGCCCAGGCAGGCCGCGCGGCGGGCGGGATGGCGGTGGCGGTGCGCGCGCTGCAGGAGCAGCTGGAGAAGGCCAAGGAGAGCCTCAAGCACGTGGACGAGAACATCCGCAAGCTCACGGGCCGGGACCCCAATGACGTGAGGTGAGGCCGGGGGCGCCGCTGACCCGCGGAGAGAGGAAGGGACGGGCGGGGTGCGCGGCGGGCCCGAGGCGCGGGCGGTGCGGAGCTGCCCGCGGGCCCCGCACTCTCTGCGGACCGGGCGTGGCGGCTGCTTTGCCCGCGGTGGGGTGAGCACCGCTAATAGTGGCCACCGTCTCTTGCAGGCCCCCCCAGAACAGGTTGTTAGCCCTCACAGGCCCCGGTGGAGGTAGAGGGCGCGGGAGCTTATTGCTGAGGTAAGGAGGTGCGCGACGGGGGGTTGGGTTTCCCCCACCCTTTCCCTGGCGGTGCTGCCCTTTTGCTTTGGTGTTGCCTGTTTCTCATTTGCCCCCGCTGCTCGCTGTACTGCTGTTTCAATGAGCACCAGAGCTGCCCGACAGGACTTCGGGGTTTAAATTTAAAGTGCTTTTTCGTTTTGAGTTACCACAAGTTTAAACTGGTGGCCTTCCCCAATCCTTTCATCTATTAGCTTTAAATGTAAGGGGGGTAAGTTCACATTTCAGGGGAGGAGTTGTATTTTGTCTGGGACCTTGTCTCTTTGAAGTTGTTCAAGATCAATCTAGTTGATAATTAAGAAACTGGCAGGTGCCCCAGGAGGAATGGAAAGAGTTGAAGTGGGTAGGAACTTTAAAATACATGTAGATAAAATCGCTAGTCTTTCATTGTGATTTTTCCTTATCTGTTTTTTATTTCTTCTTCTCTCTCCCCACTCCACTAAGTAGAATGAAAAAGATAGTTTTTGTTCAGCAATTCTTAATGCAGCATGTAGTGGATTTTTCATTGAAACTCAATATTAAGCCACTGGTTAAGGCTTAAAAAAACTAGAAAATTATTGCAGATATGATTATTTGAGCATGATGGGGTCCTTATTTCAGTGTAGCTACTCGTTAAGTGCAGAAATTCGAGGTGAAATTGGTTGGTCCACAAGCAGTATGTTTGAACACTTTATTGCAGTAGTAACAGTAAATTGGGATAGAACTGAGCAAAACTTTTGTGTGCATCATGACTGCAAAGCCAAAATACAGTTGAATTGTGCAGCCTTAAGGTGGCTCTGGGATTAACCTAACCTGTTCTGAATCACAAGTGTTTTCTTTTTAGGCGTGGATTCTCTGATAGTGGAGGAGGACCCCCAGCCAAACAGAGGGATCTTGAAGGTGCATCCAGTAGGTGGGTGCAAAAATTGATGCAGAGAACTTGCTTTTCAGAATAAGAATTTGTAACAGTAAATCGGTAACTGTTAATAGCTGATGACTTTCATTATCTTCTTTGGAGATTACATATTCAAGGCTCGTTGGAATTAATTTGGGTGATTTCAAATGACTGTGGTGAAATCTTTTTCATACCTTAGGGCAGTATAAAGATGGTAGCACTAATATAATGATGTAGCAATACAAAGACAAGTGGAATTTTCTGTTTTACTCGATGTACAATTTGCTGTATTCTGCTTAGTAGCCAGGTTGTCTACAGTAAACACAACTTGAATTATAATTGAAATCTCTTCAATAAACTGAACACAGGCAGTGTGACAGTGGACTCAGATTTTGAGCTTTCACGTCTGGATGCAGATCCATCAGATGTGACTGATAACAGTGAGCTGAAGTTCTGTGGGCACTTAACATGCAGTGGTAGTTCATGCCTAAAGCAAGGCTTGCTTTGGAATTTTTGAGTTAATGGAAAGTGAACACTGGAAGACAGGAAAGTGCTGTGCCACAAAGCTGAAATTTGGCTTTGGGCCATAAAGCCAAATAACTTCTATTTAAATTATTTATTTTATTTCTACTTTGTTTAAATTATTTATTTTAGGTTGTTTTTTTGTTAAAACCTTAGTTCATCCATGTTCTCAGATGCTAAGCCCTCTGCCCCTCCTCACTCGTTTTTTAGGTATTTGACTGAGTAACTTAAATAGCATTTCCCATTTGAGAAATCATACCAACCTTTCTACCTCAATGCATTTCAATCTGTCTAGTGATCCCTTTATACCGTAGCCATTTTAGAAGGTCAGCAAAAAGGAAAGTGCTAACACTGAAAACAAGAAATAAATTCCAAATGTATTCTACCATCTGAAATATGTTAGTGTAGTGGAATCTTGTGTTTTGCTTTGCTGTGTAGGTTGTATTAAAATTTAAACTATTTTGTCTCAGTGATTTTCACCTATAGTAGATTTTGTCTGTAAAATGTTATGTACTGGGGAGATTTTTACTGGAAGTGTTTGTTCTTCTGACTAGATAATGCTGACTTGTATTTTTCTCCTGTTAGAAGAGATGCTCTCCTAAATGACATTGTTCTGTAATGGCCACTAACAATTTTTGCTCCTCAGGCTGGGTGGAGAACGTCGGACAAGAAGAGAATCACGCCAAGAAAGCGACGCAGAGGATGACGATATTAAAAAGGTAATATATGATAAAAGGAGCTGTGCAGGAAGAAATTCACCTACAACGTGATGAACAAAGTAGTTTGCTTTTCTTTGTTGTAGCCAGCGTTGCCATCTTCTGTTGTTGCTACCTCCAAAGAGCGAACGCGTCGAGACCTTATACAAGATCAAAATATGGATGAGAAAGGAAAACAAAGGTACACAGAAATATCTAAACACTAACATGATACTTTTGAGTGCTAGCATAGGAAGTAGCTTTGGATTTAAAAAGTATAACACGCCGGCTGTTATGTATCAAAGATTATGTTGAAGAGTTACCGTAACAGTGTCAAATTTATTTTAAGGAATACTCTCTGAAAACACAGCGGTAACATGCACATTGTTAGGTTCAGGTAACTGACAGGGAATTCTACTTCTCAGGCCCCCTATAGGAACAGGTTTGCTAATGCTGTTGTAACATTGCCTTTGAATAAAACAGAAATATATTTAGCTTCATTGGTCCATTAACTTTTTGGACTGTTACAGCTGTCTTGGTTCATCATTCATTTTGTTGGTTGAGGGAGGCTTTTGGGTGTATGTTCCTCTCCTCCCCCGCTTTTTTCTAAAACACAGTTCCATCGTGGGGTTTTTTGTGTGTTCTGTCTGACCTTCATTTTTACCTGCTGCTTTTTAGATTTCTCCTACGTATATCTTCTTTTTCCTATATTTTATTTATCTCAGGGTAGCTTATTAAAATTCTTGCTGAAATGTAGTTCTGTTTGTAAGAAGTGTTGGAAAAACAAATTTGCAACCGTGTCCAAACTCCTTAGACTCAATCCACTTCAGACTGCAAGTCGCCTAGTGCAATAATCTGTACCTCAAATAAATAGAAGAATGAAAACTGGAATAAGGATCTATGGAAGGTTTCTCTGATAAGGCCCGCAAATCAACTGGTACAGAAAACTGGCACTTTGCTCCCTTCTTTTAATTATCACACCACTAATGGTCTGCTCTTGCTTCCGTTACCAGTTTCCAACTGCTTCCCTCACAAGAAGACTTTCAAAATTCTTAGTGAACTCCCTAGAGCTTCAAGCACTAAACGTTTGTTCCCTCAGAACTGTAGTTTTACTGTTATTCACTTCAGTAGTCTCAGGGGAGATGAGAAAACCAGTATTGGTCTCTGTATGACTTGTGGTGGAAAGAGGTTCTTTAAGAGGACAGCATTCTCTGAACTCCTGATTTTGCACAGTGTCTTGTGGGATGTCATTCATGTACAAATGCACTTTGAGTGATCTTTGGCTTTCAATTCTTTACTTGTTCCTGTTTCTACTTTTTAATATCCAAGTCCTTTTACGTTTCCATGTCAGGTTTGTGCCACTGTAGTGGAGTGGTGCTTAGCGAAGACAGTAGCATTTTCTTTCTCTCTTAATCAGGAAAAAGTTCAAGGCAAATAAGAGAGTCTGCCTCTTGTTATATAGATTTAATTTGGGATTAAATAGAAAGAAAGAAAAGGTGAAGTCAAGAATCCAGTTCTTGTTTTGAAGAAGGGAATTTGCTGAAGAATTTTACTTTTCTCAAAACAACACCTAGTTCGATGAGAGCACTGGCTTCATCCCACAGTGCAGTGTCTCATTGTTAGGCAACTGTGATAGATAAGCTTTCACTCCCCTTTGGCTCCATTTCTTCTTAATCCTGTAAACAGGTTGTGGACCAGGTAGTTAATTTTTTCAGAAAGTCCAATGACTTTCCAGTTTGCTGCCTTATTGATACCTCCCACTGTATTTACTTGAATCTTTTTTTCTTCAGTGCTCTCTGCTTTAGGACTATTTCCTTAGTGTCATTATTTCTAGATGAAAAATGTGCAGGCTTCCAGTTTTCCCAATAGTAGCTGTGCTGAGTTATGGATAAGAGCTGTGTCTTAAGCAAAATGATATGTCACTGTAAATTATATCCTTGACTGTTGGCACCGTTGATATGTCTTCTGTTGCTAATAGCCTTGAGTAGTACTGAGTCTATGAAAATAAATATCTTCAAGGTGAAAGTTTCTCTGATTATTTATGCAAAAAAAAAATCTTACTACTTGAACTGAATCTCAAATACCTTTTTGTTGTTGTTTGTTTTTCAGGAATCGACGTATATTTGGCTTGTTGATGGGCACTCTTCAAAAATTTAAACAGGAATCCACAGTTGCTATTGCTACTGAGAGGGTATCTCATTTTAAGTTCTATCAGATTGTAAATAATAAAGCAGAATTGTGTGGCTAAGCCACTTCGAATAGGAATGAAAGTTCTCTTGCAGGTGCTGCAAATTGGTGAGACTGCATGGAGGTTTTTCTTTGGCTTAGGTCAGGGAATAGGGGTGGGAGGCAGGAAAGGGGCTCTAACTATGACTTAGTAACACTATTTTTAACCTTTGAAGAAGTGAAAAGGCAGTGTTGGGGGTTTCTTTTTTTTTAGTTGATGTACATTTTTAAAAAATGTAAAACACAAAAGAGATTATATTTTTACTTGTTCATGTTATTGAGGGTCATTTCAAAGTAAATGGAATTAAATCAGGTAACTATTTTAGAGGTCTTAGGCTACTTCCAGAAATAATGGTGATGTGGTATTGCTGAAGCATTGCCTACCCTGATGTGTTCCAGATGTTTAAATTATAACCAAGTGTACAGAAATCTGTGGTTGTATTTTGCTCTCTGTGTAAAAATGCCTTCCCCCTTCCAGTACGGATAGCAAGAATTTCTGTTTTTCCTAAATGAGCGTGTGATTGCACTGAAGCAAAGGCTTTGCATAGCGTAATGATTACCTCAAAAAACTTGTATATAGGATGGTGGTAACTTTATTCCTAGTATGCCTTTTCAAATTATGAAGGTTATGGTATTTTTTACTGTTGCCCTAAATGGGTTATTCAGTTAATACTAATAACCTTTAGATTAAAAATAGTGTTTGAAAGTTTTCCTTTCAGCAGTTCAGTGGAAGCAGATAGGAAGTCTTTGAAGTTAAAATCTTTTCTGTGCAGTGTTAGCATGGCTGACTTGCACTGCTGGTTTTGATTACTTTCAGATTCAGTATTTGGGTGGTTTAGTTAACTTGTCATGTGGCACATAAGACCAAAGTTCACTTTTGCCTGCTTGCTTTAAAAAAAGAAACTGTTTATTAGGATGGTCCAGAAACATGGAGTCCTTGTCTAATTTACAGTAGTGTGTGTTTGCACAAAGAGACCTTGAGGAGTTCCTACCCTTTGCAAAATTTTTCTGAGAATTCGTATGGACATTTTTCTCCTCTTGTGTATAAACTTGCTATAAATTGGAGCAGAGGCCTGAGGAGTTTTATGATACATCTATGTTGTTGTTTAGGCACTAAATTCTGGGTTTTTATTAGACAATTATTGTACAATCTGAGCATATGGCAGTCTAGGGCATGAGAACAGGGCATTTCTATATTGTAGTAATATGTCTAATTAGCAATGAATATACTGGAAGTATTTACAAACTATTTTGTTTTGTTGGTCTCAAATACCAGTGTGCAGTCCTTCATTTGTTTCTGGAGGACTTGATTTTTTTTCTCTAATAAGTGAGAAATCTAACTGGTTTCTCTGATACGTCAAATACACTTCTTTTATTTTCTGCCATTGCGGAAAAAACAAACAAACAAACAAACAAAACCAACTTGTTGAAGGTCACAGATCACAGAATATTCTGAGCTGGAAGGGACCCACAAGGGTCATCAAGTCCAGCTCTTCAATGAATGGCCCTTACAGGGATTGAACCTACAGTCTTGGCATTATTAACACCTGGCTCTGCCCAATTGAGATCATCTCAGTTTATATTGAAAATTCAAATCCAAGTGGAATGATAGAAAAGCAGACAGAAATGCAAAGGGCCCCATCATTTTATAGTTAAACCAATAAAAAATTAGTTGCCAGCAAGCAATGATGCTCTTTTCTTCCATTACCTATAATTTAGGAGATATTTCGTCATGTATTTTTAGGAATGTCTTTAATGGTGTAAATAATTAAAAATTCTTAAGTGGACCAAACTAGAACGCTTTCTGGATGTAGAAAAAAATTAGCATATGTCTTTATTTATCTTAGCAAAAGAGACGACAAGAAATTGAACAAAAACTTGAAGTGCAGGCTGAGGAAGAAAGAAAGCAAGTTGAAAATGAGAGGCGAGAACTGTTTGAAGAAAGACGTGCTAAACAGACAGAGCTGCGGTTACTTGAGCAAAAGGTTGAGCTTGCTCAGTTGGTGAGTTTTAGTTTTGGTCTTGATCTTTCCCTTGTTTAAACTATTCTTGCATATCTCAGGATGATTTACTTTCATTTCTCAGCAAGAAGAATGGAATGAACATAATGCTAAAATAATAAAATACATAAGAACAAAGACAAAACCCCATTTATTCTACATACCTGGCAGAATGTGTCCTGCTACGCAGAAGTTGATGGAAGAGTCACAGAAAAAGATGAACGGTAAGTGGTCTTTGTGGTAAAAAGGCCCTTGTTCTTGCCTCCCTTTATTTGCTGAACAAATGTAAGTCTCTGCTTAAATACATGCATTTCGTGCTTAGGAGAAACTGTATGTTCTTACATGGGTGCTCATCATAAGTGAACATTACTCTTTCAGTGACTTATTTTTTTATTGGATGTGATTTGATTCTGTTTCAAGAATTGAAAAGATGTGTATGCACAATCTCAGAGGTATGTGTTTAAAACATAGTCCTTTATATTAGCTTTAGTACCCAGATGTATGCCGGTGCAGCAACTTAGTTTTTGAAAAGGCAGATTTTGTGGATTGAGAACTACAGAGACACAGGTGTTTACAGAGCATTTGATGACTGTTTTCTTGAGCACAGCACTAGAACTTTATGATGATTTCATTTTTATTCTCAATATGTGTTTATTTCTGTTTCGCAGGATCACTATATTTTTCTTTTGGAAAACAATTTAAAATACTCTGGTTGATGGTAGTCTTACTGCTCTTTTTTTAGTAAACTAAGAATTTATTGGTTTGTTGGTTTTTTTCTTAGGAGCTTTTCTTCATTGCATGGGGTTTGGGAATAAGAGAAGCTAGCTCACCTAAATAGCCTACAGTAATTAAGCTTTTTTAATACCTAACCAGCTTTTTGCTGATTCTTACTGTCTTTTATTTACTTTAGGAAGTATAACCTTGTTAATAGATAAATACCAGGAAAGTAAGGTGGTGTTTTGATATACTGTTGGTTGGATTGATTTTAATGAATTCAAAAGCTCTTTTTGTTAGTTTAGGTTTAGGGCTTTACGTTCTGATACTCCATTGAGTTTACTGTCCCCTTTGTTTTTGTAAGGTAACTAGCAATTTTTTTCATCGTGAATTAATGGCTTGCTACTTCAGAAGGAATAAGGATGCAGTATTTATAAGTTGAACAATTTGATAACTTTTTAGCTCATAGTTAAAAGGAAAATAGACTTTGTTGTCTGTAGATTATCTTAACTATTATTTATGCACTTATTCCCTAGCACTCTTTGAAAGCAGGCGAAATGAATTTGCAGAACAGATTAACAAAATGGAGGCCAGGCCCAGAAGACAATCTATGAAGGAAAAAGAACAGCAGGAGGTGCAGAATGAAGAAAAGAAGGAAGAACAGAACAAGGAGCAGGAAGAGGGTAAGGTGGCTCAGCAGGTGGAAGAGATGGAGACAGGTAATCAGCACAATGATGTAGAAATGGAGGAGGCAGGGGAGGAAAAGGGAAAAATAGGTTCAGGGCATAGCGATGCAGAGAAAGAACAGGAAGAGGATGAACAGAAACATGATGTGGAGTTTAAAGTAGAGGAGACTACTGAAGTGAGGGAGAATGACAAGCAACAGGATGGTCAGCATGAGGAGGTCACCATTATAAAAGTGGAGAGTGAAAACATTCAGCCAGTGGATAATGAGCAGGATGTGGCTGAAATGAATGAGGCAGATAGTGTAGAACCTGTAGAAAATGAAAATGGCAAAGAAGTGGAACCAGAGACAGAGTGTGATGCTCAGCCAGAAAAAGTGTGTAATGATCCTTCTCCCAAGAAGGAGAAAGGTATCAAAACAGAAAATAAAGCTGAACTTGAAGAAATGCAGGAGAAAGCTCCTGAAGCTCAGACAGAAGCTGTGGCTGAGGCTCTGTCTCAGCCACACTCTGAGCCACTGCCACAGTCACCTCAGTTGTCTCAGTCCACTCAGGATATAGAGCCCCAGGCAGACAAGGATGAAAATGCTGTGGTGTCTGTAAAGGTGGTTGAAGCACAGGCAGAGCAGAATCAAACACCAAGTCTAGAAAGTAAGAGTAAGACCAGGAGTAGAAGCAGGGGTAGGGCAGGAAACAAAACTGGTAAGAGTCATAGCCGCAGCAGCAGCAGTAGTAGCAGTAGTACTTCAAGCAGTACTACTAGCGCAAGTAGCTCCAGCACTGGCAGCAGTACTAGTCGGAGTAGTTCCACCACCAGTAGCACTACAAGTGGAAGTACTAGCAGGGATAGTAGCAGCAGTAGCTCTAGTAGTAGTGAAAGTAGAAGTCGAAGCCGAGGAAGAGGGCATAACAGAGATAGAAAACGCAGAAGGAGCACGGACAGGAAGCGAAGGGATGCTTCAGGAGTAGATAGAAGTCACAAGTCCTCAAAAGGTGGGAGTAGAGATACCAAAAGCTCAAAGGATAAAAGTTCAAGGTCTGACAGAAAGAGGTCAATATCAGAAAGTAGTCGGTCAGGCAAGAGAACTTCACGGAGTGAAAGAGACCGTAAATCAGACAGGAAAGACAAGAGGCGTTAACAGAAGAGACCAAGCTTCCTTAGCCTAATCTTTGCAGCAGAAGATTATTTGAGTGAAAGGATTCCTTGTAAGGAGGAAGAGAAGGCTGCCTTAAGAATTGCATGCTGTAAAAAATCTTTTGGAAAAATGCAGACTGTTTACCAGGCATTCTTGTACTTTTTACATAATTTTGTAAAAGGTTACGTACCAAAATTATGTGAACTTCCTGAAAATGTAAAAATAAAAGATTAACACTCCTTTGCATCTTTTTTTTTTAAATATCCTGTACTCATTAAGATCTTCTGTATATTTTAATAGGTAAACCTTTTAAGTAGGTGTGAGCATTTCTTCTGTATCATACACTTTTTTTTTTTTTTGTAGAAATAAATGTGCATTTTAAATAAATTGTTTGAGATGTCCTGTTGACAATTAAGTTCCCCTTTTTAGATCATATTTAGGGAGGCAATATTGCAGGAAATGTAAAATTTTGCCTTTCCCCTTTATTCCTTGCAAGAATGGGAATTTTAAGACCTAGTATGGCAAATAATCTCTCTAGTGCTGGTTAGGAAGGAAAAGTAATTGATTTGGATCTATACTTTTTGCTTTCTTCTGTAATCGCAAGCGCTTAGTAATACTATCTTCCAGTCTTATAAAATCTTCCTATCCATAGGCAAGCAGTGATTAAATGGGAATGTTAACACTGGCCAAGATATCTCAAGTCAGTCTGGAAAACCATTCTTATCTGCCTTCTGCAGATACCTTGGTAGTATTTACATCTATGTGCTGGAGACAGTTAATCTGTTCAGTGATGATCCTTGCTTTGGTGGCCAGTGGACAAAAGACTTCAGCTTGCTCCTCAACCAGAGTTCTTTTTATTTTAGTTGCAGACTAATCTTTGATCCCTTCATACCACTAGGAATAATTACATTGCAGTGTTGGAGTTACCTGGGACTACCTAATACTAATGTTTTGTGCGTGCAAGAATGCTTTCTGAATGTATTTAATAAAACTTAAAGTGGTATGGTGTTATCTCTGAAGGTGAATACTGGTTTTATATAATTTTGTATTGAAATCAATAACATCTGTTGCTTTGTTCTGTACATGTGCAAATAAATGTGGCTTTGTAGACTACTCTCTCAATGCCTGTGACGTTTTCTTTAACAGGTGTATTACCTTGGTCTTTCTACATTTAAAGCATGAATTGTAAATGCAGGTGACTCTACCTTACAAGCACTTTTTCAAAATTATTCTAAAGACTAATGAATTGTCTTAACTGAGTATGAAACATGCTATAATCTGTGTTGTTTTGACAGGAGAGAATTCTATTATCTGATATGCCAAATCACAGACTAAGAAGTCCTAGAAAGATTTCAGTATGGAAAGGACATGTAAGCTTATTTTAGTGTATGAAATGCCATATATACCCCACGTTTCTGCAACATAGAGCAGACTTTTTCAAACTTCTATTTTGGAGTATGTCAGGTTTTGGATTTTTCATCTGAACTCAAGAGTAGTGACAGATTTATGTGTTCTGAAGTGCTGAATGTCCTGACTTAAAGAAATGTGTCTAGCAGGGGATGAAGTGGAGTGTCATTTCAGCACAAATAGACACAGTGGGAAAACTCCTCATGCTTCCTCTTTTTCAGTCAATTTAATACTTTATTCAGATTCTTCAGTCCATATCCTATTTGCCTCTGCTTCTCTACAGCAGAGTAGTTTTTAGTTCTTGTCAGTAGTTTCCAACTGTATTTCCTTCCCTTCAGAAGAATTTCATCATTTAATGTGCTGTCTTTTTTGAAGGATGAACCAAAGTTCAGATGGCTCACTGAACATACTAAACCCAGCCTTTTACCAAAAACAGTCTTATACTGAGTAGATGTTACTAGCTTCCATGTTTCAATTAACTTCACATTTCAGATTGCCTTTGGAAGCCATTTTAGTTTTGTCAATTATATTTTTTTACTAACAGTATTTTTGAGATTTCTTATTTTGAGCTTATGTGATTCACTGCTGTAGTGTATTTACTCTGCAGGTTTTAATGGCTGATACTAATACTGTCATTATACAAAAACTCCTGGCCACTATTAGAGCACCACTATTAATCAGGGTTTATAAAAACAATGTGGTGGGTCCTGGTAGGTGAACTAGGGATTGGATTGATTGTTTCAGGTTGTATTACATTCAGGCAGCAAAATGTTTCTGATATTGAAAATACAGATGTTTTGTTGCCAAATACAAACCTGGTGATGGATTTGTAGCTTAATGTTTGTTAGAAGAATCTTAACTGTCATGGTTCAACTGTGCCATTAATTGTTAGCCTTGCTAAATCTAAGCAGTTGAATGCAATGTAAACATCAGTGTTTGATAACTTTATAATTATGAAATTATCTAACAGCTAGGCATTCCAGCCAATATTCCAATCAGAAATAGTATAAGATAGTAGTATACTACTAGCACAGTAAAGCAGCACTGTTTTTACTAACTGTTACGTTTTCCCTCAAGGTCCCCTCCTCTCATCCTGAAATAATTTCAGAGCTGTGGATAGACAAGACCACAGAAATAGTTAACAACTTCAAGACTAAATGTGATGCAATGGGTTTAATTTTCCAAGCATTTAGTGCAGATAGCATGGGGTAGGAAATTATTAAATTCCCCCCCGCAAGTGGTGAGTTGAGATCAAAGGAAGAACACCTTGTTTTCATTTCACTCAAGTAGAACAAGGAACAATATTTTTCCCCTTTTCTAAAAAAGGAGTAGAGATTGTTTATGTGAGTAGAGAACACACCATGTATGCTCTACACCTGTCTTGTGGAGTATTCCCATCAGATAGTCCCTTCCAGCTTTAAGAAATACCAGTTGGTTTGGTTTTTTAGAGCCTTTATACTATGCACTGACTCTATATCATTACTTGTTATGTTTTTCTTCAGTCCTGATGCACAGATTAAGTGGAAGTCTCCAATAATGTGTTTTTTCCACAATGCTCCGCTTAGAGTCCTTGTCAGCATAGATTTTATGCAGACGGTTCATTAACTCTAAGCGGAAACATGACTTTACATAAAAGATATACCTCTTCAGATTCCTGCACCTTTACTTAAGGCAATGTCTTTGTGCTTGGAAGTTCTTTATATTTTATTCAAAGGAAACCTGAACATAAATTTTCCTGGAGAAAGATATTAGTAAACTGAACACTGCCCTCCAGCGAAGTTAATTTCCAAAACCAGTAAATTTGCAAATAGGTATACAGAGCATCTTTTATTTCTCAGGAAAGTAACGGTCTTGTTGTTTGGTCCCAGTTACAATTTTAAGATTCAGGTTCAGCTACTGATTTTTTAGCAATTACTGTGGTATAACAGGGCAAACATTCTTTCTATTTATGCCCAGGATCTTTCAAATTCCCTGATCAAAGAAGTACTTCTCTGAGACTAGTGGTCTATGAGTAATGTACAGAGATCTGTGTTTCGCTCTTTCAGACTTTTTTGTTCTCTTCTCATTCAGGCAGTTGTTAGGTGACAGTATTTTATGGCAAAATGTGAGGCACTGAAAGCTTGGAAATATATTCTGAAGATGCAAAATTAGAAAAGTCACAGGTTCCATGATTTTCTAGAAATGCACTGTGAGTTATGTTTGTAACTTTTTGTAACGGGGAAGCTTTATTTTGCTATTTGTTATCATAGGTGAAAAAGTTGGTTTAAGTCTGGATGATGAATGACTGTTAACCTGTTTATATTTGTCTAACTGGAAGCATGAATTAGTGCTACTTTTCTTCCTTTGACTTATTTCTTAAAGATACTGTTTAAAAAAAATCTTTTTAGCTTGACACTTGATCCAGTGTAAAAGTTGATCCATATTTTCAGCCAAACATCCTAAGTCAAGAGAACTAAATTGTTGAAGTGCTTTTTCTGTGGACTATATTCTTACATATATTAGTGCCAATATTCTACACTGTGAAACTATATTCTGTATGGAGCCCTTTGATGCTATCATAAAGGCATAGAAATGTTGTATATACTGTTCTTATTATAAAATAGGTATTAGGAGAACTTTTACCAACTTTTAATTTGCTTTGGGATCTTTATTACAAATGCAGACACTGTGTGGTGTAGGAAATGCAACATCTCCCTTACTTACATAAAGCCATATCTTAAAAGAGCCATCCAGTGTGCCATACTACTCAGATTATTTAAATTACACTGTTAATTCTGAGTTGATCATTCTGTGAATTTTAGTATGTGAGCCATAGGAATTTTAACCACAAGAGATGTCTACCTTTCTCACTCAGTAGTTACAGTCACTAAGGTGTCATTGCAAATAAAAAGTTAATAGTTTCATCCTAATGAAAGCTGTTGGAAATAGCTCTTTTCCATTATCATTGTTTGTCTTTTAATGTGCAAGAGTACTCATGTTCATTACTTCAGTTCTGCAGAACAAAAATTAATGGAAGTCTCCCTCTATCTGCTGTAAAGCTTTCAACTTTGTCCTTTGGAAGCCAGCTGTAATAAACTCTATGAATCTTTGACTTTGGTTCAAAGGTGATTAGAAGTTATGCTTGTATAGCATATGCAAGTATAGGATTTACACCCAGAAGCAAAGAATATTTGTTATAAATATGATTTATTGTTGAAGTTACTAGAGGAACAAATAACAGAGATCAGAGCAGTGTTCATCAGCATTTAAGCCTTGAAGAATGGTTGTTGAGACTAAGCTACACAATGAGCAGTGCTCATAATAACTTGAAAATTTCAGATGTAGATTTAACTGAGTAGCTAGGATGAGCTATTTATTTTACCTCCATGTAAAGACTTGAAACTAAGTTTGCATATCTGTAGGAAACTGAGGTCAGAGCTATTCAGAACTATTTTCACAAATACAGTAATAATGTGCAGATCTCAAGGTGTGGGTCTGATTGTTCTCCCACACCTGCGTAAGTATGAAAAGTCAGAATACCTAACTGTTCCATTTTTAGGTAAAGGAGCTCCATGTTTCCAGGTTCAAAAAGGGACTGTTAACCTTCCTGGGCCCAGTGTTGGGTTTTCTCCCAGTGTTCCCTGGTAGGTGTGCAACACTATGAAAGACTTCTGACCAGTTGGATAAAAATGTTGTCTTTTTTTTTTTTTTCTTTTAATTTGTTTTACACTTAGCATATAGAGAGTTCCAATACAAATTTCTTGTATGTTCCTTCTCACCATTGTGTCCCGTAGAGACTTGGGTATGAAAAAAAAAACCAACCCTGTCCTACTTTCCTACTTAGCAGCTTCCTTTACATTTGTCATGTTTTAGCTGCTTGGCATTCCTTTTCTCTCCTTTCACATCCTACAGATGAATGTAGAGAACGTCAGGGAAGGTCCCAGATCACTCAGCCACTAAGCAATACAAGCTTCAAGGGAGGGAATGCTGATGCTGGGGATGGGGCAGCATTAAAGCTAGTCAGGAGTGACTGGGTGGTGTTTACAGTGTACTTTCCTTGGTGCTCAAGGCTCCCCAGTGCATTGCCCAACAGCAGAGTCAGCTGGTGTACTAGGTCATAGGATAGGCCTGTCTGACAACCAGATCATGTGGCAAAGGAAGGGGACAAAGTGTTAGATTGCAACTGGAGGACATGCCAGCTGCTGTGATGTTTCTGTTTGCAGGCCACTGCTGTTTAATGTGACCGTTTAATGTGACCTTGTGCCCTCTCTTTGCTGGCTCAGTAGATCAGACTAAGCACCAGTGTCTGGCAGGTTTGAGTTACAGAGCAGGAGGAAGGGGAAACTGTGCTGCAACTAGAATACAGCTTGGGTTTGGGGAAAGAGAAAACAGCAAATTCTACATGAGTCAGACTCAGGACTGAAGGAGGGGCAGGCCTAGTAGGAACCATATGACTGCAAAGATCAGATTGGGAAGGAATGCAGATTCTTTGGGTGCTATCAAGAAGGCAGAGAGAAAAGACTCCCTCATGCAGAAGAATGGGAAAGGAAAAGTGAAGTCTTTTTTGTTGGTAAGATGTACTGTGTTTAGGTCACCAAAGAAGTGTAGGAAAACCTTTGAAGCAACGCTTGCTTCTAATGCAAAGAAGATGGAGACTCCTTTTTTTACAAGGAGTCACATGGTAAAGACAATGGATACAAGTTAATCTAAGGGAGATTCTGATTAGATTAAAGAGGAAAAATTTTCCCAGTGAGAACGATTGGTCATTGGAGTAACCTCCTCATGGAAGTGGTATATGCCCCAATGTTGGACACTTTTAAGACTCATCTGAACCATCCTGTCTAGAACATGCTTTTGCAAAGACAAGTTGGACCATATGATCCTTGAGGTCCCCTACCAACATGGTATTCTATGATTATCTGCAAGATTTCATTTATAGTACAACTTCACAGCATTATAACCATTTTACAACTCCCTGCATAATTACTACTTTAAAGCGTAACCTGTATTGGAGAAAACATTATTTATAACTCCATATTGGAAAATAGATTGCTAAGAAAGAGGGTATTCCTTAAAAAACAGGACATGTCATTTGCTTATTGATAGCATATGGATTTTCTAGTTGTCTTATGAGCCTGAAAACTGCCAAGCACCTCTAAAAGACTTTGGAGTTGGGTAAGTATTCCCCATGCTAAAGGATTTTACTTAGCATCTAGTGCATGAGAAAGCTCCAAAAGAGTATGTGGGAAAAAAATTCTGTTTGGAGTTCCCAATGACCAGCTACAAAGTATCTAAAATGTATGAGTGCACACAAAATATAGTTCATTAAACAAACAAAAAAAGCTAGGAAACTGTCAGCAGCTATATTAGCAATCATGCAAATCAATATAAGCATAAAATTGATAGCTCATCTATTCATTTACAAGTATAGAAATTTGGCAGAAAATACCCCCCGCCCCCTGCATTCCAGCTGGTCCTTACAGAGCAGAGGGTCTGGATGTGGCTTGGCTTAATTTATGATTATAATCAATTTGGCAGTATAGTCATGTTCAGTAAGAACTTTCACAAGCACAGATTCATGAATAGTTTAATTAACAATCCAAAACTGCAGTCCTGTTGTGTCCAATAAGAACCTTTACTGTCCCAGATTCACACTCGTGTTTATTGAAACAACAGAAACACAGATTTGGAATTGCTGTTGATAAATGCACTAGCTGTGACAGAGCTCTAACAATAACAATAATATTGTGCTCACCTGGGTAATAATAATAATCCTACACATAAGCTTACTAAGCAGGCATCCCTGCTTGTGAAGAGGGAGAGGAGAGTAGCCTGCCAAGTGACTCCCAGATCTTTTCAGGTCTTCCTTCTAACTAAACGAAAATTCTACCCTCCTTATATACAGCCCAGTCTTATTCTCCTCCTCCATCTTTACATGTAGCATAATCTAGGAGGAGAGTTGAGTAATATAGTCATATATATGGTAGCATGCACCTAATTAATCTTATTAGCGTATGCAGAATATGCATTCTAATACTTAAATAACCCTTAATCAGACAAAAGTTACTTTTTTCGGCCACGGTGTCCTTCAAAGATCTGGTCATATGACTTTGTTCTGTTCAGTTCTTCAGAGCCAAAACAGGATCATCCTACCCCCACAGGACCTCCTCCTTTGGCCAACTCATCCTTTCTTGGCATTAGCTATGTAGAGTTCCATCCACAAAGATAATGTAGAAGGTACGTGGTGAAGGCTATCCCAGCCCTTGCCTGGCTGCTTGGTCATCATCCCACACCATCTTAAAATCAGATGGAAGATATACATTAAAAATGCATTCATAATCCAGAAATAATCCTAATATACAACTCCTGTCATATTTCCCCAAGCACAATCTTCCACAAATGCAGAGCAGAAGAGTCTGTCTGACAGAGGCTAAATATTGCCGTGACCAGAACTAGTTTCCCTGTATTCAAAGCATCAGCCTAGCTATCAGAACATAGTTAATTATTAACGCATGTGTACAATCAGGACGTCTGACTCTGCAGATTGTTAGCAGGTTATCATAGTGTACTTAGTGTTTAAGCAGATGAGAGAAGGAAAATAGGATTGTAAATTTACTTGCAATGTTTTGTTAGGCTAAGAAAAATAACGTGGAATGTTCTTGCTAACGGCACATCTATGCAGTTTCCACAATTTCAGTGCATTCTGGATTTAATCTAAAATGTCAAGGATCTTGGATCAGAGAATTCTGTTGTTAGTAATTTTATTTTCAGCAAGTGTACAGAGTACAAAGGTACTTTCAGAATGGAAGAAGTGTGGTGATCCGGAATGCGAGAGTAAGTAAAAATTTGGTTTTTTTCAAAGGAATCTGTGGTGTATATGCAGCTACTAAAAACCATAATTTCAAAATTAGCAATGAAACAAGTGGAAAATAAGTAGCCATAGCGAGTGTTTTTTGTTAACATACAAAGTTTATGAGCAATAGGCTTAAACTTTTAAAACAAAAAGAGAAAAAAATACTTGCTGGTTTGCTAGGTAAGGATATACAGATCAAAGTTTAGTAAAAATACTTTTGAATAGCTAGTGTTTCTCAGGTTTCCCAAAATGGGCAGTATAAAACAACTTTAAAGTATTTTAACTCATTTTTTACAGGTACAAAATAAAATTTTAAAAATATATATAAATAAAATAAAAATAGTACATTTTAAACTGAAAAAGAAGACTCTAACATGTTTATAGTACTTTCATAGCCTATTCTGCAAACCCTTTTTTTTCTACTGTAAGCAAGCTGTTTGGTTTGGGATTTTTTTTTTAATCCTTCTTAAAAAACACTCCGTTAATATATCCTCTTTACTTATTTTTTCTTCTTTAACATGAAGTGCTGTAAATAGTTATGTAGTTCCTGAAGAGTAAATAGCTCTGTGGGAGGCAGAGCCACTGAATCACAAGTGGGCAGTGACAAATAATGTCCCATTTATTATCCATCGATTACCATTGTGAAACCTGTCATAATTATATGAAGCTGTTTCTATGCTGTTTCCCTTGGGCTGGCAGCCTTAAGTGTTGCATTTTCAATGTAGATAGCTTTTTCTGAAGTGGAAGAGGCCTTAGATTTCCTCTGGTGATGGATTTTTATTTTCTTGTGGAGCCATACCAACTTCAGTGGGTTCTGGATGTTCAGAGAAGTCTATCTTTGGGGAATAGCATGTGGAATGGGCTCCAAACTGACCAGAGCACATCAGTAGTGCTTTCTGGGGGGAAACAGTGGTGGAGACAAAGAAAATTTAGAGCAATTCAACCTGAATTGGAAACTTTAGTCTTAACAATGTGTTTAAGATTTATATTGCTTAAATTTTCTTATTTCCTTCATAAGATAAATAGAGGACAAAATCCTTGAAATAAAACTAGATTCAACTTGGAATTTCTAAAATATAAAATTATAAGTGTGTCTGGGAAATATTTTTTAGCTGTTCAGATCCGGCTTTAGTAGTTAAATTTACTAATTCTGCATAGACATTTAAGCATTGAAACTTTGGCTGAGCAAACACTGGAAAATGTCCACATAGGACAAGAGCTTTTCCACTTGATGTCTGCAGTAAATAGGAAAGAAAACAGGATAGGGCTGCTTTTCCCATTAGTTACTTTCCACTTTATGATATAAACTGATTAGTAGCATAACAGGGCACATACGTTAAAATGTTTGTTATTACATCAGTATTATATATATATCAGACCTCTTCAGTAACCTGACTTCAGACAAAATGGCAGCTATACTTATTTGTTTCCTTTTTTCTACATATTATTCCAGAGGCAATGAGCCGAGTTCAAGCCATTACAGACTATTTAGGGCCCGATTGCCGGTATCTTAACTTCAAAACAGGAGAAGAAATAATGGTATACTCCAAACTTTCCAGGGAAAATGAAAACCTGTGGACTGGAAGTGTAAGTACTTCAATCCAAAAGACTTTCCCTGTAAATATTTTAGATAGTGTAATAATAGCATAACAACTGCAGTCTGCTTGCTTCTAAAAATCTTCTAACTTTTTTGTAACATCAACCAGTATTTGGGAGATGGGTCATTGTTGCTATCTTGATACAGAAAGGCAAAATCAAGTCTTGGCAAAGATCGCTCATGAAGAAACAAAGTCAAGATCAGAATACAAGTTTTCTGACTCCTTCATGTTATCATTTGGCTGTAATGATTTCATCTGGTTCCCTTAAAAACACTCAAGTCTATCAGGTCAGGTTCCTATCTACAGGTAGGTAAGAGATCCAGCACTGGGACCTCACTTCACAGTTCAGTGCTTAAGGAAAGTTCACTGAGAAGTTA
>NW_020955267.1:1320939-1634516 GCF_003031625.1 Empidonax traillii
TTTTTTTTTTTTTTTTTTTTTTTTTTTTTTTTTTTTTTTTTTGGTAAATGATCTTTCACATTTATTGTTTAACAATGAAATTCTGTCTTACTTTTTTTCTATTTCAGGAGTATCTTTGCAGGTACCTCACTATTCCTTGCCTTCCACAATCTATTCCTCCATTAAAGGCTAGCTGCAATGATTTCATATAAAGCTAGCAGTTTGTTTCTTGGCCAGAAGGACCCTTACTTGATTCTTTTGGACATTATCATTAACTTATTTTCTGCAGTATTGCCATCTTCATGGCCATTTTCTCTTCAGCTGCTTATACCTGAATGTCATATCCTACTTTTCTTGTAATTTACTACGGGTCATTAGTTATTAAGCCATGACTTTTCTCCCACTTGAGACAATGGGAGCCAATTTTAGTAGGAGCTGGTTGCGACCATCTGTGCACACAACACTGTCTTCAGCTGAAACAGTTCAAAGGCTGCTGCCTGGGTTCTGCACAAACACACATTCATAAAAATAACACAGAAAATAACAGTATGGAGTAATACACTTCCCCTTGCTATCTGAAATGGCAAATGGAACATTTCTGTGAAGGAAAACTAAACCAATCTTCTGATGAAACGGAATGAAGGGGATGGGGGCAGTTCTATAAACTTATTGTTCATCCATGCTTTTCTAGGACATATGCAAGCACCTAACATATTTATCACTGAAGTTTAAATGCTCTCATTCCTTTTATATTTTTTACAGAAAGGGAAGGATTTTGGATACTTCCCAAGAGATGCTGTGAAGGTTGAGGAAACTTTTATTGAAGAAGAAGTTGAAGTGCTCACTAAGGTAAATCAACACCACCAGATTTTCCAGTGTAGTTTACAGCAACTGAAAATCTAATATCTGGTAAGAAATTCAAATGTTGATGCATATTTTATTCCAGATAATTCAAAACATTTGTTTTTACAATTGCTCCATTTGCATGTTTATTGTCCTCTAAAATTTTTATGTAATTCATGATATAGAACCCTTAGGAATAATACAATTAATTATAGTTCTTTGTGTAAATTTATAACTATACAGAAAGAATGAGAATATATATTGCTGTGCTACACAGTGCTATATAAAATTACACATTAAACCATTTTAAAAGTTAATATTATTCTTTTAGGAAACTGATTTCCTTTGTCTTCATGAAGATAAGTATGTTTTTGAAAATGAAGATAGCACATTATATGATCACAACAAAGAAAGTGAATATTCATTGTCTGATGCAGAACCAAAGCTGCATGAAAATGAAGCCTTAAATTATACAAAAGACTCCATACAAAATGAAGAAAAAATTGAATCAGTATCTGAAAATGATTCTGAGGAAACTCATGCTAAAGAGTCTGCAAACAAAAAGTTGGTTAGAAAAGACAATACTGAAGAGCCACAAATGCAAAACAGTCTCCCACTAGAACCCATTCAAACTCAGTCCAGCTGGATTTCAGGATGGTTCACCACAGAAAGTAAAAATTATGAAGAGCCCTTAGAAGTTGTTACTGAGTCTTTAGAAGAAAATAAATACCAAGGGAGAAAAATATTGGTAACAGATGAAAACGACTTACAGGAGCCAAATGATAAGGAGGAACAAGAACCCCCGGCACCTGGTTGGTTTCAAGGTGGACTGACGAACTTTCTGTATTTTGGTGAAGAGAATGAAGATGTAGATTTGGCATCAGAAAAAAATGATCCACAAATCCATGACGTTTCTGGTGTGCCTGAGCATTCCAATACTGAACAAGAAACACCAGACACAGAGTTACTGTCAGAAGAGGAAAAGAGTGAAAGTCAAGAATCCAAATCAAATTGGTTTAATTTGGGTTTAAGTGATGTTCTTAATTTTGGCCATGCTGAGAAAGATACAATTGCTAGAGAGGACCAGAAAAATGGAGAAACAAACGATGAAGCAAGTAAGAATGAGGAAGAGCAGACTTTAGACCAGAAAGAATCACATATGGACAAAGAATCAAAGGAGACAGCTACAGCTACAGCTGAAGACAAAGAGAATTATGCACAAGAAATAATAGATTCACACAGTAACAGGTCAGATCCTAAGGAGATACCACCAGCAAGTGTACATACTCTTAATGACACCAAAAGCACCTCAAATAGCACAGAATCATCTTTTGATATACTAACGTGTGACAAAGAGAAGCCAATTGAACCTTACAGTTCAGAAGAAGACTTGGTATCTGAAAGCCAACTGTTGAAAAACACTGAAGCTGAAAAGAGAAATCAGGAGTCAGAAAGCAGACGTGGCCAGTCAGGTTGGTATACAAATATCTATAATAGTTTTATTGATTATAATATGGACACACGTGATAATCAACAGGGACATGAATCAATTGCATCAGATCAGATTTCTTCTTCTCCTAGCCTACCTCCAAACTGTGATCCCTCAGACATAAAACATACAGAAGAAAAGCCCGACATATCTGAAGAACAGAGCCATTTCTTCTCTTTCAGTCATTTTGCAGACATACTGAAGTTTCAGAGTTCAACAGGCAAAGAAGAGCAAGTGCAGAGTTATGGGGAACTACCAGGAACTGAAAATAATCATCTGGGCATCAAGAAGACTCCATGTGGCAGCGAACCAAGTCTTAGTCTGCAAACATCTGAGAAAGACAAACCAGTCCAAGGTTGTAATGCAGAAGAAAATTCAGCATCCAAAAGCCATTTCAAAATGGATAATGATGTAAAAGAGAAAATTCACAAACCAGAGAATAAAAATGACCCACTGGGTTTTTATGAAAACAACATCAAAGATTTCAGTCAGGATATTTTTAATTATGAACATAAGCAGAAACCTGGGGAGTCCCAAGAACTGACTCCAGACCAACCTTTCTCTCCTCACCCCTCATCTAGTGGCTTTGGTTTAACAGGTACCAAAACTTCAGAAGAAACTGGCCATTTGGAAGACACGTGGAGTTTCAGAATGGAAGGTAAAAACTGCTTGCAGAGAAGAACTAAGCTTCCATAATAAAAAAAAGGCCTCGGTAAAGCCTTGATAAAATACCATAGGGAAAAGAAACTGAAGGCACTTCAAAACAGAAGGTTAAACATAAAGAATCAGGTAACAGTAATGCAGATACCTCCAAAGAGACTGATCTTTCTCTTCAGCTGGCAGTGCCAAACAGGGCAGTGGAGGAAAAAAACGACAACAAAATCTACCAACCTAGTAGAATATTCAACAGCTTTTGATGCTCCTACTGATAGCTTGTCAGAGAAAAGCAACAAATAGAACAAATTCCTATAAACATGCAACATCATCAGAAAGGTGAAGGAGAAGTAACATGGGAAGATTCATATTCCCAACATCAGCTTCTGTTACCAGAGGATGGACAGTTTTAATCCCAATCTCAGAAAGAAATATAAAAATTACCTGTGATACAGTAAAGGAAAATGTTATTCGGTATCTTTAGATTTTAGGCCCATCAATTCTAGCTATTATGACAGTGCAAAATACAAAAACATAGAAAATAAATCTGAGTTTTGGAAGGCATCATCAAACACTACTTCAAAAGGCAAAGTAATACCAAAGCCTTCAGCTGACTCCAAGTCCAAAAAAGTATTTACAAAGACAATTTATCAAAAAGAAAAGCAAAAATCATGTGATATTAGTCTGATCAAATGCAACCTTTTACCCTAGAAGCCCTCTAAAATAGAAGACATTTTTAAAGAAAAAAAAATAGACACCTAATATCTCCTAAAACACTCAAACTAGAAAGCCAGACTGCTATTAAAAAAAAAAAATAATTAAATCCTGACAACCTGGGATTGCTCATAAACCTGGCTGATAGAGTGTTGAAAAACAAGATACTGTTGTAAACAAAAATATGGATAATACTGAAAAAAAAAAGATACTACTAAAACGAGTTAGAAGAAGAAAAGAAAAAAAAGAAAGGATCTGAAAATCAGAGAGTAAAAGTCCAGAAATATAAATAATAGCAGTTATATTCTAGCAGAAAGAGTTTCAGTAGTATTTTTAACAGACTACCAGGGTTCTTTGCAAACATATTTAGAAAAACTAACAATTAAGCCTCTCAAAAAAAGTCTAAGCATACATGTTTTGTCAAAAAGCCAAATGAAAATAGAAGTGACACTAGGACTACTGTCACCAGTATATTCAATACTGCACAGAATGATGAGATGGAGGTAGGAGCAAAGGAATCTGAACGAGAAAAGATAGTACTAAATGTGGAGAAGGTGCAGAAAATACTGAAATCAATTTAGAATTCATGTAAGAAAAATTTGGGGAAGGATAGCTTGGCATTTTGGAAAAAAGGAAACTGAGAAAATCACAGTAGGGTGAACAGAGTTCATGTCCCAAAAAAACCCGAAAACTATGTAAATATTGTATGATGAACAGATTTACCAAACACATCAATAACATTCCAACAATTTCATTTGAAGTTAAAACAAAAAGTTCCCTCTGTGAGGGAAGCAAACTGCTGCAGCTGCATCGGCAATTTGAAAAGATTCATCATGAAATCACAGCTTACTCAACTAAAGATAATACTGTGCAGAGATCATTGTCTCTGCACAAAAGGGGCACAATTTTGACACTGGGCAGAGAAAATATCTGGAAAAAAAGGAATGTTCTTCTAGAGCTGGCAGAACTTTTGTCTGCTATACAATTAAGTGTGCTGCCCAAAATGCAGTTGAAGTTACTAGACCAATGTTTCACTAACAGTGATTTAGCACGAACAAAATATCCATTGTTGGCAGAAAAAAATACAATAGATACAACGCTGTCTCCTTCCGGTGATTTAAAATTAAGAGATAGTGAGCCTAACTCATACTAGTTAATGTCTGATTTATGATATTTTGAGGATCTGATAATACAGGTTGAGTTAATATAATTGTATCAGGCAATTACTTGTCTTGAATTTTTACTACTGGACTATTTGTGATGTGTATCTTTGGCCTAATGTCTTGAAGCATAGAATTAAATGAAACAATTAATAATTTTTTCTTTTTTCTTCAAAGGTAAGCAAGGTATGCGTTTTTTTTGAAAGCACTATTTTATTGACTTCGGGCAATTTACTCCAAGTCACTAAAACTGAGGCAGCCAGTTGTCTTCAGTCTTAGTCCTGCAAGAATATGCCTGCGGTTCCTTGTATTTTGCAGTGAAGCTTCTTATTTTGTGGGAAGTGGTTAATCTTTAATCCTACATGGCATTTTTAGTTGTTCTCCTTCTAAAGCTCTTGTATTTGGATATAAAAAAGAGATCTACTAATCCTGACCAGGGAATCTATATGCTATCTATCAAATTCTGAACATTGATTTTTAACTCCTTTACTACAGCACAAGTTTTGCTTAACGATCTCCAAACTCTGAGACCATTATTTGAATAGTGTTTCTTAAATAATTTCTTAATCATAAATCTTAGCATATTTACTTCAATGTGGTACTCTAATGTTTGGCTTTAAACTGAGAAAAAAAATTAAATCTCTGTAGAGGTTAATATCTTATTGGAATACGTGTGTGTAAGTTGAATCCTCAGAAAATAACCATGATTTCCCTTTACATTTATTTGCAGGAGTAGGCAGAAGAAAGCTACTAGAAGAAACACCAGAGAAGAAACATGAAATGAATGTAGCTGTAGATAGTGAACTTGACAGTGACCAAGATTCAAAAGGAACAGCCATTGCTTCAGTAAATTCTGAAATAAAAATGGACAGTTCAGTAGCTGACTCCGCATTTGATGATGAAAAGCCTTTCTCAGATGCCGTCCAGAACTATGTTCCAAGTAATGGTAAGTGTTGAGTTTCTTAATTTTAAGGAAAATAAATTTGCAATATTAAAAAAAACCCCAAATCACTAAAAAACAGTCGGAATTATATGAAGCAGACAATTGTAATGTAGAATCTCTTTTTTTGTTTTTTTTTTTTTTCCTTATGATTAAACTAGAAGGAGGCTGGATATATCAAATACTACTCTGTTTGAATGCTCTGGAAATCAGGGAGTCAATGAAATCTGTATTGTCAGCACTGATGAGTATTATCAAAAAGGTAAGAATTCTTTCTGTGATACAGCGTTGACATTAGTGCAAAATTAAGCCAGTTACAGGTTATGTTCAGCAATGAAGCTCCTAAAAAAAAAAAAAAGGAGAAAAGAAAAAATCCTTTTAAATAAACCCTCTACAGTTCTTTGCTTCCACAGTTATCTGATGCCAAATGAGACAAAGATAGGTCAGGAAAATGTCAGGTCAGCTGCTGCTCATCTGCCTGTTATTTGCAGTGCAGAATCTGGTGAATGTAGGGTGTGAGGAGATTTTTTGGTGGTTGTTTTTGGGTTTTGTTTGTTTGTTTTTTGTTGTTTTTTTTTTTCCAGAAGAGCTAGGAAACACCTCACTGGTATTTTTAAATTTGTGTGTGTGTTTGTTTGTTTGTCGTTTTTAAAATGAAAATAATAGCTCTCTCCAGTTCCCATGATAGTGCTGATTAAATTTGCTTGGACTTAGAGTTTGGGTCAGGATGAGTAAAATGACCAGAATACTTCCATTGTTTTTAAAAAGTATTTTCAAAGCCTTGAGTCCCAAATATTCCCCTAGTTTGTAATTGCATTAAAAATACTTTTCTAAGCAAATACACAAAATACAAAATGGGGTTATTATTGCTATGGGGCTGTCTTAAATATCAAAACATATGGCAGAGTGAAGGTGGACCTTTAGTGGATGTAACTGCACAAGAAATGATGCTGCTAGAGAGAAAATGGGGTTGCACTGTTTCCTCTAAACAGAAGAGTAGTATCAGGAAAAATGCTATATGGTAAACTTCATTAATTTTGGTGCTTTGGTGTAACTTTGTTTAGATTGGGTAACTGTTGGGTAAGTTTAAGAACCACATAAACGTGTTCTTGATTCACAGTGTACTTATAGGGTTAAATTGCAGTCTAGGATGATGAAAAACGAAGGGCTTTTTTTGTCATGACCCAGGCTGGACTGCAATGCTCACTGATAGTTCGCTACTACGGCCAAACTCATTCCTGTGTTGTTTGATACGGCTAAAAAAGCCACTTCCACCTTTTACCTATCCCAGTCCCTTAGGTGGTACCAGCTGCACTCGGCAAGTCACTCGACTTGTACCGTGAAAATTGAGTTAGCACACGTTATTTAAAAAAAAAAAAAAAAAAAAAAAAAAAAAAAAAAAAAAAAAAAAAAAAAAAAAAAAAAAAAAAAAAAAAAAAAAAAAAAAAAAAAAAAAAAAAAAAAGAAAAAAAGAAAAAAAAAGTTAAAACAAACACAAAAGTATAGTTAGTGAATAAGATGGAGAAAGATCCTCTGCCATGCGCCGTTGCACTTGTCCACTCGCGCAGCAGCGGCCCCGGTGCGGTCAGTTTTTGGCAGACGCGGGGCAGAAGGTGACGCCCCAGCCCTGCCCCACCGGGGCTGCTCCACCTGCTGCCCCCGCCCCGCCGGGCACGGACAGCCCTGCGCCCGCACCGGCAACGCACACGGCGGGTGTCCTGGCGGGAGTCGAGCGCTTCCCAAGCATTCTGCTCCTGGGAACACCCGCCCGCGCTCGGACGCACATGGAGGCGGCGGGCGCCGCGCGGGAGGTGAGTTCTCCTGCGCGTAACTTTAGGGAGGAACAGGAGCGGATTCCCGCGGGGCCTCGTCGGTGCCGGAGTGCGGGGGTGAGAGGAGCTGCCGGTCCTTCCCGGCGGCCCCCCCCTGCCAAGGGGAGGGTCTGTCGGGAGAGGTGCCGGAGTCGCCGCTGGGTGAGCGAGGGAAGCCGGGCACGGCCCCTCCGTTCCCACCTGTGCCGCGCCGCCCCCCCCGCTCTCCACGGCAGCGGTGGCTCCTTCCCGCTGTCCCCCCGTCCTGGGCAGTGGTACGGGCCGGTTGTCAGGCGGCGGGCCGGAAGGGGCGCGCGCCGCCCGCGGGAAGATGGCGGCGGGCGGCCGCGGGGAGCCCGGGCCGGGCACCGGCACCGTCGGGATGTGGGCCGAGCTGCGGGACAGCGCCCGGCGCTACTGCGGGCTGGCCTGGGAAGGGGCGCGCTGGGTGAGCGAGGGAGTGGCTGCGGGGCCCGCCTCCGCCCGGGGGAGCGGGGGTCGTAGTCTTGTGCGGCGGGGGGCTCAGGCCCTGGAGAAATCGAAATTTACGGCACAGGGACATGTTTTTAAGCACGACTCACATGTAGTAAGCGTGAGCTGCATTGAGCACGTTGTATCTTTGAGCAAATAGTGAGATCCATTTACAAATAAAATGTTAGTGTATTTAGGTGTTTAAAATGCGTTAAATCACTGACGTGTTCAAGTATGTTATTTTAGCATGAAGTTGGCTGAACAGGTTTTTCCACCAGAAAATTATGAAATACTTACTAGTATTGATTCTTCCAACAGTGAAACGTGTAGACAGCTCAAAGGAGATTTTGCTGCAGTATGTTCTCAGTACCTGAAAGGCTCCTACAAGAGCTGGAGAGGCACTTTTTTACAAGGGGCTGTAAGTGATAGGGCAATGGGGAATGGCTTCAAACTGCAATAGGGCAGGTTTAGATGAGACAAGAGGAAGAAGTTCTTTACTGAGAACTTAGTGGTGAGACACTGGAACAATTTGTCAGAGAAACTGGGGATGCCCCAGCCCTGGAAGTGTTCAAGGCCAGGCTGGATGGGGATTTGAGCAACTTGGTCTTATGGAAAGTGTCCCTGTCCATGGCAGAGGGATTGTAACTATGTGATCTTTGAGGTCCCTTCCAACCAGAATCATTCTGTGATTCTATGATAACGGCAGGTTAAGAAGGAAAAGTTTTCAAAGCTTTATCTCTTCATTGTCATACTTTGTTGGAACTTTTTTCTCCTTTTTTTTTATTTACTTGGTAAGTCTATAATTTAAAAACCAAATGCTTCTGTTAACCATTTTTTCAGAGCTTTGGGAAAAAAGCCTTGTAAGTAAACTAAGTCAACATGTATGTCTATTTCTGTTGAAAATATTAACTTCTTTAGCTGAAGGTTTTTACTTTATTTTTCAGGCTGTGGCTTCACTGCCTGAAGATATGAGACCTGGCCCTGATCTGTATGGTTTCCCATGGGAAATAGTGATTTGTGCTGGCATTGTTGGAGCGTTTACAATTCTCTTGTTCCTGTACAGAAGTTACCAATCAGTAAGTGTTTTTGTTTAATCCCAGATGGCATCTAATCACGACACAGCTGCTCTCTCACTCCATCCCCTGCATAGGGATAAGAGAGAGAGTCAGAAGAGTAAAAGTGAGAAAACTCATGTTTTGAGATAAAGACAGTCTAACAGGGAAAGCAAAAGCCATGCAAGGAACAAAGCTTAACAAGGAATTTATTCACCACTTCCCGTGGGCAGGCAGGTGTTCAGCCACCCCAGGAGAGCAGGGCCCCATCATACCTAACGGTTACTTGGGGACAAAAATTCCATCACTCCAACCCCCCCCCCCATCCCACCATTTCCTCCTTTCCCCCAGCTTCATATGCTGAGCATGATGCCATATGGTGTGGGATATCCCTCTGGTCAGTTGGGGTCAGCAGTCCTGGCTGTGTCCCTTCCCAGCTTCTTGTGAACCTGCAGCCTCCTCGCTGGTGGGGTGAGAAGCAGAAAAGTCTTGGACTCTGTGTAAGCACTGAGTAGCAATAACTAAAACATCCATGTATTATCAGCTCTTTTCAGCACAAATCCAAAACCCAGCCCCATACCAGCTACTGTGAGAAAAATTATTCTGTCCCAGCAGAGTAAGCAAGTTATGTGCAGATATGTAGAGTGCATTAATGTTTTGCACTCTACTTGTTATCCTTTTCAAGATATATAATGCTTCATATATATAATGGTGTTGTGATTGAATTTAGAATCCCTCTAAAAGATAAACTGAAGAGTGTATTTTGTGAAGATGTTAAATGTTTAGGTATGTACTGAGTGACTGTCGTCATAAGAGGAAATGAAAGGAAACACAATCCAGTAAGGCCTCTGTTTCCCTTTCTTATTTAATTTCTACACCAGACTTCCAAAGACAGCCCTTAAATTATTTTCACAGCACACAGATGTCTTCCTTAGCATGTATATTTACTGTGTCTGTTGACCCTGGCGATAGCCAGACCAGCTCAGGTCTTTCATGGTAATTGTAAGCAAGAGCAATCCATGTGGTTTCCCATCAAGAAGGGCACTTTAAAACTCTTTGGACAGTGAGCTTGATTCTGTTTTTGGAACACTGAAACAATTTTACTGCATGCTTTTTGTGAGCAGTAATCTGATGATTTCGAGAGTTGCAGTACTGAAACTTTTTAACGCACAAATCAGATTATATTTTTGAGGTAATGGCTTTCTTCTGTTGTGAGTAAGTAAGAATCTAACTAATAACATGTATGCCTACCATACTTCTCGTACTAAGAAGACGGGGTCAGTATCCATAACACAGTATTTAAATTTCTTCCCAGTTTTTGCATACTACCTAGTCTGAATGTGATTCTAGTGATAGGTGTAATGATGCTTATGTTTGAAGATGTGTTGCACAGCCATTTAGTTTTCAGATATGAGCAACTGCATTTTTAGGGTTTTAACATCAGGTAACAGATTGTCTGTAAGGGGATCTGTGTATAAGTTAATGTAACTATAACTTGGGTTATACCTTTGGTTTTTTAGCAGCATCCCTTTAGATGATTCAACTGAAATCACACAAGCATCAGCTCTGGTATTGTTTTCCTCCTGCATGTCACTTAAGGCATTAGATATTACAGAAGTTATGGATAGTTTTTTCAGTCATCCATACTTACAACTGCACTGACTGCTTTTTGGAGAATTGATGATTACCTAAAAGTAATGGGGATTAGCTTTGGGGATGATAGGAAAAAGAATACTTATGACTTTCTCTCCCTTTTTTGTTACTTGGACTACTTAGCCATCCCATGACTTTAAATGAGGAGGAAACAGGGAAGATCTGAGGGACTTATTGTTACATTAGACACATGATCCAGGCCTAGCCGTGAGAGAAATGCTATGTTGTAATGTTTTTGTGGGTCCAGCCAAGTTCTGCATCTCTTGCACACACAATTTGTGATAGGTTTTGTCCGGAAATGTGTTAGATTTTTGATTCTAGAGCACTAAACCCTACGTGGCAGCTGCTGACTTGGCACTTCCCACTGAGTTGCATCTGGGCAGGATGTCCATGAGGTAGTACCCCTAATGCAGCTCTAACTATTCTGTTTTATAATCTGTGAGGCTTTTTTTGCAATAGGAAGTTTGGGCTGGCGTATGGAGCTTCTGCTTTCCGTCCCTTTCCTACCCTTTTGACTGTACATGTCCACTACCAGTTTGTATTGGCAATCATGGTTGTGTGATGACTATACAGAAGTGTGTTATTAAAGTGATCCAGGTGAAAACTAACCTTCTCTCCCCTCTTCTCTCTGATAAGAGTTGGAGAGGGATGGGACAAACACACAGACATGGAGGGGGTAAGAGCAGAAGATAAGATTGCCTATTTTTATAGCAGCCTGTATTTATTTTCCTTTTTTAAATTCCGTGGTTAAACTGATCATGGAACCACAACTGAAAAGACTAGTTTTCAGATACTATGCAATAGTAATTGATCAGACATTTTCAGCTTTTTTTTTTTTTTTTCAGGTTAGAAGTCGACTTTATGTAGGTAAGCTTATTTTTCATACTGTTTCTTTGGAATAGGACTTTATTCTTCCTTTTTTTTCTCCTTTAACTATCAGGATATTGCGACATTTAAGTGTCTTTCTGCTTTTAGGAAGGGAAAAACAGCTTGCCAATAAAATTGCTGAACTAATTGATGAAAAATGCAAAATTCTTGAAAAACTCAGCCTTTGCAAAAAAGAGGTAAGGGTTCTCATTTATTGCTTTCAGATGTGTCACAGAAATGGACAATCAAATAAAGTATTAAATTTGTCTAAAAGTAAGATGTTTTAAAGCTTTTAAAGTAATTCTTCAAACGCTTTTTTCTGTTGGTACCTTAAGAGCAATTAAGGTGTTAGCAAGTTCTGCCTTTAGCTCTTAATACAATATGTTTCACTGGAAGCAACTTCAAAATGTCTTTGTTTGGTTTATGTCACTGGGATAATCTAGTAGGGCTAAAGCTTTCCTGATTTCCAGCAAGGTGCATCTGTGTGTATTTAGGTGGTGGCTATGTTTCAGACTAGAGTGTCATAAATTAATGCTATTATTTAATCAATTCTTTATGTACACTCTGACATAAAGTAATTCCTTTTCAGTTTGAAGATTTAGAATTGTCTCTGAAGGATGGTAACGTTATGAAAGAATCAACAGACACATCTTTTTTTGAGGTAAAAAGATAAATGAAATATTGTTGCTTACATTAAAGGTCATATTAAGCTCATATTAAAAAAAAACCAAAAACAACAGAATGACAAAGCTTCCCCCAGACAAAATCCAAAAAAATGCCAATTTAATTGCTTTGATTGGGTTACTGAAAATTACATAAAATCAAGGCATTTAAATTAAGAGAAGTTTTTCTTAACAGTAAATTATAAGTGACTGATATAGAGCATATGGCACATTGGACAATAAGTAGTTTTTTAGAAGTGAATTGTTCCTGTTTCTAGAATTGATAGACTATATTTTATAGGCTACTGGAGCTTGTAAAGAAAAATTACTGCTACATTGTTTATATCCCCCAAACTGAGGATATATTTGTAAAAAAGTTCTTAATAAGTGAATCAAGTACCTATTAGGCTCTATAAAATCCAGGCAAAAAAAGCAAACAGATCTATTTCATTCTGAATGTCAGATCCTGTAGACCCAATTTTTCCACTTTTTGTTAACATGCAAGAGTCTCTAGAGTACTTGATATGGTGGAATTTGTTAAACATATTTTGTTGTCATATTTAAAGCATATTGTCTTCAAATGTAATTAATTTAGGAAATGCATGAAAAACTGAACAAGTCAAACTTGGAACTCAACCAGGAAATAGAAAACTTGGAAAAAGAACTGGAAGAAGAAAAATCTAAACAATCAGAAAATGATACCTTGGTAAGAATAATTAGAATCCCAGTTTTGTTACTATTTGTTCAAAAAAATTGCCCGCAGAAAAAAATGTTCTGTGGAGAAGACAAACTATTCTCCTTGTGTGTTTTGAAACAAACCCCACATTTTTTATTTTATCTTCCCTCATACTCATTACTTTCCCATTATACTCATAAAGGAAAATACTTTAAAAATTCTTTTTTACTGATTTGGCAGTAGAATTTCCTCAGTTTGAAAATTAAAATAATGTTATTAGTTGCCTAGAGCTTTTCAGTCAGATGTGTGGAAGAAGCTATATGACAACTAATAATTTTCAGGTGGCTGAGATTCAGGAGAGAGTGGAGTCTTTAGAGAATGAAGAAAAATCTATCCAGTCACAAATTGATGAGGTATGTCTACTCTTTATAGTTTCTATTTTCAAACCTTTGTTATTTCTCTATTCTCCATGTAGTTACAATTTTAATTTTTTTATTTTAAGATGCAGAAATAATATGCTGTATAAACCAAAAGAGTTTTTAAGAGTTTGTAAGTACTTCTGTGTGACTTCATTGAGCAAATTTAAATTTTATATAGGGATTAGCATTTGTGGAGTAGTCACTTTGTCTTTCCTTTGTCTTCTTATTACACAGTGATATATAGTGTTGCAAAAGTACAATCAGCAAAAACTGTTGAAATGATAGAGAAAATATGAGAATACATATACAGGACAGCTAGAAAACCTAAGAATAAGTCCAGTAATACCATCATGACCCATCACGACCCATCATGACCATATCTTCACTTATAACATTTAAAAAACATACTTTTTTATTTCACTTAGGCCAAGTCCACCCTAAAAGTCTATCAGATTAATACAGAGAGACTCAAGACATCTCTTGAAGATGCAATAGATGAAAACAGCCATCTCCAGGAGAGTGAGAAACAGGTAGGTTGTTCCTAATTATCCTTAGAAATATGTATTGTCTTATGGTACTACAGAAATATGATTTCTCCAAGGAGCTAATCCTCCACAAGTTTGTCAGTACTCCTCATGTGTTATAGTAAATGGAATGAGGAAGAGGACGTGGTTTTTAAAATGATTTTATGTTGGAATAACTTTGTGTAAAATAAATTGTTTTTTATTTAAATTTAAAATTTAAAATTTATTTACATAAGTTAAAAATTTAAATTAATTTAAATTTTTAAAAAGCAATTTAATAGTCAGAGTTTGTGGGGAAACATACATAGAGTTCAGTGGGAAAAGAGCATGTTGTAATGTAAGCCTAATAATAATATGACTGAGACCTGGAGGAAATCAGAAATATTTGAGCAAGTCCACAGCTAGGACCCTCTACAGAGGCAGAGAGAAAATTCTTCTATGTGATCCAGAAAATAAAAGAAATTGAGAAACTGAGAGTATGCAAAAGGCAGGTGAAAAACTTATTGTAGTACTACTGTAGATGTATTAATGGAAAGTCAGGTAAGTAACACAGATAAGGAACAGAAAAGACTGTTACTTACCAAATTTTAGCTGTTTATTTTTCTCAGTGCTGTAGCCAGATACAGCGAAGAATACTGATTGTTTAAAAATGTTCAGCATATGCAGTAGTTGTCCTCTGCAATAAGTAGTTTTACAGTGAAGCTATTAATTGCCTCTGCTAACAAATAGATACTTTCTCTGAGTATTTAATGTTCTGAGGAATGTTTCTGGAGTTTGGGGTGGTTCATTGTGCTTTTACTGGATATGTTCTTATTTTCCTGACTGACTGATGATCTCCTTGTTGTCTATGGAGTAACCTGATAGATGTCTTGCAGAGGAGGGAGTAGTAGTGGGAGTAGGAGTACAGGCCTGTTGCTTTTTACCAGTCTTATAAAAAGGTGAGGAATGTTTTAGTCCTCTCAGTGAAAACATTGCGAACATCAAACTTTATCTATTCAAGAAGAAGAAAGGTTACTGGAAATAGAATATTTTCTGCAGGAGAAATATTTCAGTTCTGCACAACTCTGGTACCAATAAAGCTTCAGCTTTTTCTCTAGTTCTGGAAGGAGTACATGGTTGTAAAAAAAAAAAAAATGAAAAAAGAAGACAAATTCATTAGGTGCCACAGGTAGAAAACTGGTATATTGTGGTGTTATCACTATGAGATGAAGTTGCTTGAGAATTATTTTCTTCCAGGAGTCTTTTTTTATCTAATCTCTACATCTTTGTTGTTTCTGTAAGGAGGAAGGGTCTGGTCTCATTGCTTTATTTCAAATGTGACAGCATTCTTATGTAATAAACTTTGAGAAGCAATACACAGAGTTTTAATAGACAGGGATTTTCCTCCTGCCCCTTGGGTTTAAACAAAAATAATCCAATTATCTGTGTGTGTGACAGGAATTCTTTCTTTCTTTCATTTTATTGAAGAGTAATACTTAAAGAAAAACAATACTAAGTGCTGACAATAAACCCTACATTTCACAGGCAGTCATTTTATATCAAGCAAAACCCAGGGTAAAAATCAGTAAAAACAACTCCCAGGGTTTACTTGCCATGTTCCTAGATGAAAAAAAAAATTATTTTTACATTCCTTCCAGTTAAAACAACCTGGGCTATAGGTAGTTCTTTAAGGATTAATTACTACACTTTTAGGATTAATTGCTACAATTTGTTGTTAACTGAGCTTTGTTGCAGTTTTTAGTAATTGATGAACATTTGTGCATATTGTAATTTGTTGTGCTTCTTAGTGGATAAATAATCTGATAAGGGTTGATGGAACCTGATAAGTAAAGAAGAGAAAATACCTGCCTTGCTTATTTGTGTTCTCATTTCTGAGGTGGTTGTAAGCATGTGAGTAAGTCTGCTATATTAGAATATCCATATCCCTCTTTTATTTTTCTTTCTTACTTTTTTTTTTAAGATGGAATTTCACTTATGCTCAAAAGGTAACAAAGGTGTTACTTGTTCACAGAAACTTGAGTACTTTCTTCCTCTGTCCATTTGCACTAATGGGTCATAATCTTCTGCCACATCATAACTTAAACATTATAACAGATGTGCTGTTTCAGGTTTATGATGTGTCAGAGAGAGGATTGGGCCTTTTAGGTTGAACAAGGGAACTGTTAATGAACTCCTGTGCTTTGTTGTTTCGGGTTTTTTTTCCTTCAGGAACATTAGAAATATATATTGCTTTAACTTACTGCAAATCCTTGCTGTTTCTCTTTATTGTGATTTTTACAGGTGCATAAGTCATGTAAATTTGTTTTCTTTTTGGCTTCATGAAGAAGGAATCTCTTAAAGTTTAGCTTCCCTTTGAGGATGACAATTAATGATAAAAGTAGTTGTCTCTGTATGTTTTCTAATCCCTTATATGTCCTTTACATGATGCTGCAAATTCATACATGGCTTTTACTGCTTGGAAAGTGCAGTTGTGTGCCAAGAGGCAATGTGTGTTAAACCAATTCTAGTCACATACCTTTTGTTTCATGCCCTCTAGTTTATCTCTGAGAAGTAGTGTTCAGGCTTGCTTGTCTAGTTGCACCTCAGTTCCCCTGTTTAACTACCATTTTCTGGTTTTATTTTTTCATATAACTCGCTATTATGTTCTCATTGCTCAGTCTAGTTAATCCTTTCTGTACATTCACTGCCTTTACATTGATTGCCTCTTGTACAGCTTTAAGCACTATTCTTTTGACAGACTCTTAAGGTTTTTTTGTTTTTTTTTAACTCCAAGGTGTAGTGCATGTTTTGTTTTAACATAAATTTGTATCAGTTCAATTTTATTCTCACGATATAAAGACATGATTTAATTAGTTAAGATGTTGCAGTGGTTATTTTTAATGGGCTGGTGCTTAAGTGCTTTAATCCTTTTACTGATGTAAATACTTATGTGAAGTTAGGTTTTACTGGGGAATGTCTGCAAAATGTAACCTTGGAATCGACCTGTCTTTTTAGTTAAGCACAATTAATTACATACAGTTGCTGTGACTTTCACCAACAGGGAAGCTTGTTTAGAGCAAAATTTAAAAATTATTTTAAGAGATAAAGGGAAGAATAGGAGAAATAATACAGTTTTGCAAGTCACATAAATTTAAATAGCTGTCTTAAAAGCTCTGTTTTCCCTTACTTACTTCACTGATCTCTTCCAAGCTGAAAAGACAAAGGCACCATTAAAGAAGTGTGTGTGCATATTGGGGTAGGACTGTTTTCTGTCTGTTCCCCAGTGTATTGTTACACAAATTATCAGTATTTTATATTCATTTCTATTTTCACTTAAAGGTTTTAAAACCGAGTGGATTCTTAATTATGTTCATATAAATTCCATGTTTAAAAATATACTAACAACTAATTACAGTGGATAGCTATAGCAGCTAAAGCAACTGAACAGTAACACAGAAGTCCTAATTTTCAGCTCTTGAGATTTGTCTTGTAGTCTTTCTCTCTTAATTCTTCCTGATAGGTGAGGGGTTTAAACTCTGCTTATGTATAGATAATATACATAACAAGCTCAGTACTATTCATCCTTGATTCTTCCTTGTAGTAGACAATCACAGTAATCTGGTATTTCCCTTTTCAGCTTTTACAAGAAGCTGAAGGATGGGGTGAACGACTTAGTGAACTCAATGAACAAATGAAGATGTTTGAATCATCTAAAGCAGATGTAGAAGACGTTTTGAAAAATAAAGAGAGTCAAATCAAGGTAAATGATGACATTTAGCATTGAATCAAATTATTCAGACTGATGCTAATCATCAACTTGCAAGAAAGCCTGACAACATCTCCTTGTCTTAATATGCCTTAAGTAGTTTGGGGTTTTTGTTTGCTGTCTCCATTCTTTAATGTCGTTTTCTGCTAAGCAAAAAAAAGGTTGCTTAGCAGCACAGTGGAGCAGTCTGGTAGCCTGGGAAGCCAGTGCAACAAATAAGGAAAAACTCTTTTAATTCTGATAGAGTTTGTTTCGTTGGGTTTTTTTAAGTGTGGAGCACAGTTTTTGGGTGTACCTTACTTACACAAGCCTTGCTAAAAATATGCATGCTTGGCTATTTGAAAATTCTTCACAAGGACATGCCTGTTGACCTGCAGATACAAGTTTTGATAGAAAAAGTAATACTGGACGTCTAGAATCCTGTATGTGGGGCTCACTTAATCTACTAAAGGAACTAAATGAAGGACAGAAGTCCTGAAAAGCATTTGTAATGCTAACTACATTTTCATTGCTTATATTTGTTTCATTGTTTGTGGGTTCTTTTTGGTCTTTTTCTTAGTCATTGACACAATATATACTGAACATGAAGGACTGGAGTTCAGCAGTAAGAGAAGATGATGACTCTGAAGACGGTCACTGGGACACAGATACAAAGGGTGAGACAGAGAATGGAGAGCACTTAGGTATGGTTTGCAAAGCTTCCCAACTTAAATATTTAATAGATATTTTAGAAATACAGAACCAGCAAACTTGCAGAAAAGCCGAAAGATTGGCTTTATGGAAGTCAGATATTTAAATCTCACCCACTGTTATTCATGTTGGATAGTTAACTGATGCTTAGACACCTCTGGAATAACAACCTATCCTACCATTTAGCAGTGTGTGGCATACATACTAGCACTGACCAGAACAAAGACTCAGTGTTCAGTCTCTTGCAGAATGATTTTAGCCTGTGTGAGTATTAAGCATTCTCTGGCATTTTTAGGCAGAAACTTTGCTTTCATTTCTTCTTCAAGTTCCTCCCAGCACTGGGGGTCATTAGAGCCTAATTTCCACTTCCTTGTCCTTACACAGTGTTATTTGTTGCAGGCAGTGTGGTAGCACTGCAATTGGATGAGTGTAGATATGGGTCCCCTTAAATAGCAGCCCATAAGAGCCCTTCTTCCTCTTATTGCTTGCTGCAACTTCTTTTTGTGTTGGTACTTACTGTACCATAGGGCACATCCCTGTAAAACTTAACAGTTTTAACATGAGCAATCTGAGCAGTGATTGATGGGCAAAAAAAGCGCTATAATACAGGCATATCCTCCCCAACCCCTGCTTTTTTTTTTTTTTTTCTCCTTTATCCTCAAAGTATGCTATGCCTGTCATGGTATGTTGGCATTGCTTTTGTATAAAAACAACATAAAATTATAGCAGTAAGCTCTGTCACAAACCTTTTTGTGCTTTTTAAGTGACATGTTATTCTATTCCTTCAATCAGATGATGAACAAAAACGAACTGTAAAAAAATTGATCTATGCTGCAAAGGTATGTGATTTGAAGGAACTTGTGAATGTAAGGGGGGAAGCTAGAGGACATATATGCAATTAATATGCTAATACCAGTATTGTAGTTCAGAATCTTTTAATGTTTAATTAGGTATTTTTGCATGCAACAAGTTTCTGGTAATCTTAAAATGCTTTTTTTTTAAATTTTGATTGTAGTTAAATGCTTGTTTAAAAACCATGGAAGCAGAAAGAGATCAAATGTATTCAAAACTGTCTGATGAAAATAAAGCCAAAGAAGAACTTACAGGTAATCAAATGTTGTTTTACCTTTAAGATTAATAAGATGCAAGATGCTGCCTTTGTAAAATGCTGTTACAGGCTATATTACTTCCAGTAAAAACTAAATTAACTTTATATTAATATAACTACTTGATTTTTAAAATTTCTGTATAAGTTGCTTAGCTATTTTAAATATGTGATTTTAGAGGTAAAGCAATTGAAGTTGCAGATTTCTTGTACTGTATTTGAATATTTTGTAGTTATTAAGTTATAGGATTTTAAATACATGGGCAAAGAGATGCCAGTAAATATATAATACCTCCTTTGCATAATTTCTGGACATGAAACAATGGAGTTGTAATCTAAATTTTAAAACGATCTATTAAAACGGTAGCTTAATTGTAGTTAGTTTGCAATGGATGCGAGTTCAGTACTTCTTAAAGTTCCAAAATACTGCATTTGGAGAACTAAACTTAAAAGCATCTTGGTCTGGTTTTTTCCTTTATTGCATAGGACATACAAAATTAAACCTTATGAAATGAAAACACTGCCTCTCTAGTTCAAATTAAAACCTATAATTAACTATTGCTTTTATAATCACAGTCAGCAGAGTGGCTATTACATTTGAATGTACTGTACTTTGTTACTTGGGTGATGAAATGCTCTGTAAGACTGTATTTTTCAGTTTCTGATAGTCCTTTAAACAAACTATTTAAAGATAGTCCTTGTGCTAGTGTGTTTTCCCAATTGATTGTAACTCTGTCCCATAAAAACACTCCAACTTACTTGAAACTTTGTTATGTTTCTTGAAAAGAGGCACAGGAATAGTAAATAGGAAAAGAAATTTGACAATTTAATTTGTAAAGATAAAGAGAGTTTGACAAATATGAATTAACTCTTCAGGCTATTCAGGAAGACCTTGTGTGAGTAAATCTACAAGAGTGTGTGGTGGTACCAATTTTACTTCTTTAGTCAAATAATTACAGTAATAAGAGTCCTAAAAGAAAATTTATATTGTGAATTACAAAATTGCATTGTTTTCAAAGTTATACAGTTTGGAGCAAAGACTAGATCACACACAGAGCTGCACTGTGTGGCAGGGAGAGTGTAGTTGCTGGTTTCTCATTTTGTATTATATTAATATATTGAAATATATTAATATTGAATCAACATAGGATCGAAGGTTTTTACAGACTTTTTGTACACTAAAATATTGCAAAGATGTTATCCCAATGTAATTAAATATCTCTATATTTGACAGAACGCATAGAAAACCTTCAAAGTCAACAAGCTTCCTTGCAGTCTGAAAATGAACGTTTTGAAAGTGAAGTTCAAAAGCTTCAGCAGAAACTTAAAGTAATGACTGAGCTTTATCAAGAAAATGAAATGAAACTACACAGGTGCTGGTTCCTTTTCTTGTATTCAAAGCTTGCTTTTTTATTTGAATGTAACTCTTTGATTTGGGGGACTTAAAATTATTGAAATTTTGAGAACGGTTTCCTAGAATTTTCTGAATTGTGAAGACACAATTTGTCACACCTTCATGTTCACTTTTGATCACAGTAATTTTATAGAACTTGTTTCCATGAAATAGTAGTATACTATTTTAGGACTTTTCCACAAGCAAGTACAGAAAAAAAGAAGTAACAGATTTTTAATCTATGAAATCAGGCTAGTAAAGTAGGAAAGCATGATTATTTTTTTAAAATTAGATTATTATGTGATGTAATACAGCTGTCAAAGTTGCTGAAAGAAAACCAGTAGGTTCTTTAACTGTGAGATACATTTTATATAGTAAAGAGAGATAGTAGTGTCAGAGGAGTGATGATATTTGTAAAACTAAGAGTTAAAACATAGGCAAGCTCTTGTCAGTAAGCTACATAGAATCCCTGTGAGTCAGGCTTTCCTCACCAAGAAAAACCGAGTGTGAGGGCTGTGCTGCCTGCCTCACAGTCAGGATGATATCAGAAGTATGTACAGGACTAGAAATAAAAGTTGATTAGGGGCATGTAGTAACCTTCAGAGGGTTGTGTGTGTATTGGGCAGGGTGGGGCAGGGTGCATCATTTTAGGGCATGATGGTAAAATTACAGTTTTAGTAGCCAGAAATTATTTCTTCAAAGAGAAGAAGTAGACTTGAAGGCAGCAAGAGAATCAGCACAAGACTACATCCTGTACTGAGCAGTATGCAGGACCTTTTGAAAGTATTAGTTGCAGTAATCTGCTCTATTGTATATATATTTGTGTAGATATTTAGCATCTTTGTGGGTGCAACAAATCCTAGAAATCCACTACGTTAACAATTGATTTTTAAAAAAGTGCAGGGAGGGAGTGGGAAGGAACGTATTAAAAAGAACACATGATAAGCAGTCAGAAAGGAAATATGTTTGCAGACTGTGTGGATGATATTTAAAAATACTTCAGTAAAGCTCAAAAAATGTGCACTGCTTACCAAAGAATTTTAGAAAAGCCAAAAAGGAGTAGGGAGAAGCCGGTGCAGTGAGATGGCAGCAAAAAAGAGGCTATTAGCATCAAAAAGGCATCTTTAAAAAAACTCCCTCTGTTCAAACAGGGGAAATAGAAAAGTAGGAAATGAAGACTGAGTAGAAAACAAGTTTAAATCATGTTCACAAGATCCATGATTTAGACAGCTTGATTGCCAAGAATGGTGTTTATGGGAAAACGACCAGTTTATCCATTTAGGACTATGTGCACTGGTAGCGTCTGTGTGTTCTGCTGAATGACCTTGTGCATAATCTGTGGCCTGGAGCATGGGTTTTCTCTCCTGTAGTGCCCAATAAGGCATAAAAAAAGAGGGACCTGAAAAGACTTTTTTTGGTTTTTTTTAACAGCTAGTAACAACCTTTTTTTTTTTTCCTCCAGAAAATTACTTTAAAAATAATTTGTTTTAACCAGAACAAATCGCTGACCATTAGTGTAGTCTGGGGTTTAGTTTGTTTGTTTTGATTTGAGGCTGCTTTCAAAATTGTTGACTTGAAACAAAACTAACCATAGATTTTGAATTTTTTTTAAAGGAAGCTGACAGTAGAAGAGAGGGAGCGTTTACAGAAGGAAGAAAAGCTTTCTAAAGTAGATGAAAAAATTAATCATGCTGCTGAAGAACTAAACAGCTACAGGTAATTGCAGATTTTAGTTGCTGTAATCACTTGTTCCAAAGTGAAGCAAGTGCAATAGAGAATTAATAAAAACACCAGCACAAGAAAATGTTCTTGTTCTAGTTATTATTCTACTTTCTTTGTGAGGGGGTGTGTGTGTATGTTACATGCTAGTTTGTGTGTAATAATACAGACTAATGTTGTTTTTGCTTTGTTTAAACATTTGGGTGTTGGAGATTACTAGCAGCTTCTCTTCCATTAGAATGCCAATTGTAGGGATATGTTAGCTTTAATGCTGTGATAGAAGTGGGTCTCTAATCTAATTGCCTTTACTGAACAGAGATAAAAATGCTAATTTAAGAGAATGATGTGAAATAAACGTAATGTTTAGTTTTCATATAGAGCTAACATTTATTCTATATAGTTATAGTATTCTATTTTGGTATCTCAAAGCTTGTCAAATAGTTCTCTTAGAAATTCTTAAATATTGTGATGGGGGAATATATTCTCTACTTCTTTTTTACTGCTTTACTCTGTTTTGTGTTACACCACAATACCTCTGGTTTCTTGCTGCATTTTCTCAAACTATGGTATAATGTTTCAATATGTAATGTATATTTGCCATCTTACTTCAATGTTTTGGGAGTATCAGCTCTAACTGAACAATAGTGATCAATAATGCTTCCTGAAGAGTTAATTAGATTAATTCTTTCTCTAGAATGTAAAGTGCTTATAGACATTCTTCAGTATTCATACAGGAAGACAGAATTCACCCTTCTTGATTTTCTCAGAACATGAACTTTGTAGACATCTTGATTTTAAAGGGAATAATAATACTGGAAATGGAGTATAATTAAGCAATGAATGTGTCTTTGGCCCACCTCCTGAGAGAGTGTAGAACCTAGAGAGGCTGTGCACAGGGTAGCTGGCAGCAAAGGTGGCATCATACTGACAGTGGTCTTGAAATAATTCTAGTGCAAGTGCCCCTCAGGACTGGCTGGGGTAGCCTGTGGCATCCTGGTGCTCCAGCGACACTGTTACCTGTGCTGAGCTGGGAGAGGCTGGCTCTTAGGAGATGCGTGGAAGGATATACTTTATACTGGAAGCATTGCAAACCACCGAAAAGTTGTGAGATGTTGAGGTTTTCAGTTCTTTTCTTTTGTTTACGTTCCTGTTTGCACTAATCTAGGGCCTAGAATTTCTGCTGCTATTATAATTTTTGTGTATCTAATGACCGTATGTGACAATCCTGTCTTGGATAAAAGAGTCTTAAATTATACCATGTGACTACCATTGTGTTTAGTGTATTTAAAGGTACTTTCCACCACATTTTATTACGATGTCATAAATCCTCATTTTGTTACAGAGAGCGAGCAAAGGATCTTGAAGAAGAGCTAGAAAGAACCATTCGCTCTTACGAGAACCAGGTATGTGCTTTGTTTTACCATCTGTGCCAAGTAGGAGGGATGTTATTGCAACTGAAAGGCCACTTGTCCTTAGTTTGTGATATTGTATTTGGCTTGGCTTTGTTGGGTGTTTATTTTTGCTTCCCCCTCTGTCTTTTTAATGTCATCTCGTTTTAAGTGACACGATTGCAGAGATCACCAGATAACTTTATTAAAAAGTTGAATTTGAAGTTTAGGTGTCTCATTCTAAATTATCCACACATGTTAAATTTATTAATAAGAGCATATAATCTTAAGTTTCCTTTTTAGATGAATAATGAATCTCTCTTTCACAGATTACTTCACATGAGAAAAAAGCTCATGACAATTGGGTAAGTTCCAAATACTGAATTTTCTGAACTTTGTGCATCTTCATTTTTCATTGTTTGAATAGCTTTCTTTATCGCTTTTTTTGTTTCTTACTGAAAACATAGTCGAATTATCTCTAACTTATCACTTTTAAGCATATGGATTTCTTGCAGAAATAAGCAAAAGCGTGTTAAAAATACTTCTGTTATATAAAATAGTTGGAATAATTAAGTCGGATCCCTATGAACACAGTAGAATGATAATCGGGTATTATTTGTTATAGCAATAAATCCGCTGGAAGAACATGACACCATATAACAAATGTGTGATATTTTGCTAATAATAAAAGCTTTTGGCCTTGCTTCAATGCCATTTTGATATTTTCGCTGGATGTACTTCACTTCTTTTATCTACTAATAGAATACGTTATGTCCTCTGAGTACAGTATGTTCCACTGACAGCTTCCTAAGACTGTTTCTACAAAATCCATTTTTACCTTTTTTTTTTTTTCCAAACGGGAAACTTTAAAATTCCTGTCTAATAATACATTCTTCAGTTTCACAGAATGGTTTCTAAGATAAAATCATGCTAAAAGCTATAGTGCTTTGTGGTCGTAATTCTAGAGTTTTTAACTATGTGTTTTTAAAATAAAAGTTTCTTACATAGAACGTGAGTCTTTAAATCTTCTGTGTGCTTCAAAACAGCTACAGCCAAAGAATTTAATTTCTGAAGTTTTAAGAACCTGCAGTAAAGCCTTATTATTCCTCAAAAATTGGGGTTGTAGAACTTCTAATGTCATTTGCTGATGTACATGAAGGTCCATACATGAGTCATACCTTGTGAAAATGCAGCCCATGCACTTCACATAGAATGTCTTGTATCTAGGAATTGTCATGTTTGTGAAGCATTTAGTCAATAAATAGCAGCATCTAAGCATCTCATTTTTGTCCTCCCCCAAAGCTGACAGCCCGAGCAGCTGAAAGACATCTTAATGATATAAAAAAAGAAAATGCACATAACAGACAAAAGTAAGTGCAGTCCTGATCTACTTCTACAGTTTGGCATGTAAACATGTTTGGGATTTATGTAATTTGATGGTTTTAGATCTGGGTTAATGAATTGTGGCCCAAACAGGGCAGAGAAATCACAGTGTTCCATTCAAGTTCTGAAAGAAAGGGAGTCATTTGAGCTTTTCTGTGATTATGACATGCAAGAAAGTAAGAACTTAGGAACTATGTGAAGTACTGAAATATTTCAGGAAAGAAGCGGAATGTAGTAGTAGAAACAAATGTTTTGGAGGTTTATTTTTTGTTTCAAAGAAGTAAGTATCAACCAGATGTCAGGGTTATCCAATGATTTTACAGCTTATCTCAGAAGTTAATACTGAGCTAACAGATCAAGAGGTGGTAGTTGAGAGGAACCTCTAGGTATGAAGTTAACTAATACTTGGAATGCAGTTAGAGTGATGTCATACTAGGAAAGCGACATCTAACTTGTCACTTCAGCTTCTGAATTATATTTTAAATACATCAGTATAGAGAAATACTTTCAAGTATTTTTAAATTCAGAGTTCTCTGACATCCTTTGTCTTTTTTCTTTTTAGTTAGGCAATAAAATACCTTGCTTCATTAATTAGTTAACTAGAAAGCCTAGCAGTAAACAATGTAGTCTGGTAACACTTTTGTACTTCTTGTTCATTTACTACTTATTTGTTGTTTATTTACAGATTAACTGAAGCAGAATTTAAACTTGAACTTTTAGAAAAAGATCCTTATGCTCTTGATGTTCCAGTTAGACCATTTGTCAGAGGTACAGTATTGAATTGTAAAATAGAGGCTAATTGTTTTGGTTTATAGTTTTGTTTCCTAAGGCCACACATGTGTAATGGTTTGAAAACTATCTTGGCCATGTGTATGTACAAATACCAGTCATTTTAAATATAATTGAGTCAGAAGTGACTCTAGGTCATGTCAAGTATTTTGTAGAAACTAAGAACATTTGTACTATTGATGAGAGTAGACTTATGGATATGTTACACATGGTAATTAGAGCACAATTTTCATTTCACTTACACAATTTAGTTTTTAACTTCACCTGAGAAGTTATTTATACAGTTTGCTAAACTAAGTATTGTGAACTTGAGTATTTTGTTTTAACTGTTCCAGAGCATTCCCCATATGGACCCTCACCAATGGGCCGGCCTTCATCTGAAACAAGAGCTTTTCTTTCCCCTCCAACTTTATTGGAGGGTCCTTTAAGGCTTTCACCTATGCTTCCAGGTGGAGGAGGAGGAAGAGGTACAATTCTTAAACTTGAAAATTTATCTATTCTGGATTTCTCTCTCCTCTCCTATAAACCTGTCACACCTTTTCCTCTTGCTCGTGACAAAAAGTATTAAAATAGCCAATTCAACGTAAACAGTTAATTGGACAAACTCTTCCTGTTTTTCAGCTTACTTCTAAAGCTGTTTAATGTGTAACAGTACAACAGAAAATCTAGTTGTTACTGGAGGGCTGGTCAATGGATTCACTTCAGAAGCATAAATTAAGAAAAGTGAAAAGCCAAACTTAATCAGTTGTCTTGAATTTCTTGGACAAATGGGGTTCTGCTGAAATAACCATGATTTTAAAGTAAACAAGAGTCAATTAGTTATCTGAAGAAAGAATACTGCCACTTCCATCTCACTGGTCTACAATCACTAAGAGACTGTTATCAAAAACATGAGGCAATTGTATTGGGGGTAGTGATACTGGAAAGTTACTGATTCAGTAAATTGTTTCCCTTCCCTTTGTTCTAAATTTGAGGCAGTCATCATATGTGGAGAGCGTTTCCTCCCTAGTGATAAAAGGGACCAGGGAGGTCTTGTGTAAGGAGTACAATTCAGAGATTGAGGACTAGGTGAAAGCAAGCTGAGGTGTCATGGGTTGTAAGGGAAGAAAAACACTGTTCATCCATATTTTTGATGTTGATGGAAACTGTGGATAAATGCCAGAGTGGAGTTCAGCATCTGTTACAAGTAATAAAGAAGCTGCTATTTAATTTGCTACTACCATTATACTCATTGAAGGCTGTACTTAATTAATGGGAAATATGTCCAAGTGTCTCTTCTATAAGGATTTCAGTGATTAATACTGATTTTTAAAAGACTAGAATGGACTGTTTATTTACTTTAATTCTATGTAAAAAGCATATCCAGGTGCATATAAAAGTTGTTTCATTTTCTGACTCAGAAAAGCTTTGATGTTCAACTGTACCTTTACCACACACAAGCAAAATTATACTTGACAATGTGTTTCCATTGAGCCAGTAGTGAAACTGAGCTGTCCAGTGTATCTTTAAATTGTGACTCAGCTGTTGTTGGTGATAAAGATTAAATACTGGGTTTCAGGATGCAGCAAGGGAAGAGACCATGCAAAAGCCTAACTGCTGCCCAGTTCACAATGGAGCATTGATGTAACTTAGTTTAAACAAATGATGTGTTTAATGCCAGCTACAGAGCAGTTTTAGTACTCGTCTCACAGTGCACAAGACACACAATGTCTTCAAATTTTAGGTTGAATTTTAGCATGTAGAATTAGAGAATAATACCAGAATTCAGTATTTCTGTCTTTTTTCAGATCTAGTCTATTTTAAAGGAAGCTTGCAATTTAAAATCAATCATTTTTACAGTTTTTGGTGCACTTAGTTATGTGTTGACCTCCTCTTATCTTTTTTGTTTGTTTGTTTCTCCTTGAATAAAGAATTAGAAAGAACCAGAAGAGTGTTGAATGTAATGTGGTTATTTTATAGTACTGGTATTAACTCTTGATGTGCTAAATTTTAGTTTTACAAGCATCAGGTTTTTATCACTGAGAAGAAGATTTATCATGAGGGTACTAGTTTCTGATTTGAATGAACCAAAACTTGTAAAATTACCAGATTTTTAGAAAGCATTGCAGTCCTCTAGATTGTGCTCTTCCTGAACTCAGACTTTTTCGCTGCAAACTTTTAAACACGTCTAATAGACATAACTGGTCAAACAGCTGGAGTGTCCTGTGGAGCCATGCGCCTCTCATATCTTGACAGTGTTGGCATTTCATGATTTATTTTACCATTTTCAGACTTAATGAAGAAAGCCATAATAGAGGATTTAAAATACCAGGATAAATAACTATCTGATTACTTTGATTAGGATCCAGAGGACCATCTGCCATGTATGAAGCTGGTAGCGAAAGAGGAGAGCTGAGTTCTGATAGATTAACTGATCCCCACAGACCGCCATCAGATACTGGATCCCTGTCTCCTCCTTGGGAGAGAGAACGCAGGATAATTCTGCCTCCACCAGGTATAAAAGTCTGCTTAGCTACTGCATCCATGGAAAAATGGAGTTACTGACTTGCAATATATATATTTAAGTATATTTTGCTTAAAAACATGAAATGTTTTCTTGGACCTGCACATGCAACTGCACTGGAAGGGTTTTTTTAACAGGATTTTTCTTCTGCTTCTTGAATGGTGAGGTTCACTTGCACTTCTCCTGTTCTAATATATATCAGTGTTAGCAGGGTACAATCAGCTGCTTGGTTTCATTTCACTGGGAGTTTGTTTAGTGCATCCCTCTCTAGGATGGATAGTTAATAAGAGATCTGAGAAGTAAAAAGTTTTAATTTATTTTAATAAACAAACACTAGCTAATGTTGAAAAATACTATTTTTAAAAAAAACCCATGTATATTAATAGTACAGGAGTACCATGGTACAGTCATCCTATCTTGGCACATATTTTCCTGTTGATACTGTCTTTTTGATGATTAACAGCAACAAAATCAGTCTTCACTCTCACTTCTTCAGCTAAACATCTCTATTATGCTTTACCACTCAGGGAAGGCAGAAATGAGTCAAAGAGAATTCTACTGATATTTCTCAAGTAAAATCTTGGGAGGGGATGGACAACCTTCCTGTATACCTGTACTAAGGAAGGAAAAATGTTACAAGTTTAGAAAAAATTAAAATTTAGGTAACACACACAGATTAAAGTACCTCAGTTATTAGATGCAGCAAGCAATATTGTAGTTGCTACACATATGTGAAAGCCTGATGATAAAAGTCTGCTTAGGATGCAGTTTCTCATTTACCAAATGTGATCTGCTAACAGGATACTGCAGAGAGGTAATCTTGTTTCCTAGACCTGTGCTGTGTTCTTAGCCCATCTTTGCACTTGGATCTCACTGATACAGTTTGTCCTGTAGCTGCATGATTGATTGATAGATCTGATGCCAGCAAGTTGGTGAAAACACAGCACAACAAAACATAACGGAAAACAGCATACTCACCGAAGAATGGCTTAAAACATAGAGTATCTTATTTTGTCTTTGATCTTTTTTGCTATGCTGAACCTTTGTTTCAAGGCCCCGCTGTTTATCATGTAGGCAATCAGAATTTTAAAAGTTCTGCTGTATGTTAAACCAAAAATTAACAAACTTTCTCTTTTGCAGCTCCTGAGAAACGTAAGCTATTGTACATACTTGGTGGGATTCCTGTGTTTGAGTTATTTAAGATTTGTTTGCTCACCATGACTCATAGACCCAAGAGAATTTTGCTGGCCTAAAATTGTATGGAATGGGAGGAATAAATCTTCACTGACCTGATCTGTGATTTCTTCAATGATAGGTGAGCCTTACGCTGACCCAGTTTTTCCTCCTCGAAGACAAGAAAGATTTTTCCCTAATCCTCCAAATACTGGAAGACTTTCAGGACCAGCAGAACTACGAACTTACAATATGCAGTCTTTTGATAAAACAGGTGGGAATTGCTTCCATGATACTATAAAATGGAGAATCTCAGTAAGCTGACTATGCATGGTAAGCCATGGCAAGAGGAAGCTTTATAGCTACCACAGACCTGCCGTTCCCTTGTGTAAAAACATTGTAGCACCTGCTAATCAAGGTGCAGTCTTTCCCTATTGCCAGTAGCCCTCCTTGCTGTCAGGTGGATGGGATTCCATGAATGGTAGTCATGAGGTATTTTTTTGGTCCACCTTCACTGTTCTGTGTGTTAACCACTCAGGATTGGCTTTGAGTCTTTTTTGGCTCCTCCTGTGAGGCTCACCAAAGCACTGAAATATCACCAACCTGCACTTGCATTTCCATGCCACATTTGGTAATGTTAGGTAGTTAGAATCACTAAGAGTGAAAAGACCAGCAAACTTTCCAAGTATCCACTGGCTTGGTGCATGGAAGTAGTAGGTCCTGAGGTCTCTTCCTTCAAACTGTTGACCATACTGGCAGCTTTTTGTAGTTCACAGTGCAGTTGCCTCCAACTTAATCACACTTTTAACTGACCCAAGTACCACTAGTTTTGAATTGCCCAGTTATGTACATTCTAGCTGGGGACGCTTAGTAACTGCCAGAAGCTCAGAGGCAAAGTTTTGGTGACTGAAACAGTTTAAGAGCTTAAAACTTACTAAGCAGTTTTTGTCCTTATGTAATACCTGGTAAGTCACATGTGTCTGATTCCTCAGGGAGGTGAAGTTGTTAAACTTGCAACAGAAACTTCAACATTGAGTTACTGATATGAGTGTAGGCAGGTACCTGTCCTTGTTGCACTGTGTCTGCAATAGGAGAGAGAACCTTTGTTACTTGGTATCATAATGTGAGAACTGGGAATGCTCAATTTAGTTTCAGGTTGAAGGTTCAGGTGTTACAGTGAATTGTTCTTTACTGGAAGACAGTTGTGTCCCTGTACAGTTACTCAACTTCCCTCTTTCCCAAGCCTCCCATGTGTTTCACTTCTGCTTTCTAATACTTCCTGTTCCACTGAGGTCTTTGTTCTAGTACCTGGATGCTGAGTGAAGGACAAGAGAGGTGCACTGTCTTTGCACTTACTTATTGCATCCATTTTTATCCCTTTCTTCAGCCGCTGCCAAGCAACAATTATTTTTTTTTAAATGATGTATTCAGTTCTTGGGCAAAACCTCCATGTTGCTTTTTAAACACATCAAATTTCACTAGATTTGGGTATTTGTTAAAAAAAAAATAGAAAAACCCCTTCAATTAAACAACCAAGCTAACAAAGCAGCCCATCCAGCACATAACATCTGACTTTGGAACAGCAGTGTGTCTCACAGTACTGAAATCCAGGCTCCAAATCTAAAGAGAGAATGAGTTACTCTAACTCAGGAAAATTATTAAATGTTGTTTAAAGTGAACAAAATAATATGCATTTTCCTAAGCTGGGGTGGCAAATTCTATAAAAACTTTCCACTTGAGGAGGTACCTGAAGCAGGAAGCTTCTTGTCAGAAAGGAGAGTTAAAGGTTGACAGTTTGTGAGCAACTTCACAAGGACTTAAAATGGAAAGTGTTACGGAACCGAAGTATCAAGGCACAAATATTCTCTCTGTGACATAAGGACTCGAAATATTTCATATGGTTAAGTAGCAATATCAACAAAGGCAGGGCCTGCTTGAAATTACAAGTAATTTAGATTATTTTTAAAAGAGCTACCTAGTCACTGAGAAAAGAGCTTTGTTTGCTTCCAAGGAGTAGAACTACAACCTGTACATGAAAATTCTGTCACTACTTAGAAGTATTGTTTTGGTCTTGTGTTTTTTAGTATAATCATGTCTGTTCAAGCTGAACTGTTACAAAAGCAATATTTTTCAAATCTTAGGGTTGGGGGGTTGTTTGGTTGTTTTTTTTAGGGTTTGTTTGTTAAAGAAAGTGCATGTGATGTATATAGTTAGTATATTTATATCCAGTCAGATTCTACTCTCTGACAATTCCCTTTAATAATTTTCTCCAGTTGTTATTGAAAATACTTGTACTCAGGGAAGTATAAAAGTAGAAACGCTGAAGCTCATATTTTTCCCTTAAGTTATAAAGCAAGTACAGCAAATGAGAAGATATTATTATAATTTCTGAGTGCTCATCCAAAACTGATGTAGTTCTGAAAGTCTCCTTGATATCTGGCAGCCAAGGAGGGAATTGTTTTTTGTCAGACTTTAAAAGGATTGGTGTCGAGCTCTATGCCAAGACTATATCATGGTGCAGCCATTCCCAGAGTGGAACTTACCACAGAAATAATTTATTAGTTGGAGAGAGGGGGAAGTGGAACTGCTACAGTAATGTTTAGATGTATTGCCAGGAAAAGGGACTTGTAACTTCTAAAAAACCCCTTATTTGGACACAAAAAACTTTGGTAAAAGCTGCAATTTGTACATAAGTTGGAGAAAATACTCAGGCAAACCTTAGTGTTCCTCAGTTGTTTTTCAGTCCGCCTGCAGAGCAGTTGCTTGGTACAGCAGTTTGTTGTTATTGTTGCCTATGGGTCCAGATTTCAGGAAAAAAAATACTGAAATAATTGGTGGAGAGAAAGACAGCACTGAATAACTTAAATTTAACTTTTGTATACAGATGGACAAACATCTTCAGAACATAGTCCACGAACAGAACCAAGTGGAGATGGGATGAAGGATCATTCTAACCTTAGTGTAAGTAGTGAAAGAGAAGCTTGATTAAAAGAAGCTTTAATTTTCTGCAAAATATTTAGAAACATTTGCCTCTAGTCCATTAGTTGTGGTGTGTTGCACTGTGCAGTCCAAATTTTAACATTATATGTATACTTTTATCGCACCACTTATTGACTTGTGAATTAATTTTGATGCATTACTGATATAATCCCTGTTGAAAATTAATTATAGCTCAAAAGATGAAACTGGTCAAGCTGATGGTCACTGCACATAGATAGCCTTGCTATGCTGCAGCTAAGGCAGTGTTGGAACTTAGCTCTTAGCTAGTGTCACAGCCTACATGACAGTGGGCCTGAGGGGCTGGAGACATTCCCTTTCCCTCAGCTAACTTCGCTGGTTTCACTGTGTTGCAGAACTCGCTCCCTGATCAGTCGCTGGTACCTGAAAGTGAAGCTGTCAGTTCAGGGTTTGTGCCCCCACCTTTCCCTCCAGTCAGACCTCCACTGATGCCTGTGGATCCTAGAGCACCACCAGTACCTTTCATGAGACGAGGACCTCCTTTTCCGCCCCCTCCTCCTGCTGGCATGTATGGACCACGGGACTGTTTTCCAGTACGAGACTTTGGGCTTCCACGCCCTCCACTGCCAAGTACGTGGCTTTTACCAACATTTAGTTCAAGTTGCTGGACATGAGTGCTTTGTGCAGGTAGTGAGTTACCTGGGTGAACATGTACATCCTTATTTGCACATACTACTTCTTAATTCAGCCGACAGGGAACATCTTTTCTGATTAAAGTTCATGGTGGTGTACACTTCCTTTTTCAGAACAGGTTATCTTGATTTTTCACAAATATTAGCTTTGGCTGAAAAATACACCCGCACATCCTGTTCAGCATTTAAAGGATTCTTTTTTTGGTGTAGGAAAAGAAGTAGCTGGTTACCTTAATCCTTTTCTTCTTAAGAAGTTGAATCATCTATAAATCTTAAAGTTTTGTCCTCTGGCTCTGAGCTTTGCTACTGTCCATGCAAAGGGAAAACCAACTGTTTTTTCTTAGAGTTTGCATTAGTGGAGCAAGACATAAGTATCAGATGGCAGGGTTTGCTTCTGCCTCCTGCTGTTCTCTGAGCAATCTGTGAAGAACTAAGCCATTTATCTTCCAAAATACCTGTAAGGTGTGGCAGGCAAGGGCTGCTCCAGACTGAAGGGGATGTTGGCAGCAGCAGCCCGTTAGCAGGCAGTGACTGGCTGCTGCTGTAAATCTCTTGTGGGTAACTACTGAGAAAAGTGATTGTTTTGCCTCCTCCTTCCTGGCACCGCTGTCTCTTCAGAGCGTAACACGACTTCTATCGAGGTAGGCCTAGCTGAGCAGTAAGATGTGGGGCAAGAGGAGCAGCCGTGTGTTTACTGTTGTGATTAATAATAACTGGACTACTCTGATTCTTTCACAGTAAGAAATCCATTTCCAATGAGACCTTATCCTCACTATCCACCTCAGCGACCTGGATTTCTGCCTCCACCACCTCCTCCTGAAAACAGAGTTGAACCACCTCAGTCAAATCCATCAGCTGTAGACCAACCAGAACCACAGCAGGAGACTTGATGGTCATTTGGGGAATGTGCTGAACCCTTCCTGTGCTCTCCTAATGGTATTTTCCTTATGTTAAGTAACTGTTGTTACTTAGGTATATATAAACTACTTTGCTCAAATTGAAGCTTAATAGAGAAAATTCTCAGGATAGTACATTGTAAATAAAGAATGAAATAACTATGAATATTGTGAATAAGTGATTTCCACTGTACAATAGTCATTTTAAATTAAGTATTTCTAACTTGAGTAAGCTCTTCAGAGGTGTATAAAATTAAATCATGTGAACTGTATTGTAAAAGTCAGCTGCTTTGTCCTTGTTGACCTGTACAGGGAATCTCTCTGCATGCCAAAAGTAGTGCTTGCTGCTTTATAACTAGGATGTGAAAACAAATGGAAACTGTTAATAAAAATCTGCAGAAAATGAAAGCAATGTCATTGGTAATGTGATAGAAGTAGGGGAAGAGGAATCACCATCATGCTCCACTGCAGTTCCTGTTAATGACCTCGTAGGTGATCTTTCAGCTGTCAGAGCCTTACAAAGTGGCAGTTGTCCTACCGTGACATTGAGAGGGAAGGAGAAGTGGAAATGCTGAGCAGCTCTCCCATCACTCCTCAAAAGCTGGAGTGGGGTAGTATTTTATTGAAGATGTGTACAAGAGGTTTTTATGACCTGGGAGGAAGGAGTCATAGCTATGAGATGCTCCAGCACCCCCTGACCCTGGCCTTTGAAGATATATGTCTGCAGCAAATTAAATTAGAGCTGTTTTTCTTTTTTTTACTGTCTCAACATGAATTCAGTTTATTAGGCTTCAGATTTTAACACCAGTGTTTGGGAAGCTGGGCAGGACAAAAGCAGAATTAAAAAGTACAAGAAGGAAGCGGCAAACTGCAGCATTAGTAAGTGTGTGCCTATAAAAGCATTTGGTGTGTTATCTCACTCACCCCTTCCTGTGAGGTTCCCATTTGCTGCTTCCCTTGCAGAAATGGTTGTCACAAGAGGCACAGTGCATGTAGCTGCAGCTCAGGGCACAGGCTGTCCAGGTTCCAGACAGAGCCGAGCTCTGTTTCTACTGACAACTGTACAATCTAAAGAGTTCTGGTAGAAGCTGTGCTGGCTGTTCTGACAGCTTGGCTTTGACTTGAAAACCACGTAAGGACTCAATGCAGTCATTTGCTAAATACCCTTTAAGATAAATAAAGAAGCAAACTGTTTTTAGCAAGATCCCCCCCCTCAGCAGCAGTTCAACCACCAGTCCCCATTCTTTGCATGCACACATACAACACACGGTTTCAGCCTTTAATACAAATGCAGCCACCACACCCCATAATTAGAAGTTACCAAAAAACCTCCAGCCTACTTTTCTTGTAATTGCTTCGGTCTTGTAATTGCTGCCGAGGGAGCTTTTTCTTTTGCAGCTCAGTGCTCCTGCTCCTACCATTATTCCCACCTTTGCTTCTTTCAGCTGCAGAATTCTTCCATGGCTCATTCCTGCAGTTTATTCTCTTTTCTCCTTCTAGTTTAGCCCTCAAAGGCATTTAGATTAGCCTTTGTACAATGACAAGTTCTGACAACAGATATTTTAAAGCATCATCCATGTCAAATTAACTCTTTTTGACTATTGCATCATTTTTAGCCAATTAGTTGTTGCTCTAAATTTGCCTGAAAGACTTCACCAGGATTCTAAAGGGAATTACTGGGTTTACCCTTATCATCAGCCCAAAGAACAACCAGAACTGGCAACTACAGCCTTACCCCTGCTCAGAGAACCAGTGGATAGCACAATCCTGTGCTGACAACACTATTATAACCCTTTTTTTTTGTTTTCCCAACTCACCTGAAGGGTTGCAAAAACTCTTTGGGAGTTTTTCTGAGAAAATAGAGTATTTTCTCTGTATGAGTTAAATATTTGTTCTAGCTTGTAACCAAGTTAACTCTGAAAAAGCAATTCTTCCTCCACCTAAACCATCTACCCTGCCCACAATGGTACTGGAAGCTGCAGGCAAAACAAAAGACAGCTGGACTAAGATAATGCAGGACAAGCATGGATTAGATCATCCTGCAGAGAGAATGGCTTAATTTCAGACCTTTTCCCCCCTCCAGTAATAGCTCAAAATTTTATTTGCAAATTTGGCAGCAAGCTCAGGTTTATGCACTAGGAAGCAGGTAGGTGGTATCCCATAAGGTGTATTTAGGTATGTTTAAGAGAGAACGGTCACATAGAAGTGATTGTGGGAAAGTCCCTTTCCCCCCTACCCTCAAAAGAAAAAGCAACCTAGTTTTAGATGAGGGCTTGTGTTCCAGGTTCCTGCAGCTAAATCTAGAATCAGAAGACTAACCTGACAGTGCCATCTCTTCAGGAAAAAAACAACAGAGGTAAAATCCCATTTGGAATTCTACAAGCTCAAAGTAATTTCACAGGTTGTAAGGTCCCACTCCAAATGCAAATGCACTTTCCACATTAGGAGCATCTTAGTTTCTTAACCCTTGATTTCAGATTGCTTCATCTTGAAACCCTTCATCCTGGTATCACTAATACAGACTACTGCTGAAAACACAGGCAGACAACAAACGAGAACAATTAGAGGTGCCTTTCCCCAGCCACTGCTCAAGGTGTGGCTTTCACCACACACTCCTGCCTTGCTGGACTCCCTACACTTGACAACTTAAGAACATTGACTTCTTCCCTGGAACACAAGCCAAAACCAGTGAGCAGACTTCATGAAAAAAAAATCAGACCTGGAGCCCTAACAACGGACACCCATTGATAGCAGCTGATATTAAACATTCTGGCTGTAACTGCAATAAGCGAAAGGGCTGCACATTTCTACCATAGTAAGGTGAGCTGCTTCTCCTGTTTGTCTTATCTTTCAAGATTGAGTTAATTAAAACAAAGCATAAAATAGGTTAGACTGAACAGAGAAAAACCCTTGTTTTTATAATGGAAAGGCAAATGGATTACTTCCAACTCTGGTTAGAAAGAGAGTTACACATAAAATGCAGTAGCTTGCAGAGAGAAAATCACCATCCTGCATCTCTGCTTAAATCAGAGGATGCAGCATTTGCTGCATTTGCTTCAGGAAGCTGCACAGAAAATGCCAGAGATCTTGAACCCTTTACAACCAAACTTCAGGTTCAGATGCTGCTGAGCAATCACTACCAGATTTAACTGCTACATAAGCCTCACTCCTGAGGCTGAGCCCTGAAAGACACTGAGACCAAGCCCCTTTCTTTCACTTTACTAGAATATGAAAAGCTGTATTTGCCTTATCTTTATTACCCACAGCATGTCTTCAGAATGTTGGTAAAGGACTGTGCTTACCAAATCTGGAAGATCTGGGAGACTGCTTGAACAACAAGCAGTGCAACTCTCACCCTTGGCGGCAGTTTGGACTATCATAAGATGAAGTTCAGGAGCTCGAATGAAGTCCGTGCTTGGCACGCACACATGGAACAGCCACTCTGACAAGTCTCACAGCACAGTCAGCCACTGCAGGGCACAGCAGCTCTTCAACAGCTGACCAGACATCTGCAGTTTTCATTCAGGATGCACAGCTGTGTACTCTGAGTACGGATAAAACGTCAAACTGAAGCATTGCAGGTATTCATAATCTATTTAATAGTGGGACACCAAAGAAGTACTACACATTTGTCTTGAGCACATTAGATTTTGATTTAAGCAATTGCAATGGATGCAGTAATTTCCCAAAAATAGTCTTCTATATTCTACAATCCACAGTTTACTGTATCAGTCTAATAGGTCACATAATGATATACTGTTTGTGCTAACTGGTCTGATCTTTAGCAAAAGCATCCTTCCCCTTCCTCCACCACCCCAAAAATTGTTGACAAAATTCAGCCAAATTTAAAAAAAAATTACTGCATGACTTATTTTAAATTCTTCTGCTGACCTAAACACAATGGGAGCTATCAGTTACACACAGCTTATGAATGATGTTGCGTTTTAATTCTAAAAATCTTCATGCTGACAACAATAAAATATTTTATACAGCGATCAATTTTTAATGCTTTATTCATTGATTAAAAGAATATAACATTTAACATAAACCATACAACATCAGTCATCAATTCAAACATTCAGCTGGTTTCCTTACATTTTCTGTCAGGAGTTTTTTTTTATCTGATCACATTTATAAGATAAAATCTCACCACATCTGGCATATACACACACTGTGCCAGTGGATTCACTCTACTGATGTACATATAAAATCCGCATGGTATGTGCTCACTGGAGACAAAACAGCGCACACCTGTCAAAAGGTCATTTTAATATAAGATGGTAAAACCATTTGTAAAACACATATAAACTTTTTCCATAAATAGAATCATATCTGGACATCTGTTGCATAAATTGTGTTTTCCAAAGCTTACAATATAGCAGCCAGGTCTCAGCACTGCTGGGCACCCACGTTGGCCACTTACTTTATTATTGCAGACTGTCCTTTAAACATTAAATGCACAACATTCGTACCACTTAAAACTGGGGTCAGGTGGAAGTCTCACAGAGACCACGTCTGTACCGCGGTTGCCCTGAAACAGTTAAATCGGCTTCTAAAGCCTCTCAGATATAACAAGATTTTAAAACATACTTCATGGAATGTTCTTCATGCATCATAGCAGCTCATACCTGTGATAGAACAAGCTTTGTATTTATTTCCTTTCCTTCCTTTACATTCACTATTCACAGTGAAACAGGTGCATGTATGTTAAGAGTTCTGAGGTTGCTGACTGAGCCACAGCACAGCTGTGTACCACAGGTCGAAATTCGACCTTATATATTACAATCTAGCAGTATCTGGCTGGCCAAAAAGTTGGCCTGCCCCTGCCAGCATGTGGGCACTTCTTCGTTTTTAATCTATTCTTTGGCAGCTGACACAGGCGCTGACAGAGAAAATCCAGTGACTTGGTTGTTAGGGATTTCACGACTAATGTTTGTTTGCAGGTGTAGACCTTTGTATTGAAGTCTTCACTGTTATGTGTTTACCTCATCGGAGTGCACATTCTTGCTTTTTCCTTTTAAACTTTGGCCCAAAGCTAACTTTTAAGGAAGATGACAGAACATGAGAAGAAACAAGGAGGAGTTTGCAAAGAATCCAAAAGACTACAGCTTATGGAGTGAATCTGCAGGTACCTGAACGCTAGTGTTTCACACCGCCGCTTAACAGCTAAGGAAAGCCGAGAATGGAGTTAAGTCATGCTTCGGAATCCGCACGTGAAATAAAGCAAGGTAAGAGTCTTAGAGTGAACAGCCCTGGAGAGACTTCTCGTCCTTTAAGCCTATTAAGTAGCATGCTACTGGATTAAGCACACAATGACAGCATAGAAATCCACTGGACTATGAATATGGGTATTAAAAACAGTTGGCTCCCGAGCACAGGACTCCAATAGCAAAATAATTCAAAATGCAGTTACTCAAGTAAAGTAAAGTTAGCCGGCAACCTCAGACAGCCTTTGGCTGTATCTCTTAAGGTTTGGTAGACAAGTCCATTAACCGTGAAAACCCTAAACACTGCCACTTTCAGCTTCTAAACCAATACCCGACTACGTTCTTTGATCAAGAAGTAGAATACACATATATAATTCTATATAGCTAATACTGATTAAACACAGCACAAAAGGGGTTAATTCACACTACCAAAAAAACATAATAGGACCCTACTTGCATATGTAACCACAGGAATTGTAAATAAGGAGTTAAATGCCTTCACTGAAGCTCTGCATCTCTCTGTAAAAGTGACGGGTTGGCTCAGTGAAGACACTGAGCAGCTCAATGTCCATGACGGCGTGCCAAGGCCGACCCAATCCGAGAGATACTTGCTCAATGAAATTGTGTACTGGATCCACATCCTGATCAGCCAGTTCTCCTTGGTCGAAATCGATGCTTTCTTCTGTGACTTCCAGTACTTTCAGATCAGAGCCACGAAGACGAGCGATTGCTATAAGATTATGAGCCCAAACAGTGTAACCTAGGGCGAAAGAAAAACAAAGTCACTCTGTCATTTTACTATAAGGCGTTTTCTTACTGTAGAACTTAATACTTGACCATCTCAACATCCTTCCCAGTCATTTTGTCATCTTCCATCTGGCAGAGTCCCCCTAGGGCACAGTGGGGCTTTTTTGGTTGCAAGTGGTAAAGCCTCATTTTATACTTGGGATAAGAAAGTATAAAAATATTTCAGACAGTTTGACCAAGCTTTTCTAGATCTCTTTTTTTCCACCACTTGCAGAACAGTGGACTACTTCAAATTATATATACAATTTCAAACCTCCTGTGATCTACTTTGTAGTGTAAATAGAATGAAAAAAAAGGGAGCAATCAATTATTTTAAGTGAATGCATAAAAGGACTGCTTTAAAACTCTGTTTATGGTAGAAAAAAACCTGAAGTTTGCTTTTGTTGTATTAGAGGTAGAGTTAAAAACAAAACACCAAACAAACAAAAAACAAACACACACACAAACCAGAGCCTCTCCAGGTCACTGGAGTGTATATATATATATATATATATATATATATATATATAATATATATAAATAGTCTACATATATCTTGTTTTTCTGTCTGAGATTAAACGTAATTACAAAGCTTTACTCTCTTCACCTTACATATTGGCATCCCTCTTTAAAAACTCCTACACCCCAGTTACCTATTAGCTTTCTGTGCCCTGGCTAAGGCAAATGCTGAGCTCCTCCTTATTCAGATGCGAACAACAGACAGTCAGTCTGGGAACTTCCCTTTTGGGGAGCTCTGCCAAATCAGTCCTTCTACTGCAAAAGGAAAGGCTCATTTCTGCCTCTATCATCATTCTTGCAGGTGCTAAGTCTCTTGGTGAGATGCCCACTTAGATTCCAAGTAAAGCTGCAGTCTGCACAATATTTGAACTGGGAAAGCTAAGCTGCTGAGAAGTAAAAGCTAACTGTGGCTTGGTCTTCCAACAACGCAGCTAACATGCTCTACATCAAAATGTATCAAAATAAGACAGAGAGTTACAGAGACACAACAGGGAAAAGTAAAAGAAAACAGAATGAAAATTTCTCTTTTATTACTTCATTAGTTTTCTTCATTCTTTAACTATGTTGCTTAGGGTATGTTTTCAACAAAGAAGCCAGCACACATCTATATGGGTTATTCCTGGCATATTAACCATTAGAAACGCATGAATTCCCACAATTCTCATATGCTTGATACTTCACCTCCAACATAAGTGTCCAGATTAAATTAAGTTGCCTGTTAACAACTTCATGTCCCTTCCCTAACAGGGACATTAAACTCAGTGGAAAACTCTCCCCGCTCTCCTATCAGGATGTGAAGGAGATCACACCACCTTCCAGTTACCTTGATCATAAAGGAACTTACCAACAAAATCCTTGAAAAAAAGTGCAAGAATAAAGGGACACTTTTGTGGGAAATCATACTAACTTTCCACCTCAAGAAAATCTTGAGGCACCCAAGAAAAGAAGTGTCCTCAAGCATATGTTTTCCCTTCCTCTTTTGGTCAGTGGCAGCCAAAACAAGATGTAAATAAAAGCTTTTTCAAAAGCAAACTAATACCAAAAGAGGGAACACACACACACACACAAAAAAAGTCTGAGAAATTTGGAAACTGAAGAACAACCACTTCAGGAGTCAAGAGAAGAAACCTGAGCACTTAAAAGTGAATTATGGTACCTTGAACAAAACCATCATCTTTTCCCGAAGGAAGCTTGACAGTGTAATATGACAAGTGAGCCAGAAAACATTATATAGCAAACCTGAGAAAACCCAAGCATGAGGCTAAGATGCTGTACTGAGGCATCATAGTATTTCACATATTTCTTCCTGGTAGTGTTCCTCCTGTGCCTCCTTTCTCAAAGAAAGATGCTCATACTCTAGTACTAGAGAAGTCATATTCACAGCTTACAAAGGACCAGGAGGCATTTATTAGCAGCTCAGCTAGCTTCTGCTGCAAGGAGGGGGGAAAAGAATGGTAAAGAATCTGAATCCAAACATAACAGCAAGGTGATATTTGGCCCTTCTCTCCCCCTGGCAGACACAGCACCTCTCCAAAGAACAATGTAGCAACAACCACTTCCTAGTCAGAACCATCAAAAGACATTTGCTTTCCCAATGCTCTGCACAGACTAATACCTTCTACTGAATAGACATATGCTGATATCAAATGGTATTTACACTAGCTTATGTTTACATGTTTTACAAGCTTTTAAATTTAGATAATATATTAGAGGACATCCCCGTAGCAGGAGGGTGATTTAAGGTAACAATTTTTTTTTAAAAGGTCCTCAAACTTGTATCCAAATGTTAAAAGAAACTACTAAAATCCACATCTAGAGTGATGTGGTTGTGTACCAGTATCCAAAATCTGTCACTCCTGGAAACTATAAAGGAGAGACAGCTGAACTGATCATCATTCCTCGCTCCCCCACCCCTGCAATGATTTTTCAGTAGAAGACCAAAAAAAAGAGCATATACAGCAGGATCTTCTGACTTCAAACAATGGAAATATGAATCTACATCTCCCTCTGCTGAAGGTCTCTCCTGTTTGTGCTGAATGACTGGAGATTAATTCCCCAAAGCAGTCTGAAGAAACAAATTCATTCTTATGCAACACAGTAACAGTCATCACTTAACTCCTTCATGCATCAGCAAACTTTGTCTTGGTAAGCTGATTCCAGCACAAAGAGCATTATTCTGCATTATTTCAGTTTCAGGTGCCTTAAAATTTGCCAAACTGCTTGTAACTTCTAGCAAGTGCTGCATTGATGACAGAGCTAAATACGAGTACACACTTTTTAAAATTTATTTGCAATTATATGACAAATAAATAGGTGGGCTAAACTTAGCTCTGGTATTCCTGGTGAAACCAGTGTACTCAGTGAGGCAACCTCCTCCATATTATATTTTTTTAGCCTTCATCTGCTGGTAAAGTCTTACCAAACTGGTAAGAAACTTCTTCCCCTCAGCTTTGGAGCACTTAAACCATGTTATTTATCAACAAGAAGTAAAATCATCTAATCCTGCCAGCATATGAGCTCATAGTAAAACAGCAGATGCTTTCAGTGTTCAGTTCACATAACCAGTCACTTAGCGGAACTTGCACAGTGCAGACCACTTCTAGGATAAGCCTCCTGGAACTAAGTTCTTAGTTATCCTCATTTCTGTGAGAAGTCTACTAAAGTCCTATGTGACTTCTCAACACAAGTTAGAAGGCCACAAGTATGTTTAAAACTCAAATATTTAACACCTTCAACAACAGCATGTATAGCAACTGTGCGGTAGACTTTGGAACACCACTGCACTAAAAACACACTATGATTAGAAAGGCTGAAGAATTGTAAGCACTTAAAAAGTCACATACTATACCTGTGGAAGGCATTACCTACCATGAACAGCTAGGAGAGACAGTCTTGTGCACCTCCAGGCTAATAAGACAAGTGGATCTTCATTCCGGTTGTCACTAAGATCTGGGAAGGCAGACATATCTACCACATCATTCATTAGTATAAAATGAGTGAGGAACTTGTCATACTGCCTGGATATGAGGTCAACAACAGCCCCTGAAACACAAGTGACATAGCTATCAAAGTGAATCCTCTCTAGGGGGATACTGGGCTTAAGAATCCTTAACATATCATCACTCTTGACATCAAAAGCCATTATATAGACCCGAAGATTAGTGCTGTTGCGAGTCAGCGCCTGCCAATTCTCATCTTTTGGCATATTGTCCAATGACTTGTGCATTATGGAAACACTGTGGACCAGGAGAGACAGTCGATGCAAAGGCACATGGTTGCTGTCAGCCAGGACTCTTGCCATTTCAGCTGTAAAATCACAGAAATCCAAAGCGAGCGAACGCAGATTCACAAAGCGCTCCAATTCAACCGCGGTGATAAGAGTGGTATTACCAGGGATGTGGTTGTCCAATAAGCTCAGATGTTCCATGGTGTTGGCTATGGGGTTTGATAAGGAGGACAGTGATGTGGGAGTTACTATTTGCAGCATTAACCCACAAGACAGCCATTTCAATTGCCTGCTATTGCCTAATATCTCTTCAAACAGCTGTTGGATTCTGCAAGTAAACAAAACAGACAATGATCCCATTAAACATGGTTTAGACTTACCAACTGCATATCATTCAATTTTTTTTTTAATTCAAGAGTTATTCTTCTTTTATTTACAGCCTTATTCTGCAGAAAGGTGCTATTATTATGGTTCTTGTGAACTACAAATGTTATAACCTGACTGCAGACCTCCCACAGTAATTTAACCTTCACTGCATTTAAGAGGTTAAAATTGTTAACTATCTTGAAAAAAATTTGTACTTTGTCTTTCAAAAACAGTGGTACACCATGAACCTTCACTTCATGTATTTTCCAGCATGTATTTAACACCCTCCCACATACATTTAAGATTAGGCAAATAAGAAAGCCTGTAATGCTTTTAGAAAACAGCTCTTGTTTTTAAAAACTACTTTGTATTTGCTAACCTCTCTAGAACTGCAAATTCAATATCGAAAAAAAGAGCAATTTTCAATGAGAGGTGGCAGAAACTTGACTTTGAGCATAAGTTAGAATGATCTGAAACTACTTGTTTGACTTTGCTCATTAAATGGTAAAGAACAAACATGTAAGAATATTCCTTAAATAATTCCAAATGTGCAGCTAACTGGATTTTCAAGTGCCAACAGGTTAAAGTCTTACCAAAACAACTCGAACCCAGTAGCATTTCAATCTCAAATTATCAGTGCCAATGATCATTATGCACTTACTCAGATGTACCCCACCTCTCCTACCTCCCCCTTTTCTTTCAGTTCTTTATGTGGGAACATAAATAATTCAAAAAGGCAACAGAAGTATTTTAAATTTTTAATATTAAATGAAAATAGTACAGTTAAACTCCACAAACTTTCTCCATATAATTATTTTTCCAGTCTTCATCCCACAGCTCCTAAGGCTCAAAAGAGTCCTCCTGCCCAAATGACAAGTGTTCTTTTAGCATATTAGGACACGTGTGCAGATAAACATTTGATCTCAAACCCTGGCCAGCCAGAAGGAAAGATCAGCATTAAAGGGAAGTGGTTGAGCCAGGCTATGATAGTTCCATGAAACATTCAGAAATACGATACAAACACCTCCAGTACAAAATTAGCAGAAATCTTTGTGCCTCAAATCAGATAACGGTTTTGCACAGAACACTTTTTCCTTTATTGCTATCAATATCTGTATACTTGATACATCTAAGCAAAACAACATTATAAAGTTGTTATTCTCAAAGACAAAAATTTAATGAAGATAATGTCCAGACAAAATCAAAAGTTTAGCCCAATATCCCGACTAACAGCAGAGAAACACTAACACCTTAAGATGACAGAACAGGGAAAGCACACAGGGATATTTCTCAAATATCTCTCTAGTTTCCAAAACTTTGTAATTCAGATCTCCTGAGCCAGAGGCAGCTTTATATATTTTGCAGCTCTCAGGGACTTCAATTCTACAAATTTATCCATGTTCCTTCCTTAGCTGAGTAAGCGTTTAGCAACTATAACATCCAATAATAAAGAACTTTGCAGTGTGTGATTCCCCCCTCTTCTTGCTTGCTCTAAACCTATCACCTACTACCTTTGATGCCCCATACTCCTTCTGTTGTAAGAAAGTCAAAGATTAGCCCTCATTCATCCTCTCCCTCTGCAAATCTTTATTAATTGAATCACAGAATCAGCCGGATTGGAAAGGACCTCTGAGATCAAGTCCAACCCATGATCCAACACCACCGTAGTTACTAGATCATGGCACTCAGTGCCACATCCAGTCTCATCTTAAAAAGACAGAGAATCCACCACTTCCCTGGGCAGCCTGTTCCAATGTCTGATGACACTCTCTGTAAAAAATTTCTTCCTAATATCCAACCTAAACCTCCCCTGGCAGAGCTTAAGACCACGCCCTCTTTTCTTACTGACAGCTGCCTGGGAGAATAGACCAGTCCCCAACTGGCTACAACCTCCTCTCAGGTAGTTGCACAGAGTGATGAGGTCTCCTCTGAGCCTCCTCTTCTCCAGGCTAAACAACCCCAGCAACCTCAGCCTCTCCTCATAGGACTTGTGTTCGAGTCCCTTCATCAGCCTGGTTGCTCTTCTTTAGACCCTTTCATCCCCTCCCTTGCCTTCACATCCGGTCTTCCTTCTCCTATGAAGGTACTGACTTTGTAAGGTCTGACTTCTCTTAAGCAGAAAAGTTTGTGTGGTTACTGTATTTATCCACTGAACATCTCAGCTCCCAAGGTTTTGCCTAGTATAGTCATCAGGTCAAAAGAGTTCAATTTTTCCAGGTTTCTCAAACATTTATTTCAAATTGAGGATTGGCAACTGTGACACAAATTAAACACAGTTTTAAGCAAAAGGTGAGACTCACAGACAGTGTACCTTCTCTATGTTACTCCTAAATTCTTTTACAGTTCAGATGAGCCTTGTTTGATCCTGGCAATGATTGTTTCAGAGTTCTTCTTGTCAATGCTTATATTGAAGGCAGATTTTCTCACAGTCTCCCAAAGAAAAAGATTCCACCACAGCAACCTCTCAGATTTCTTCCACATGCCCTTCCCTACCCCCTCACCACACACATCTACAACAGGTTCTGTAATGGCTGCAGCAGTGGTAGGATTTAGTTTGTAATAGCCCAGGTAGTCAATCTTAATAGCGTGCTTGTAATATTTTACAGAATTACTAAAGATAAATCAATTTTGAGTTGCTCAGTAGAACACTACCATCTACATGCCTCACGGCACTAAAAATCTGTTAAATTGCGGTTCTCGTGCAACTTAAAACATCTGAGCTTAGAAGAATACTGTTCTAGTACTTGCACAATTTAATAAAAAGGAATATGATACAGAACTCCACAGCTGTAGGGTGGGTTCTCTCCCCAGTGGAAATTGCACTAAACTTTTTAAAAGAGAGATTCTGATTTAATGCAATCGACACATCAACTTTTTAATGCAAGCACTGAAGTATTTATACAAGTATTTAGATTTGTGCTGCTAGTCTAGTGACCTGTAGGTCCTAAGAAAAATTAACTAAAAATTGGAGAAAGTTAATAAAAAGAGATCAAACATGTCAGTAGAGATTATTTAACAGCAATCATTTCTGGATTGTTTTTAATATCTGCTTCATGCAAGGTCAGACAGAAAGCACTATATAAGGTCATTCATTTTAACGTATTTCAAATAAATTTTTTACACTCCCTAGCAGGTTTATTTCCCCCCTCCCCTACAAATTCTTAAGCATATTCTATTTTTCATAAACAGATTGCATCTAACTGTAGTTTGCTAGAATAGTCTGAACCGTGTTCTAGAAATTTAGACGCATTTTGTGAATTCCTGGAAATTAACACCTACTTCATTTTCGTATTAACTTCAATTGCCTGTGATGTAGTACAACATTTATCCTAACTTACACACAATTATTTCAAAGCTCACTTATAAAACTAAAGTTTGAGCATATAACAGAAAATACAACTCAGCACATGCAAAAAACCAATATAACCTACTGAAGTCACAACAGCCTGAATCAGTCCCCCTTTGCTCCCTGCAAGCAGCAATTGTGGATTTTCACTATCAACATGAAACCTACAAATTACTAAACTGAAGTAAACTCTTTAAAAAATAAAAAACTCCAAATAGTTTACCTTCACAATTAATGCCCCAAATAGTGCTTTCGTCCAGAGGAGAGACTAAAGCCTGACTAGACAGGATGAGTTACTGTAAAGCCCCTAAACCAGTCCTAACCAGGACTGAAGCACATCCATGGCCCTGGACAGGAAGCAAACAAACTAGCAAGGTCCATATGGAAGCCATCAGCAAGCAAAATGTTTGGGGTTTTTTTGTTTTGTTTTGTTTTAACGGAGACTAAACTGGTTCTTTTGGAAACCAAACTACCTGAAACACACAGATCAATCATGAGAAGCAGATTTCAGAAAGCCAAAACATTAAACAACTACCCTTTGTTCAACTCAAGACAAATTTATTGTTTACACTGAGTTTCCTAACACTGAGGAACAGAGTTGCGAAGAGAATTTTAGAAAGTAACCAGGGACACACATGCTATACAGGAAAAGAACAAGCATTACAAACTCATACTGATCACTGCAAAAGTATTTTTGAAAACACAATCCAAAGCCTCCTCTGCCTGAGGACAACACTTAGTCTTAAACTGGGGAAGCATCCTAATGGTTCTGTGATAGCTGAGGTTTCACCCACAGTCTGTTACATCCAGGTCAATGCAAAAGATTTAAGGAAACATCACATTTTCTTCCCTTACTGCTTTAATTTCAGGGAGTTCCTGAAACAGCTAGTAAAATTTATTACCATTCAGATTCCAAAAATCCTCAGCTACCAACAGCACTGTCTTCAAAGGTTGCTCGTATCTTTCACTGTTAGTTATCAGCATCCACATTTTGCAACTTAACTGGTGCAAAACCCAAGTGCAAAAAACAAAGCTAAGAAGTCATGAAGATTTACTTTCAGAAGTAAATCTGCCGCTAAACTTCAGACAACTGAATAAAACGCTGCCATCTTTAATGTAGACAAGAACTAGCAGGTCCCAAGTATATTGTTTTATTTTAGAAACAAACAAACAAAAAAACCCCCACCAAAAAACCACCAACCAAAAAACAAACACCAAAACAAACGAACCAAAAAACAAGTAGCATTTATTTGCTCTTTCTAAAACGTGCAAAGTTCAATATTCAACTCAAAGACTAACATCAAGTTAGATAACGAGTTTTGAAGGGTTTATGGCTCCCAAAACATGCAGACTAATTTGAAGAAACATTTAACCATGCACTCAGCTGAGTTAACATCTGCTTAGATGGCTCTTTTCAAGCCCCTTGGCAAAGATTTGGTTATATATTTACATTTTCACAAAGGATATGAAATAAAGGAGCTTTTACTGAATCAGCCTTTTACCTGCACACAGCACTGCAGTACCTACATTAGACAGAACTGCAAATTGCTCTGAGTTCTGCATTCTAAATGTAACAGATAACAAAGCCGCAGTATGTGACTCACAGCTGTATTTGCACTGGTTTGCAAATTTAGATCAGGACCAAACACTTGATGGTTGTGTTCACATACATACACTGTTCTGATAATATACCTATACTAGTTCTAAAAATCACTCAAAACAAAAATTAGTAAAGATCTAGACTGGCTGTACTTACTCCACTCCCAAGTTATGGTAGAAAGATGTTTAAACTGACACAAATTAAAATGACAGTATTCAGGTTTTATTTCATAGAAAGTTTTAGCAGAACTGCTAAAATAATTAAGTTAGCATCACTCCCTTTGTAGTAATTTATTCCAGAAGTCAGTAGCTTTTTACACTGTATTTAACCTTTTCCAAAGAAGAAAAAATAACTATTCTGATTATAAGCATTCAAGGACTGTAGCATAACGTAATTATGGCAAGCTAAAATACACCTCTGAACTAAAAAAGCACATTGTGAGCTGTGATCTTTCAGGAATTGTGCAAATACATAACCTAGTTTTGAGATACAACTAGAAATCAGTTGTAGCAAGTAAACTTGAAAGAGAACATAAACACAAATGTATTTTCAACTCTTGTGCAACACAACAAATTACTTCCTTTTCTAATTTTTTTTCCATATACAGCAATAGTAGAGGTGTTGGTAACAACTCCTCACCCCTCCTCTGCCTTTGTGCCATTAACATAGTATTATTTCTAAAACACAATGAAAAGAGGAAAGAAAGGATTCTCACCCTGCTGAGGAGGGAGAAAAAAAAAACAGAACAGCCACAAAACCAGACTACTTCAAGCAAATAGCAGAAACAAGAATTTAGATTCTCGTCCTGTTAAAAAAACTTAAAGCTTTCTCAGTCACGTATTTCAGGAATGAAAATCTGTGTTCTATTACCTATTTTTATTATTTTACTGCGTTTGATAATTTAAAAATATAACTTACTGCTTAATCTTCTTGCCATCAGGGTCAACCTTTCCAAGGTATGTATTTGATATACTTCCATGTTGCTGCAGAATGCTTATATCCCCAAAAAGACTTAACTTCTGGAGGTTCCTACAAAACAACAAAATAAAAAGGAATCTGTACACAAAATTAAAACAACATGAGGAATCATTCTGGATAAGATAAATATGGGTAATAAGAACCCATTATTATATGGAACACAGTCTGTATTGGGAAACTTCCTACTACCCTAGAATACAGGCACACCTGGAAGTACAGAAAATGAGACTGAAGTGTAAAGGGGAAGTGAACCGACAGGAGTATTTTCAGCAAGCCAACAGCACCACAAAGAAAACTTTCAGCAGTGCTTTCATGCAATTTTTAACACCTGGAACACATGTGTTGAGTTTCACAGGTGAAAACATTAAATACTTATTTCTTTTAACACTGCATTTAACGCCCAACTAGAACACAACCACAAAGAACCCTTTCTGAGCACTTACATACATCAGCTGGTTTACAAACGGGAGCCCAAACCTGCCTCAGTCGAGGCATCACAAACCTCAGGCAGGAATAGCGAGAGCTCCCCACACTGTAGTCAGTATCTAGTTTCTGTTATACCAGAGTAGGGGAAGCTGTTCTAATACTTCCTATCAGTGAGCTGACACACAGCTTTAACTTTTAGAAGGGACACCTAAAAAGAAGTCAAAGAAGAACCTCCAAGTATACGCTGGACATCACATGGTATGCTAGACAGTCACTTTTCCTTTCCCTAGTACAGCTTATTTTTCTGACTTGCGTCTTTTCTATTCCTAAAACAGATCAAGCAAGGGATATGAAAACGACTGCAGTTTTAGAGCAGCTGTGTGACGCTTGCTTTTAAGATTATTATTTTTTTTGCTGACTAAGTTTTGGGTAAACATTTCTTTTATTTATACATGGTGTAAATTAATTTACTCCTAACACACAGGGACTAGTCTACAATTGATAATTAACATGGCAGAAACTCCAGCTGCATCACAAATGGATACATAAGTTAAATTTACCTTAAATAGTAGATGCGAATTAACCTGTAGCTAACAATTAAGGGAGTTACCATACATTCTTATTTCTTCTGGCTTACAAATCATATGCTAACATTTCAGATTAGCTTTGAGAAAAATGCAATACAATTACAACGCTCAAAGTATAGGGAAGCTCTGGTACAGTTCACTTTATCCACAGTACAATTTCATATTCTACCAAAAGGAGTGGGAAAAAAAGTATTAGGTAGCCAAGTTTTATGTTTTTAAGCATGAACTGCAGTCTGTAATTGGTATCTAGCATAAATCATAATTTCTGAAGTTTCTGTATTCAATAGCAGTACACTGATTTCCTGAAATCTATCCACTGTTGCACCCGGTACTCTTCTTCTATAGGTGAACAACAACTTAATAGCAAGATCCATGAACTTCATATAAAGTCTGACAAATACTGGAGCAAAATACCTAGAATTTACAACTGTTTCTGAAATTCTAACAATTTAATATTTATTATTTTAAATACAGGACTACTGTACTGATGATACACTAAAATAAACTGAGTCTTTACCACATGATCAATACTCTACAAGTCTGACTAAGACAATGCCTGATCATACTGACAAGTAAGCTTGGCAGAGAAACCTAAAACACTGGCACCACCACACCACCACCAAGAATATTTTGGGCTCTTCTTTCCTCAAAAGCTGTAAGAGACAATCTGGTGTGACAGAAAAAGTAGCAGAAACCTCCACCTGGTCTGAAAAGTAGTGTTCACAGCCATACTATAATTAAGACTTTATCTTTTGATCTCAGTGACTTAATTCTGAGAGCTAAGAGACAAAATGCAATCTTCAGAACAGTTCTGAATCACCTGCATAGGTCTTGCTTAGTGTTACTCATCCACCCACCTAATGCTACCATAGGCAGGTATTAATTTGAGGACCACCAAACTACAAGACACACGGAACACTAATTACTAGTATCCCACACAATTTTACTACATCTATCTGACCGCCAATTCGTGCACTACAGAGACACACAGAAAAGTTGTCCTCCACAAAACTTAAGCAATGACACTCACAGCACACTTATTACCATCAGGAAATCTAATCACAGTTCAAAACAATGTTAGATTTTTGCTACTATTTGCAGTGTCATACAACCTCTATGGCATTCAGCTCACATCTCGTCTTTATTTCAGAGAGTCAGTAAAGTGATCGTTATTCAAATAAAATTATTTGGAAGTCAATTGTCATCTTTTGCTAAAAGTAATAATGGTATCTTAATTCTGTGTAGTATCCATACACACAGCTGGGGAAAAATGTGTTTTGGAGGGATTTCTCAACCATTTATTTTCTACTGGCTGAAACAGCGCATTAGAAGTAATAAGCTTCTTACATCTTCAGTTTTGGTTGGTCTTTTTGAATACCCAATCAAAAAAAAGAACAAAATGTACTTGCTTACATTCAAGACGAACAAAGTAGTAAGGCACATATTGTATTATTATGCCAGTTTCAGCTGCCTGGTCAGAGGAATGGAAGAGAGCCACTAGAAAACCCTAAATACAGATGCAGTCTACTGTTTTGAGCAATTCACCAATACTTGGCAACTCCAAGATAGATACCATACTTCACCAAGATACCACAGTTTTACAGTAATCTGCATTTACATTTCCACAGCAAAGATCAAACAAGACACACAATTTAACATACTGCAGAGGAGATGGGGGAAGGGAGGCAGGGGGAGTTTCACTATTTCCCTATCTGCCTTTGTAAACAAGGAAGGAGGAGTAGGGGAGACTATGCTTTGGGATTTCAGAATTGCATAAAAGAACACAGGATTTTCCTACTGAACGATCACCAGTTGCTTATTAGCTGCTGTACACACTTAAGCGACTCACATGAAGTTCGTCTCCCTCCCACCCGCCCTCCAGAACTTAGTTCTAAAAGATCAGTTTGAGAAGCTGCATGAGGACCTAAGAAACATCATCATGCCCACTTGCAGCATTTTTTAAAATAATAAGTAGAACATCAGCTGTTTAAACAATAATACACGTTATTTTGCTTCATTTACAGTCATAAACATAACTCATGGAAGAGTTACAGATCACTATAAATGCTACTTAATTATGTTTTAATTAAATAAATGACAGATTTTTAGAGCTCATCAAGGCCCTATTGCTATTAAAGCAATATTTGGGGAGTAATATGTTGCCACACACAAAATTTATGGAAACTTGAGCTCTACCTCAAATATGAGACAGACCTAGAACATATCTTTCTGGATGGTAACACTGGTTGCCAGCAGGAATACTTGTCAGAAAATATGATCAGTCATTTTCAAACCAAGTTGTGGACAAGTTGTTATTTCCTTAATTCTCTCAGAATTAGCAAAGGTCAATCCAAAATATTTTTCTATTTTTTTTTTGTATTTTATAAAAATATTTTTATTTTTCTTAACACAGATTCACTTAGAAATCAGTAATTTCATGTTGCACAGAAAGCGCTTTAAGTGGCAAACCAACACATCATTCTCCTCTAGCCAAGGCAGCATTTAGAAACTGCAACACTTTTACTCATTACTTTTCTTAGGTCCTGCAATATTGTAGATCCTCAAAGAATTCTAGAGCCATCTAAAGTACATGTTTTTTCTTACAAGGAGAAGGGTTGTTATTGTATTGCTTAATAATAAATTTAAAACTCCACAACAACGTTACACAGTTAAGAAACAGCATCGCAAACGTAGATGTTTGCCTCTCCAGTTCTGAAGTATAAGATGGAAACTTTTTTGAACTTCTCAAAAAGCTATCATAAGGGCTGACAGGAGTTACAAAAGAACTGTCCTGTTCTAAACTTAATTATCAAAGGAATACATTTACAGTGCTTCAGCCACTGGAGGAATCAAAAGCCCTGCTGTTTCCATTATTTTGGAAATTACAATAGCTATCCCATGTACAGTGACATATAGCAAAAACAAGAAGGAATTATTCATTATCCTTGAGTTACAGATAAATAAAGAGAAGCAGAGAAATTAAGTGACTAGACTGCAGTCCTTCCTTAGACAAAACTAAGCATAAGGCAGGTGACAGTGCCTCCGGTTTAGAACTAAGCAGCAATTTGGAACAAGTTCATGTTCCTTCCCAACTCATTTCAATCTCAAAAATCTCCTTAAAAAACTAAAACCCAGTGTTCTACATGCCAACTAAACAGTTATTGGTAGTTACTCTGCAAGAAAAAAAGCCTAAATAGTTTGGGGGGAAAAAAAAAAAAGAAAAAAAAAAAGAGTCTAATCTGAAACTAAATCTGAAAATAAAAGTCAAGTATTTAATGTAAATCCTCCCCACACACATACACACACATTTTTAAAAAGCCCATTAAAATAAAGCCTGCTGTTACAACCAGGTACCCTGTGTTCCCCAATCATGCATTATTCATTTCAAAACAGAAGAGCAGCATGTAAATGATTTGGAGACAGCAAGAAAGTATAGCAATGCAAAATTCTATCCAACTTGGTAACTTTTCACCTCTGGCTCTACCACCAAAATTATACTAATCTACCAAGTACTGGAAAAACAACTACTTATGCATAGTATTTTACTGCAGTCCTGAGTTACACTATGCACACAGAATCTGTGAAATTAACTTCATAAAGCAAATGTCCTTGTACAGATTTCAGATAAGGCCCTGGAGAATTAATCTTTTTTCAAAAGAAAAAAGTATACCAAAAGCCTTCTCACAACACTTTTAATTTTGACAGCCTTGTATTTTAGTGAGGGCAACAACCTATTTAGTTTTTCAACAACCCCCTCGAGGGCAATATCTCCCACAGACGCTAACTATTTTAAAATTCCAAGCCCATGCAGTGATATTTGCCTCAGATCGAATAATCACCACCATCACTTCAGTATTTTTTCCACTTATGATACTTGCAGCATTTCCTGAAGATTCAACAATTAAGTGAAAGCTCCTGAAAAGCAAGAAAAGACCAATCAAGACAGATCATCAGGATTCGCACACCAAGGATTCGCAGGGCATGAAATAAATTAAGATAAAGGCGAGCTGGGACTAACAAGCTATTTTCAGAAGGTCTGTAACTCTCAACCATCGGGGCTGCACCACAGGAAGTACCTGCTGGGTGCAAGACAGCAGAGGAACTGAAAGTGAGACTTCACACACCACATTTGCATTCATCTCAAACCAACGAGGAATTGCATTTAAAGTTCTCTTGCTACAATTCAAAATAAAGAAACAAGGGAGGCCTCACGCTACTCTCTAATCCCTCCGGAATCAAAGAGGGGTGGTGACAAGGCCATGAGTCAGTTGCAGACAGTTTTCTGAAGGCCATCCACAAGGTTTAATTCATCCTAAGTATGCCCGGAAACACTTGCAGTTTTTCCCCCCCCCTTCATAGGTAAAGCTATATGCACACAGAGGGGAAATAATATTAACCATTTCCTATCCAAAATCTGCATGGCTTTCCAAACTCATCATAACCTAATTGTAATACCCGTGCTTTCCTGTCTTAGGTGCTGACTACAGGCCATATATTAGGGTATCTGATTATTATCTTTAAAAGAGAGATTTATCTCGATCACACCCACACATGGTAAAGAGAATGCAAGTATTTTAATTTAAAGACCTCAAAGCTGAGGAAATTATCTAACCTGCAAAGTAAATTGTGAAAAAGCAGGCTCTAAGAGCATCTTAAGTACAAATCACAGGAAAATATTTCTATCATTTAAATTCAACTTGGCCAAGCAAGTCCTACTTGTGGAGCATTTTTTCCTATAAACAAACAAACATAAAATACTCCTTCCAGTTAAAACCGCGTCAAACCTCGGTTTGGTAGGTAACACGAGCGCTGGCATGAAAGCTTAGCTTTTCTACGGCAAAAAACCTCACAGCTGGAAAGGTGAAAGCCTTTTACTGGGGCAGTAACTCAGTATACCAATGGTGTGATTTCAACACTCCCCCCTTACTAATTTCTCATGACAATTTTTTTCAAGCACACGTAAGGTCTAAACCCTTCTGTAGCTCTATTTTAAGTGAGAAAGGTGCCTTTGTTAGGCACCAGATTCAAACACCCAGCTCTCGCTCCGCTGGAGCCGCATTCCCCTCTTTCCATCCAAAAGACGAAGAACTTTTTATTATTGTAGGTATATCAGTTCTGCGTACTGACCAGCTGATCGCCACCTAGACATCTGAGCGTTTATATGTTTATATTCCCCATCAAACTACAATATATGATAAACATTTGTTATTTCCGAGCGGCGCGGCCCCGTTCCTGCCCAGCTCAAGCGCAGAGCCGGGCTCCGGGCGCAGCCCCGGCACGAACCGGCCGCCGCCGGCTCGGGCGCTGTTTCCGCCCGCAGAACCGGGGCAGGACGGGCCCTGCGTGGCCCGGGGTGCTCCGCCTGCCTCTCCCCCCGCTGCGCGGTGGTACCTGTTGTTGCGGACGCTGCTCAGGACGCACAGCACCAGCTCCAGGTAAGTCCTCAGCAGGTCGAGCCAGCGCGGGCTCAGCGGCGGCGGCGCCTCCCCGTCCCCCGCCGCCGCAGCGCCCTCGCCCGCCGCCGCCCCCCCTCCGCCGCCGCCGCCCGTGGGGTAGTTGTCGGCGGCGAACTGTACGCGGAGCTCACGGACGAACCAGCCGCACTTGCGCATGAGGAACTCGAGGCGCGGGCGCTCGGCGGGCGAGACGCGGAGACTGAGGCGGAGGCGCGGCCAGAGCGCCGGGTAGAAGAGGCACTCCCGCCAGTGCGAGCAGGCGGCCGAGGCCCGCAGCCGGTCGGGGGCCGCCAGGAAGGAGAATATGTGGACCACCAGCTCGCTGGGCAGGGAGCCGGCGCCCACCGCCTCCCCGCACACCGACATGCCTGGCGCCGGCCCCAGCCCCGCGGCGGCGGCCCCGGGCGGCGGCCCCGGCCTGGCCTGCGGCTCCTGCGACACAAACAACAACATCAATGACACGGCGCGGGGGGGGCGGGCGCCGGTCGGGACGCGCCTGCTGCCGGGACGCACCACCCGCGCCGCCGCCGGGGGGAGGTGGATGGGGCAGCGGACCAGGAACTACCACCGTGCGGCGCGGCGGGGACAGGTGCTCCGGACCAGCTAGCCCACAGCGGGATTGTAAGGGAAGGCACCGGGGGCACTGCGCTCTGTTCCTGCGGGGCGGCGGGAGCCGCCGCGGCGGACGAAGAAGAACTCCCCCCGCGGAGGAAATGGAAGGTGCCGGCGGTGGGCCGGGAGGCGGGGCTGGCGCGCCCACCCCGCGGGGACGTTGGCCGGTCACCCCCCGTGCCGCCGGCGCGGCCCCCCCGCCCCGCCCCGCCCGCCGCTCCCAACGCAGTGCGGCGGAGCCTCCGGCCCGGGGCGAGGCGGCGGGACCGGATTCCCTGCGGGCTCCCAGGCGCTGCGGGGGGGCAGGCGCGGGACGGCCCCCGACGGGCCCCCCTACCCCTCGCGCCTGGTGTTTAGGAAAACTTGGGAAGGGTGTGTGGTGGCCGCGGCGCGGAGGCCCGCATGGGACCTCACGTACGCTTTTCAGGCAGCGAAATTACCTCAGCAGTATTCCTGCTGCCGCCGCGGGAAACGCGCTGACTACGCAGGAAAGGCGGAGCGCGGCGGAGTCCGACATGTGACAGAGCGGGGTGCGAGCCCGGGGAGAAACAGGGGGGAATGCTCCAAATCTTGGTGGGCGCAGCTTCTTACACCTCAGCCACTTTGTAGCACCCGTGCCAACATCCGCTGTAAGCGTGGAAAGGTGATTTTTCCTGCGCATACAGACTTTAGGGAGAATTTAAAAGTCTGATGCTGATGCTGCAAAGACTGAACATGAAAGTGATGGTAATTGCAATTGTACGTGTAAGTTTCATAATCTTGGAATAATGGACATGAGTTTATATAACAACATTATATCTGAGCGAATAGAAGTGTACACACGAAAGAACAGAGTGCTAAGAGAAATAAAGCCTAGACTTTTCTTTATATTCAGAGTAGGACCCCATTATAACCAGATTCATCAATAACCAAATCTAAAACACCACTTCTCCCCTTACTCCGTGACTAACCATTTTCACTGTCTCACAGCAAGGAGGAAAAAAAGGTATCATTTATTTTTTCTTGAATTTGATCATGGGGAAAATGTGCCTGAGTCTTCCATTTGCCCTTGATTAGAGAGAAGAATCAGGGAGGGGCAGATTTTAATGAGAAAGTGAGACTGTAGGAAATTCCCAGCCTGCCAGTTCTTCTTCCATCAGGGACCAGCTGCTTCACGCACCTGCACGAGTGATTTGAACCACCACAAACAACTCAGGTAAGTGCTGCGCTACTCCCTCTGCAGATTCCACCAAAATTCCCCAGGCAGTCAAGAAGCAAGTTCTGAAGCAGCCAAACTCATCTGTCCTAGAACGATGCAAATGAAAGGAACTGATGCGCCTACATGTCTCCGTATTTTAATATCTACTCAACAATTCCACATTGTTGAGCTGATGATGAGTCAAAGGACTTCCAAGATTACTGAGGATCTTAATGTAAAACAGAATAAAGCTTTACGATTCAGTGCCCTGGAATTACCAAAATGGCATCAAGAAAAATTGGTTTATGAATTTAGTAGTTCTGCATTTCTGGTTACCTTTGTTGAATTGTATTGGATGAGCAAATGTGGCATGCTGGGATCGTGCCTGTGATAATAGATGTTAAGGAAACTTTCCTGGACAACATCCAGGAGCCACTCTGGCAGTAACAGATGCACCACCTGAGCTGGGACCGAAAGGCCTTCACAGCAGGCATCTCCAGTGAGTCCAAGGGTGCGGGCCTGACTGTCCCCTCCCCCCTGCCACATTCAGACCAGGTTTCCCATAGCAGAGTCTCAGACATCCAGATCTTTAAAATAATATAATCTTGGTGCAATAACCAAATAACAAAATAACAGCTCAAGCTGGAACCCTGAACAAAGGGAAAGGCTGGGGACCCTCAGATCCTGCTGTGTCTCTGAGTGTCTGGTCACCTGGCTGGGCTGCAGGTCCCTGGGCACTTTGTTGTACAAAGGGTCAGCAGTTCATGGCTCAGGCTCCAGCCCCCCAGAGCTCACACTGCAGCTCACACTGCAGCTGCTCACCAAGCTACCCGCACTATATGTATGAATTTTAAGCAACAAATCGAAATTTTCAAATTTTCTGAAAGAAAGTGCAGCCATACTGCACATCCTGGAGGGGCTGGGGAGAGGAAACCATTCCTAAGCAGTTCACAGGCAGGAGATTACAGTCATTTACCAGGAAGTGGCTGCAGGTTTTTGCAGAGTCCATCATGGATCAGAAGGGGCTCTTCTCCTAGGGAGCCTCGGGAAACCACGTTTTGCCAGCCTAAACAGCCCCTGTTGGGATTCTTCACTATCACCAGATTCTCAGTGCTTAGCAGCACCAGCACTGTGCCATGAGCAGCTTGTCTGCCACGGGAGCTAGGAATCACATGGGGCTCCAAAGCTATGGGCTAGCCATAGCAAAGTTAAAGTTTACTGGACCTGAAGGTCACTGGTTCAGGAGATAACGTCAAGACCAGAGGCTGCCAACGTCTTCAGGTGCTTTGTCCTGCTTACTTACAGATACCAAAATAAGGCTAATGAGCTAAAACCAAAGTGAAAATGTTTTAAATTAGTCAGTCCCTTCTTGGTTTTTAGGTACATTTCAAAGACATTTATGTTTCTGGAATTACTAACTCAGTATGTATCATTAGTGAGCTGCTGTGAACTTTGAAGTTTTCCATCACCAACTACAAGAACGGACACAGCAGAAGCAAAATCAGAGCAAAGCAGAAACAGAAACCAAGTACTAGTAGGAAACCTGTGTTTCCACATGTGCTATAACTGGACTAGTGTGTCTTCCATCTTGATTTATGTGGAAGAAAAGAGGAGCTGAAGGTTGACCATAAGCTTCCTGCATGATCTTCACCTGTACAATAACTCTCCATACAAAAAAGGGTATTTGAAGAGGAATCAGGCTGCAGCTGAAGCCTGCAGCCCTAGTGTTGCCTTAGGACAACACAGAGAAAAAAAAGACTCCAGGCCAATTAAGTGTATAAGAAAAAGAGAGTAGGTCCTGTAATCAGCCTACAGGCCCAGGGAATACACGACATGCACACACCCAGACAGCAGTTCTATGATTTTATAATAAAGTCCATGCAATCCCAGATTTGTCCACCCCGGTTTCTGCCCAGTTCTGCCCCCTGACACACCCCTTCGGGAATTGGGTCTGGGGTCTTTGGGATCCCTTCTTCCTCATCTTCATCTTCTTCACAGCATGTACAGTCCTTGGAGCTCCTCCAAAGTTCTGGGCTTGAAGGTCGCTGTGTCTGTGTGGTATCTCCTGGTACAGGCCTAGGGTGTTTTTCTGCAATTCTGCCTTGAAAAGAAGACTAAACACGCTGACGGAATTTAGAAGGACGGATATGAAATGGGGTAATAGGGTCGGGTACGTGTAACTATTATGCTAAGGGTAATACATTAAAATCTACACTTACTACACCACTACGTCTAAAATCTACAAAAGCTAAAAAAAATCAAAAACTCCGAGGCATCCCTGGTAATGATCGCAGCAGCACCGGGGAAAGCCCGTTCCCTCTATCCGTGTGGATGCGGGCGGCGCGGGGCGGTGCGGGGCAGGCTGCGGGCGGAAGCGGCGCAAGGCCGGGCGGAGCTGACGGCCCGGCCCCCCGGGCGGCGCGCTGCACTTCCGGGCGCGGCCCGTCACGTCCGGGCGGCGGAGATGCCGGTAAGGCGGGCGGGGAGGCGGCCCGGCCGCTCCCGCCGGGGCTCGCCGCCCTCCCTGGGCTGCGGGAGCCCAGCGTGCCGCGGAGTGAGGGGGGTGGCCCGGCTGTCCCCTCCCCACCTTCGGGGCCGCCCCTCACCGCGGCGGCCGGATCCCCGCGGGGCAGGCGGGCGGCACCTGCCCCACCGGGCCGCGGCGCTCCGCCCTGTCCGCGCTGCTCTCCGGGGTCCGCCGCGCTTCCCCCGTGCCCTCCCGGCCGCACCTGACAGCGCTGGCTCTCGTCCCCGGGGCTCGCTTGGCGCCCGCCGTGCCGGGTGCGGGCTGCGAGGGGCAGCGGGGGGGGCGCGGGAGGATCGCCGGGGCCCGGCTCGCTGCGTGTGGCGGGCTGAGGTGTCCTGCGCTCGCTGTGTGTACTGTCTTGCTCCCTCGCGGCAGGTGAAGCCCCCGTGCCGCACTGCTTGGTGTCGTGAGTGCTAGAGGAGGGCTTTTAGGTTGTCTTTTTTAACATAGTCAATGGATTGGTAATAGCGATAGAAGGGGAAAAGAACTGTACGTAATTCACTTTCTTCTCCCACCGCCGGTGTCCGATGCTTTCCCGGTAGGCAGAAATAGATACAGCTTGTTCTCATTTTCCCGTTTTAGCCCAAAGAAGCATCATCGTATAGGTATTTATGAAATAGCTTCTCTTTATGTGGGCTCACCAGGATATTTCACAGAATCAGAAATGTGAGGTCTCCAAAGATGGGAAAAGATGAGGTTTCCTGGTGACAGGTTGATTGTAGGTGGTTCCCATTCATCAACAATTTGGATAATTCCTCTGTTTTGAAGGCTGAGACTTCAACCTCCCTGTCTCTTGCACGATTTATGTGATTTGCAGTTGATCCCACAAGTTTCCAGAACAAACAATGCAATTTTCCATTGAAAATGAACAATTGCAAAGACAGTGTGGTAAATAGCCTTTAAAACTTACTTTCACAGTAATTTAGGATGTTATTTTGTTGACTCCATGAAAACAGAAATCCAGAAGCCTTGATAAATGAGTTTTCCCAGTACCTCACAGTATATTTTACAGTTCCTTGCAACATATGTTCACTTCTTTTTGCTTTGCTCTTGCTTTTCGGTTCCTCTTTCTTTATATTTCCTTTTCTGTTGTTTTAGGTTAAACTGAATATTTGTGCAACACAGCTTCTCAGAGAAGGACCACCACACTGGTTTACACTTAGGAAAATATGAAAATAAGCAGGGAGTGTTGTTCTCTCTGAACTAAAAGAAAAAAATAAATAAATTGTGCCTTGCTGAGGACAGCTGCAGGAATCAGACACTTGAATCAATGTTATCGGATGAGTTAGAATCCAAACCTGAGGTGAGCAATTATGAACTGGGTTTGGTTTCCAGGAACATTTGTGGGCAACACTTAGAAAAAGTTCAATGAGTTTGCTCAGTTTGCTGGTTACATATTAGTTTTTTAAGTGTTTTCAGTGACATCTCCTAATCCTTCCATGTTTTCATTTGAATGGTAAAAGATTAAAGAATATTGCAGGTATTTCAAGTATCAGCCAATACTCTTGCCTGTTCTCGGGTTACATTTTTTTTTCCACTCTTACGGTGTTCTTTCTGTTACAAGAATAAAATAAATTACCGTATTGACTACTTCTTTCCCTTTAAAACAAACTGACTTTATTTGGTTTTGGGGAGTCTGAATTATTCTATTAGTATCAGCCAGTTTTGGTGTTTAAAGTACCTGTGTTTCCATGAAGCAGTTAGCAGAAGTGGTAGGCAGCAGCACCCAGGGGATCCTGGTTGCTTGGTGTGAGGCTGCTGGACCGTTCCCAGGTCCAGCCAGTGGCACAGCTGAGCATAAATTACAGTGATGTACCTGTGTGCATGCACAGCTGGCCACAAACACATCCTCACATACACAGATAAAGTACTTCTAAAAGATAAACATTAAGCACGAACAATAGCTTTTTAATGGACGATAGCTATACCCTGTCATCACTCTACTCCTGCATGCTCACATTCACCTGGTGTCTGCCAGGCCTAAAGTCTTTGTGCCCAGGGCCAGGGCACAAAGTTTTAGCGAGCTTCTGGCTGGAATCCTTTTGTTTTTTTTCTGGACTATGGTAGCCTACTGACGTTAAGTCAACCAGAAGTTCACTAGCAGTGGACTCACTTGTGGGTAGAATATTTAGGAATAGGTTCAGTAAATAGATAGAAGGGACTGCAGTGATCAGGCACAGCAGTATTCTGACCAGCAACTAGTATTTTCTCTCCCCTCTGCCACTGCTTCTTCAGTTACTCACCTTCATTCATCCTTTGATCCTCCCCATAAACGTTGCATAATAAGCTTAACTCATCCTGCAGTCCCTATTATATTGGATAGTAAGTTTGGTCTTTCCTATGAGACCCATTCTAATTACCAAAGACAATTATGTTTTCTTACCACTTAATATTTCTGGTTGAACCTTTTCAAGTTTTCCCTTCAGCAGTAGCCCATTGATCAGTTTCTGAGGCGTTCTGGGTTTGTTACTCTTACCTTTGATGTTCTAGATACAAGTGTCTGCACTTTGTTACATTCAACACAATCACCTGCTGCCTCTGCTGTTTCTCGCCTTTATCTTTCAGGTTGAATGGCCATTAGTCAGCTTCCTGTGCTTTCCCCCACTTAAAAGGTGCAGAGGATTGTAACACCTGGTGTCCTTGTTGTTCTGCTTCTCAGCTTTACCTCTGCAGACAGCAGAGGACATGATACAACCTCGCAAGTCTGAATTGCTTTGTTGAGTTTTGTTTCTATCCCTTTTCAATAAGCAATACAGCATGCACCTTAAAATGGTATTCTGAAAAGAATGATGATTACAGACTGGTAATTTGTTACAGCCCAGGTGATGTGGTAAGGCATTTATTTGTTAATGGAGCAGCCAAAGCCGTTCCATCACACCATTCAGGAAAAGTAGCTGCAAATTCGTAGCCATGAGTAGTCTCGGCATGAGCTGCAAGGAGTTCCTCTCTCTCTTGCTTTGTCGTTTATATCTCATAGTTTCTATCATTTTTCCACCAGTTCTGAATGATAAGATGGGGGGAATTTTATTACTTCCATCTTCGAGTGGGTTCCTCAAAAAGCAGCTGTAACTGGGCTTTGTCTTTTCTCGACTTGAGTATGGTATTTGTTAACTAGGCTTGTTTACATAATAGTCCTATTTCCCCAGAGCAGAATTGCATTTCCTTCCCAGCAAGCCAATAACAGGAGTTGGCCATTCTCCAGTAGAACAGTCCTGATACATGAAATCTACAGTGGTTGTTGCAGAGGACATCCTTTCTGTATATTCTGTCTTCTAAACCATACTTCTCAGTCTTGATCAAGGCTATTTTATACTACAAATTTTGATCCATTTCCATGTATACACACCCTCTTTTTCTGATTCTAATTATGAAAGTTGAGAGTTAAGTTAGTACTATTTTGTACTCCTTTAATGTAGAACTTGTAGATATCCATTTTACACCTTTCCCAGATAGCAGTTCCAGTATCTCTGAAAGTCAGTCCTGATTTTATATCCTCTGGTGAGCCATGGCACCACAGTTCTCATAGCCACAGATATTCTTTCATATACCCTACCTTGTGAGAAAGGTATTAATTAAGAGCTAGCTGTATGTGTGTGACGCCTAGATATTATCAATCAAAGCACTCCGTCTGGATTGCACCGACTTCTTTGCTGCTGGTTTTATCCCTAAAGAAGCCATCAAGGTGCCGTTAGATATTTAATGCCTGAGTAGAGGTAAATCCTCCTTTCATAGAAAGTTTTAAAGTTGCTTGGAGACAGTTTGTATGAGGAGGTGGATCTGCTTTTTCCTCTGGTTTCCCTGCCCCCACAGCTGTATTGCAAGTATTCCTCAGGGATCTGATAAGATCTGTATTTTGCAAGCTTTAAACCTTCAGGGTGATTTGTTACAATTGCAAGTATTTCCAGCCACCTCCACCGCACTGGTCCATTGCAAGTGCTTTCTGCTGCCGGGGTAGCTCTTAGCACAGTCAAGTAAACGACAACTCTGTTCTGTAAATTGAACCAGCTATTGAAAAGGGGGTGAAGAGAGGTATTAGAGATCCTTTCTCCTCTTCTGCCTCACAAGGAGAGACTCTTGTGAATTAATTAGTTCCCCAGAGGCTATATGGGAGGAGGACATCCCAGTTTCTAGCTAACAAGCCTCCTGCCCTCCACACCCTTCAGCTCCGACCCCTCCTTCCTCCTCTCTCTCTCTCTACTAAATTTTCTTTTGACCTCTTTATTTTGTAGTGGTTCACTTGTTAAATTTAGAACAGAAATGGTATTGATTAATGGTCTCTACTGCTCTGGAAATCTACTCTAGCTCTCCAGATGTCCAGTGGGAGGATAGATCTGAACAATAGTATTGGAGAACCTTCTTCCCCTATCCCTCCCAGCCACTCCTACTTCAACCAAAGCAGCTGCCTGACACTTCATGGCTTTTGAATTGTCTGTTACGTGACACAAACTTAACCTGATCCATTCCAGATGGGCACGTTATCATTTGTTTCTGTAGTGGGTTTTTTGTTTGTTTTTTTAAGGATCTCTAGTGAGGGTTCTCATTTTTTTCAACAGATTTTTCTTTGTTGTTTTTTAGTTTGTTGTGGTTTTTTTTTTTCTCCTCTCAGGTCAGGGACAGATAATAAGTTTCCTGGTAACAGGAGCATTCTGCACTGCTTGCAGTGATAGATCCTGGAATTATCCCGTACAGCTATCTCTTGTTGACCAGCAGGGATGACAATTATTTGTTTAGTGACAAGAGCCAAGAAATATTTTACATTTTTAATAAGTGTCCACACTACTTACAGAATTTTCAGTGTTATGTGGTATTTCAGAAGAAGTAGTTAAAGGAGGGTATATTCAAGATGGTGATATGGCAGAACCAAAATAAAATTCTTTATAGCAAGATGCAGCTGAATTTTGCCTGTTTTGTCCCTCCAAGGCTTAGAGATTCACCCTGTGTGATTCATGTCTGGCTCATAAAGTTTGAATCTACAAGTCAAGGATGTCCTTTTCTATATTAAAATTTATTTCAAATTTGAAAGGATCTCTTAGCTATAGAGCAAAGCCACCTCCTTTTGTGTTCCGTTAGCATTCTGTACATTGAGTTCCCCTGGTGCCCCAAGATGACCTGCCTGCTTGGTTACAGATTCTACCATTTTGACCATATTTCCAGAAGGATCAGTCTCCTCCATATGTAGGGATTTTACAGTCACCATCTTGAGAATACTTACAGCCCATCTGGGACCTGTGATGGCACATATTATGTGGTGATGAGATCTGCCAAACTGTAGCATCCACGAGATTCCTCCCCTCCTGGTCCTTCAGACATGAGACCACTGGGCTGTTCCCAGTGGAGCTGAGCCTGAACTGCAAAAATGTGCCCACATAGACATCTGTGGCTGTATGGCAGGATAGTGCTTTTAGTGGCACTCTCAAACACAAGTGGCATTTGCGTAGAAAAAAAAGACTACAAATGGCCTGATCCTGTCCCTACTTATCAGGTAACCAGGCTTGAGATTTGCTAGCATATCACATATATATCCTCACTTGGCTGACATGCATGTTCCTGGTCATTCATCTGTCCAGTCTTTGCCAAAACTTGAGTCCTTCTGGTATCCATCTCCAGGCCTTGAGCTTTTTAATTCAGCCTCTGTCTAGGATCTTAGGTTTCCAGGTTGTGGTTTCCTCTATTTGCAGGCTAGTCCAAAGTGAAGTTAACCAGATGAATGTAGTCAGAAACTATTTAGGAGCAAAAATCATTTGAGAAGATGGGCTAGACCACAATGATGAGACAGAGCAGCAGCCTGTAGCCTGCTAGCATGTAGTTGACCCATATTATCTCCCATCCCCTTCTGTTTCCAATTGTTGTTTCTCTCCTACCTACCTTGATCCCTCCCTTTAGTCCTTCCCCAAAACATCCATAAGTTTCTCAAATTTCCAGAGTCTTGACTCACGATATCTTAAGTTTTACCCAGTCCCAGAATTTCCCCCGTATCCCATAAGAAGTTTGCTCTTGGCCTATGAGATGTGTTCTGGTAACCCATGATAATATTGTTCCTATTCTTCACAAAGTTTCTGGTTGAATTTTTTTCAAGGTCACACTCAAGTTGTTCCTGTAATGGCCCCATCCATCAATGTCCCAGGAGTTCTGGATTTTGTTACTCTCTCTTATCTGCAGTTCATTAGAGCTTGTGTATTTGTGCTTTTAATTTATCACCTCTCCTATTCCTAGATTTCTATGCTGAATAGCCAATTACCAGATACCCTTATAATTTCCTTTCAGCTGTAAAACCATATTAAAAGAAACTTTAAAAAGTATGACACAATGTTTGTAATGAGTTATTTCCCATATTCCAGTTGCTGTAGTTGTCCACAAAGGTATTTAATGATTTTGAACAGGAAGGTTTATGAAAAATCTGTCCAGATAGAACTGTAGCATGAAAACTTCTATTTTCTCTGAATTATATGATGTAGAGTTGGTGATTGGTTTGCTTTACTTTATGTGAAGGTTTTTTATTCCCAATTTTAATAACAAGAATGATTCACGTCCTTTTGTTTCCTTCTGCTTCTTTTGCCCCCTTTTATTACTAGTTTGTTATTACTTTACAAAGCAAATTAAAAGGATCTCTCTTCTGAGAATCTGTTTGTGGCTGCTGCATTTTGCTTTTTCCTAGTGGCTTAATGTTGCTGTGTTGAAGTGGAAGTTTTAAAGCAAAGCTTTCCTTCTGAAGGAGGCAAATTTCATCTAGGTCTTTTTGTATGAAAGTAAAAGTAAGCAGCAGTAGGGCTCATCAACAGCTTTGAAATGAAAGACAATCCAGTAATTTAAAACTATCTCACTGCTCACAGTTTTTAATCCCCTGCTTCTTTATTCTGGTTGCTCATTATTCCTAACTCTCCTCTCTTTTTACCCCCTTTCTGCTATTTTTTTAATCCTAAATTAGAATGCATGGGGGAGGGACTGTCTCTTATTGCCTATGTATTTTTTTGACAACATAAAAATAGTTCTCTCTTCATACTGGGTCCTGTGGATAATCTTAGATATAAGATGAAAAAATTCTAACTTTTCAAAATGCAGCTTGGCTTGTGTCATAGTTCAAATAGCATATTGCCATCTGAATGACTTCAGGACTTAATTTGTACCTTCATAATCATCAGTGATGACAGGCTGCTCCTAAGGGAGGGTAAGCAGGGAGCCAAGGGTAATCCCAGCCCAGGCAGTGCCCTCAATGACCAAGTGCTGCAATACTGCAGCACCTGAGCATGGCAGGCAAATGCTGGAATCCACAGCCCTGGATGAGGGAAAGTGATGAACCCCGTCCAGAGTCTATCCAAAGTCCAGTCAGGAGCAGCAGGAGATGGGGCTGGAGACATAGATGCAGAAAAAATCTGAGGTTTATCCAGGAGACAAGGTTTGAGACAGGTAAGCCTAAAACACAGCTCAGGAACGGAATGAGTAGTCCGGGTGAGCTTAAAAGGAGCCCTTGGAGAGAGGGTGTGAGGGTCCCAGATGAGACCAGTCAGAACTGTTAAGGCTTCAGGGTTCTGACAGTAACTCTTTGAGGTAAAGCTGTTTGAGGAAGCATCAAGGTTTCTAGTGTTTTCATGAGAGGAAATAAGCGCAGAGTACAGATGCGACTCCAAACAATGTGGCACCAAACAGATGAACACTGGCAGAGTGCTCATAGCTTAATCCACATAAACACAGGCAGCACAAAATGCCTGAATCTGTGTTCAAGGGTTGCTGCCTAGAGAAAACCTTCACAGATTTCTTTGGGATATATCCCCATGCTGCTTCTGCTTGCAACTTGTCTGGCTTGGAGTTCATTAGCATATGAGAGACTAGTCTCTATAGACTAGCGTGTATCGCCAGAGACCCACTCGAGAGTGGGATCACACTGGAAGTATTTAGGAGTCTAAAGAAGACAGAATGGAGTGTGATGATTAGGCCACACCAGACAACTGAATTGGCCAACTTCCTGCTTATATGCATTCTCCACTTTCCTGTGTTTGTTTTGCCTTGATCAGTCTTGATTCCTTCCTTTTCCTGGTCTTGGCCTTTCCCTTAAACAACATCTAGTAAGTCCTGTACATTCCCCTAAATCTTTTGTCCAGTCCCAAAGTCCTTCCCAGGGAATGCATCTTGGTTTAAGTCCTATAAATCTTTATGCAATAGTTTCCCTTATTTTGTGTAGTATTCTGGAGAGGATTTCTTCTGTTAATCCCCTTAGTGGGCAGGTTGTTTGTCCATCTTTGATGGTTTTAGAGATCTGATTTATCCATCTGATTTGGATGGATAAGACTCTCTGTGTTCACCCCCTTTCATCCCAGCCTTGTTTCTCTGATCATTATGTGCCTATTTTGAATAGCCATAAGCTAGATATCTTTGTAACTAGTCTTTTGATTCCTTTTTTTAATTTAAAAAAGGCCAACTTTTTCATTTAAGTATTTAAAGACAATGATTTCAAAAATACCTGGCATGGGAAACATTTACTTGAAGGGTTAGAGCATAGTAAAGTATCAAGTGTTAAAATATAATTTAAAAGGAACATAAGACTGACTAACCTTCAGGTTAGTCTGCTTATTGTATGTTAAAGAGATGAGAATTTTTTAGTTATTTCAAAGATGACAAATACAAACAATTCCTTCTTTGTCATTAATGTAAATTGAAAAGCTTTCATTTACTTCCGTGTGTATTCGTGGGATTATATTTGTTCAGTGTCTCCTACAAGATAGTTGGGACTACTGGACTGACTGGGTTTAGTACCTTTTTAAATGATTTGTGCTTCTCTTGACCTAATCTTCAGTATCTTTTTTCAGCTGCTGGTTCAGTTTGTTCAGAATACTTCTATTCCACTGGGGCAGGGGCTGGTGGAATCAGAACCAAAAGACATCACCTGTCTTTCCCTCCTTCCTGTTACTGAGACCTCAGAATGCAACAGACTGATGTTGCCAGGTAAAATCTATGTGGCAGATCTTTGTGACCCTGCCCTTCATACAGCTGTGTTTACTGCACCACTCTGGCCCACTGCTTCTTGCTGATAAGACATTCCAGGGATGGAGGAACAAGTTCAGAAGGGTGACTGAAACTTCTCGGTCTGACTAGTTAGAAGCTTACTTGCTCCTCCATTCTCTCTCAAGTTCTATTTTTTTCTAGAAAAATAACTTCTTAAATATCTTTTAGTCTGCAAAGTAAAATATATGCAAGTATCTTCCCCAAAAATGCCAGGGCATTGGAAAGGATTCAAAAAGGTTTATTTTGGAGGCAAGGACATTAAAACTTACAAACTTATCAGTGCTGCAAGTCAGCACTGAGCCTCAGGGGAAAGGCAAACCTCCTCTTTGCTTCTGGGCTTTATCATCACTAGTTCCCCTCCTCCCCCCTGCCCCCCCCAGGCCGCAACCGCCCTGTTAGCATTTCTGTAAGTGTTCTCTCTCTCCTCTCACTTATCAGAGAGAGAGGCTGAGCACTTCCCTTGGTGTGTGGGGGTGAGAAGGCATTGAAACTGCCTTTGAGAGAGTTACCTTTTAGGCAGAAAGCCTTCCAGGTGAAAACTCTGTCTCTTTGTAACAAAAGCTTCCACAAAAAATGGTATTCTATCCTCACGTAGTCATAATGTGTTTATACTTTTATTTACCCTGGTTTCACTTTCCTCACTAGATGATGAAAGAGATCTCACTTCTCCAAGTCATGCTAATCCTTCCAAAGATGTTTCTTCATCTGCTGTCTTGAGAAGTCTCCAGGTAAATGTGGGCCCTGACGGAGAGGAGACAAGGGCACAGAATGTACAGAAACCATCTGAACTTTTGTCAACTCCAGAGACTTCTAGTTTATTGCAAGACCTCCAGCCCAGTGACAGCACTTCATTTATTCTTCTCAACTTAACAAGAGCAGGTAATTCTTCTTCTGTTTGTCATCTGGCTGGATATGTCTCAGCAGAATGCGGGAGATAAAGCTCTGTTCCTGCTGCTTATGAAGAGGAAAGCTCATGAAATTTGCTAGACATTATTGGATATTTTAGGAGCATTTAGTCACCATCAGCTTTCTACAATGTAGAGGTCAGTGGAGACTTTTTCAGTGCAGCTATGCCATGAACACCAGCCTCTGAGAAGCAAAAGAAATTTCCCTGTTACATTGTCTGTTTCACAAAGTTGTCTTCTTTTCTAGGGCTGGGATCTCCTGCAGAGCACTTGGTGTTTGTTCAAGATGAAGCAGAAGATTCTGGGAATGACTTTCTCTCTCATGATAGCACAGACAGCAGTACCCCATGGTTCCTTCGGGTGCAAGAATTGGCCCATGACAGTTTAATCGCTGCCACTCGGGCACAGCTTGCAAAGAATGCCAAAGCAAGCAATAATGGTAGGAAATCCCCAGATTGTGTCTCAAAAGTTGAATGTTCCGTACAAGGTCACTAGTTTCAGGTTGTTTCTTCTTCTAGTTGTTTCCTGGTTTCAATCAGTTCTGACATCTTCAATTCATCAGTGACAGAATTATACAGGACAACTGTGGTTTTTTTCTTCAATATAAATAGATTCTTAGGTTTTTTCTCAGGGAATGAACTTAAGTAGAGCCAGCTATTCCGCTTTAGTCTACCTGTTCTCTGGTACATGTAAATAATATCGTCTTTCTCACTGCAGCTGCTTGTTTTTCAACTTTTGTTTTCACTTTCAAAGGCCTGTTTTTAACACATACCGTAAATGATACTTTCTTTTTAGCTCCACTGAGTTTGGAGATCAGTTTTCTGGAGAACACATAATTAGATTTAGTCATATGCTTTGGGTCTTAATTATTTTAATAAATAATTGCAAACAAATGCAATCTCTCTTTTTTTAGCTAAGGTGTTTTTAAATTGGTTGACAGAGACCATTTTTACAATTTCTTGTGCATTAGCTTTCTTTTCTTTTTGTGATAAGCCTGATTTGATAGCAGCTGGTCTGATCTAGATGGCCTGTTGGGAATAGTTTATGGGCCTGGTAAGGTTTGCAAATCTGTGTTTGATCCTTGCTGTGGGCTATGCAGCAGCATGTAGGAGATGCTAAACAGTTAGCAGCCAGACACTCACCTGCTTTACAATCCTGGATCATATATGATGCTGTTTTTTCTATTAAATTTGACGCATTATAGTAATCTGTAAGGTTTTTAGATTTTGGTGGTCTTTTTTTTTCCAGGTGAAAATGTTCATCTTTGCTCAGGAGATGGGCAGCCGAAAGACTCTGGCCCCATTCCTCACTTATCTCGCGTGGAGAGGAAGCTGAAGTGCACAGTTGAGGGCTGCGATCGGACATTTGTGTGGCCAGCTCACTTCAAGTATCATCTGAAAACACACCGGTGAGCACAATAAAGCTGTGTGTTGTTATGACTTTGAAAAACTGTGCTCTGTATTTGAGATAACGTTAGGTTTTGACATCAAAAAGCTGTGATAACCTGGTATTACTCTTATAAATACTAGGCCTTTGGTTGCTTTATGTTGAAGTACTTTGACCAGATTCCGATTACTTTGCAGGTCCTTGTTAGAGTTCAGTTTAGAATATTTGTATTTTTAACAGGTGCTCATGTTTAATAAAAAAAGTGTTTATAAAAAAATACATTGTAGTATTGTAAGTAATGAAACAGCTATTTTGTTGCTTTCCAGGAATGACCGCTCCTTCACCTGCCCAGCAGAAGGTTGTGGGAAAAGTTTCTATGTCTTGCAGAGGCTGAAGGTGCACATGAGAACTCACAATGGTGAAAAACCCTTTGTGTGCACAGAGCTGGGCTGTGGCAAACAGTTCACAACAGCTGGAAATCTGAAGAACCACCTACGAATTCACACTGGTGTGTTTTAGATCTCACCTATTTGTGATCTGCAGAGGTGGGGTCTTTCCTGAGGAATAAACCACCTCCTCCTTTGTCCTCAAACTTTTGAGAGTATTATATTGTGTACCTTTCCTCTCCATTAATGTCCCTTTTCTGACAATTCACATTGATCTATAGGTCAGATAAATCAACTACTTACCTCTTTTACTATCCTGTGTAGTTTCGCACAGGTTTCACCTTTCAAATACTGTATGGTGGTGCTGTACTCTGCTCAAACCCATGTTCTGAAGATTCCCTTCCCCTCCTCCAGTCGTGTGATGGAGGGAGGGGTGTGTGTTCTTATGGGGGAAACTATACTATTACAAAGGGAATAGTTAGTGAACGTGACTTCTGTAATTATGTTTTATGAAGAAGCTAATTGAAATTCCTGAAAGGCTCAATATCTTAGATATTTCTCCACTATAGAATCCTTGTGGACACAGTTGTAGCTGTACTGACATCTGCCTGACTCCTATGCTGCTTATAGAATGACATTTGGGACATGTAGGGAAATGAGGAATACAGCTAAATGAGTAGCAAAAATACAGTAGCAAAGGAAAATAGAAAAAGGCATTAATTAGAAGACAGCATTTTGGTGTGCAAACCGCTCTGTGTGTGCTAATTCTAATTTGGGATGTTCCCATATGCTGGAGCCTGTGTACTTTCAATTCATGCTTAGCTTTTTATAGTAAATAAAATGAGACCCTTTATTTCATATGCTGTATTTTATACATGGTTTGTTTATGCAGTCTCCTCTGCAGAATTTGATCCTGCCTTGCCAGTATTTTTAGAAGTTGGTGTAGCAGCCCAAGTCTTGAGAACGGCATGAAGTGCTTTAAGTGCATTTGTCCTAGAAAGTTGCTTGAGAGAGCCACACAAGTGGCATTTGGGAAATGACCAGCAATTTAATAGTTAGCACAGTTCATAGCAAATATTCTGGTGATTTTGTTTGTTTAGTTTTTTTAACCCTCAAGGTTATCACAACAGTCAAACAGTTATGGCCCAGTTCAAGCTTCTTGGAATATTGTTAGAGATTCCCTGATGGCCTAGGAAGGTAGCATTGGATTACTGTTGGTTAACATTTCAAAATAACCTTGGCAACTGTGAGAGCACAAGGCCTCTCTAGTAAAATGAAATCACAGATTATGTGGGCTGCCAGCAGCTGTTTATGCCTTCTGCCTTACTTAAACACAGCCGTATGGTATGTGGTTTGTAGACACACATGGAAAAAGGTTGCTATTTTAAAGAGTGTGCAGTCTAGCTAGAACACATGGTTTGGGGGCAGATGTTGGGATGTAGTTAAAAATTATATATACCAATAATAAAATTTTGAATGTGTAGTAACAGCAGCCGTAGTTTTTGCAGTTTTCTTTTGCACTTTAAGCTCCCAGCCAAGGTGCAGGATAAAGCTAATAGGCCCAGCTGACACAGGCACAGTCCTCCCGGAGCATTCTGCAACCAACAGAGTAGTATCTTCTGGAGGAATAAATAATAACTTTCTAAACTGCAAATCGATAATGTGCAATTAAGAGTTTGATCACACAAAATGTGTTATAAAACTGCAGGTGTAAATAGATATAGGGTTTCTTACAGATGGAACTGTGTGCTCTTACTTTAGTCAATGGTAGTTTTTCTTCCTTCTTTCCAAATATTAAATATTTATAACAAGCCAGAAAGTACGATTGGCGTTTGAGACTCTGCTACATATTTCAGCTTCGTAACACTAATTGGGACATGCTGTGTTTTGCTCAGAGCTGTCGAATGCTATTGTAGATAAGATACTAATAAATGAGCTGTAGGGAGAGGACTTCTAAAGGCAAAATCACAGTAGAAACATGCCGACGCATCTTTAAAAACAAGTTTACTCTGAAAGAACTGTGTATATTTTAGGCAATAAAATAGTTAAAATAGCTCGCTTAATCTCTTGTGGTCTTGCTATTACTCTTATACGGGGTCCAGTTAAAGACTTGAAATTGTAGTGTTAAACACAGAATACTGAGTTCTTTAGTTGGATGTTGCAGGCAAAAATTATCTCTAGCATGATTTAAGGCTTTATTAAGAGACCATTTAAAACAGATTAATTATATTGTGCTGCACCAGTGTAGTGACCTTCCAATTTACCATCATTTAGACAAATCAAAAATAGCTGTGATATAAAATAATAAATTTCAACCTATGAGAACAAATTGTGCCTTGAAATACAGTTCCTCCACATGTAAATATAAACAACTGACACAGGATTTTGGCAAGTTCAGCCTGATCTGAAATGAAGTATAGAATCTGATATGAAGGAAAACACAGTTTATGGGATTTTTGGCACTGAGAGGCAGAAAGGGAACAGGATCTTGGGAGCGTGTAAAGCGGAGAGCTGGTTGTTGAAAACTCAATATAGAAGATGTATCATAGTTCAGGTACTTCTATATTAATCTATTGGTATTTATATACTTTGAAGATCTACTTAAAAACAGTGGTCCCTTTCTTCACTTTCAGTGAATTATGGTCTAAGAATATTTAAAAATAATACTAGTGAAAGCTGGTGAAGACAATGCTTTAAAAGCCTTAGGAAGCATATATGTAATTTCCATGGAACTCTGACACACATAAAGCCAAAAGGGAGAATGGAGTGGAGATGTCAAGGCTATTCTCAGGGACTTCGGCAATCAGATTAAGTTGTAATCCCAAAATCTAAGAACTTACTTTTCCCTTGTAGGGGAAAAACCCTTTCTGTGTGAGGCACAGGGATGTGGTCGCTCCTTTGCTGAATACTCCAGCCTTCGGAAACATTTGGTTGTCCACTCAGGTAAGAGTCTTCATCTGACATTCTGTGATCTGTCTGGGAAAAGATCTTTATTGTAGGACTTTGATTTGATTTCTCTTAAGAAAAACCCTGATTTTTATGGAACTTCCGGTCATAGTGCTTCATGACTTCCCTTTAGTGGTGCCTGTAGCCCATACTGTTTAATCTTTTAGGTTGTTTCTGGTTCTAAATTCAAATTATGTTTTTTAAATGATATTTAAAATTGTTTCTAAAATGTCATGAAGTTGAATATCTGTTCCATAGCTGCCATTTTCTTATTTAAAAGAGAGATTCTATATATTAATGACAGCCATTTGAATCTGAAATCTCCAGTGAGTGGGTTTCTGCCAGAGGTAGGGATTTCCTATATTTTTTTCCTACTACATGTAATTGCACAAAGCATTATATGGAAATGTGTTTTGCAAGTGTTTCAAAGCTTCTGCCTTCTGTTTTGATTCAGCTATCTTAAATTTCATCAGCACACGATCAATACGGTATGTTTGTGGAAGGGGAGATTTTATTGGGGTAATAACTTTTGGGATTGAGTTTTCCATGCTTTTTCTTTCCTGTCTCCTTGGCTTCCATGCCATTGAGCTGACAGCTTTGGAAGCATACTGGTTGTCCTGTGAAAATGATAGACTGCTCTGTAAAATGGAAATCCTGTCACAGTGACAAGTCATTATCAAGTCTCTGCTCAATAATGTAAACCAGATGCTGCAATTCGTTGTGTGATGGCAGGAGATAGCTTCCTTGCCTCTGCTTCCTTGCATTTGTTCATTTTATTCTAGGTAGGACACCAAATATTTCCATGTCCATGTCACTGAGTAAGTGATTTCAAATAACTTGTTCTCTCTCATAAATCAGACTTGAAGGTTTTATGTTACTTCAGACTTGAGGTTTCCAACAGCTGGCAATACTGATATCTAAAATTCTTCTGTTTTAGAAGCTTATTACTCTCCAGAAGACAGGAATATTTCTCATTTGTTTTTTACTGATAATTAGCACCAATGGTTTTAACTGCCACTTCAAAACAGTACTATTAGTTTCTTGGTTGATGAAGTCATTACTTCCAATTTGGTAATTCTTGGGATATTTTTTTCCCCTTCTACTCCAAGGAGTGAAGCCTCATCAGTGCCAAATTTGTGGGAAGACATTTTCCCAGAGTGGTAGCAGAAATGTGCATATGAGGAAACACCACTCCCGAATTGGAGCAGCTGGCAGCAGGGAGCGAGAACAGCCAGGTGAGGAAGGGAGCCGCACTCACCCAGGGTAGAAAGTGCAGGAAAAATATTAGTGGATGGTCAAAGAGAAAAGAAGATGTCTGTCCTGAAAATATGAGACCACAGGCCAGTAAGAAATACAAGTCTGTTCCTCTTGGACATGAGGATTGATTGCTCACCCTCCCCTTTTCTAGGACAGAAGACAAAGGTGTATTTCTGTATTGTGGTCAAGGAGCAGATATGTTTATTGTTTTTAAAATTAACATGAACCTAGCTGAGGTTTTTTACATGGATTTTTTTCCCCTTGGTTATGTATTCTTGTAAGCAGTCTGGGTTTTTATGCAAAGTGAATTATTAAAAGAGGAAGCCAATCCTGCATGAGATCCCTCCATAGTAAAGTTCAAAAAAATAAACTTAGTATTTTCCATCCATTAGAGCTCTGAAAGCTCAAAGAGTAGGAATGGGTAAAATAGATGTCTAGGGAAGAAGTCTGTCTGACTTGAAGCGGGGCAGGGATTGTATCTTATGTTGCAGTACCATTACATCATGAGAATTTTGTTTTGCCCTTTTTTTCACAATAGAGTCACTGATGGGCAGCAGTTTGCTGGAAGAATCGACAGTGCATAGTAAGAGTATCATGTCCATGAACTCTCAGCCCAGCCTTGGTGTTGAGTCTCTGCACCTGCCAGACACTGAGTCTATTATTGGAGTAGAGGAGGGTGAGACCAGCTGCTCCTTTTTCCGCCCTCTTATATGTGGTGACTGAAGTGGGGTGGATCATTCCTCCTAGAGGCTCACCATATTGCAGTGGATGAGTGAATGTTGTTTTAACTGTGGACGGAGTGGGTGGGTAGATGGAGGATGAATCATAAAACTGGAGATGGAGAACTGCTGGACCAAGTTACTCTTGCAGAACTTAAAAGGTGAAGTCTGCTGCTTAGGTGTCATTTAACCCATGTTGTGGAATACCATTTCAAAAGTGCTCATGCAGTCCATCTCCTAAAGCCTGAAGTGTTTGTTTTGCTGGAGCACCTAGGAGCCCCAGTTAAGGACCAGGACCTCATTGTGCTAGGCACTGTACAAACGTTCAGTATCTTGAGCAACAGACCTTCCTTCCATCCTTTACCTTCAGAGACTATATTCTAATACATCTCACTGTCAGAAGCTGACTTACTATCTGAAATAAATGTACTACGTGATATCATTTGGTTACATATGCTGTGTTCTTTTACTGCTTTTCCCAGTCACTTTTTCCTCCAAAAATTTTGGTATATCAAGCTCTTTAAAAGAGTCTACTATGTGGTGTTTTGAATTTTTTGTTAACTTAAAGACTTTCTTCAGAAGTGGCATTACTGAAAAAGCAGTTTTGCTAAGGTACTGTGTGTCTGTAATAGCTTCTATGCAAAGAGAGCACTTGGAATTTATATTGGTCCCTTGCTGAATGGAAATGAACTAGTGCTGCTGCTCATAAAGATCTTGTAACCTGAAGGTTGTTACAGAAGCTCCACCAGGTACCTGTCAATCAAGGTATGATGCAGTTTGGCTGTCATCTCACGAGCTCATGGGAGATGCTCCAGTGCAATGTCTTCTTTTCTACAGTATTTTTATAGGCTGGATGAACAGGCTGTAAATTTAACTAAAGATAACGAAATATTTTCATAAAATGCAAAAATTCGGAGCCATATTTGAAACTCTTTGTTTCCATACCATTTTTGAGACATATTAAGAGATGACAAATCTCTTTTAGGATTACAAGAATGTAATCCTCTATTCAGAATAAAAACTTTTTTTAGCAAGAAAGATGTGAGTTTTACTTACTTAGTTTGATGCTTTTACTTTCATCACCGTTGCAGCAATTTCTGTTTAGGGACCAATATTAAGATTTGAATTTATCTGTTGTTATATTCATGCATATCACCATAGCATTTGTTAAAGGGATATGTCATATTACCATATATTAATTTAAAGTCAAGCTTTTGTTTCTCCTTTCTTAGGGTTTCTCTTTACACTTCACATACTTGGAAATTTCTTTTTCCAGCATCATTAATTATTACTATGGAAATTAGTAACCACTTTTACTAAACACCACTTAAAAGGTATGTATTAAAATTTCAGTCTCACTGTTCCAAATATATCCATACAAGCCTAGTAGGCTTTACACCACAGACTTAGATCATGGAAGTAGTCTTCTTTCCTTCCTCTTTCAATGTGACAAGGTATGGTGACTTTTCCAGGGAGTACCCAGAGAAAGAACAGCCTCTGTATATCCTACACAATTAAACCTGTGTAGAAGCCAGCACACTGGTAACAGCCGTCCTTCAACCCTCCAAGCCTGATGTCATTGTGGAGACTGAGTCAGGAAGGAGGAATGCCGCAGTCCAGTGCATTCAGCTAGGTACTGATCTCTGTAACGTAGCAGCATGAAACCCCCGGGCTACAAAATCTTGGATGTAGTACTTTGTTATGACTGAAAATGTCACTATCTCAGTTTTATATTTTATCTAATGTGGTAGCTCTTACAGGTACTGTATTTCTGATTTGATGATGCAGTTGTGTTGTTACAACTGCAAGTGTAAGGAGAAAAGGATTGAGGTGACAGTTTCTGTTTAAAAAGTGGGGAAAAGATGATTGACAAGAAAATTGAACACCACAGAAACATGACCGTCATTTGAAAATATTTTAATCTCAAAAGTGCAAAATTCTCAGGAAACATTCCAGGTGGTAAGGATTGTTACTTTTGAAATGGTTATTACTGTCAGGTAAAGGAAGATCACTAATGTGTGAAATATACCATTCAAGATGTGCCAGGCATTTGAGTGCAACATGCTGACAGGTAATACCTAGGGTATCTGCATAAGTAATCTTACTTCTCCCAAAATTCATTTTTGGTATCAAAGTAATAGTAGAATTAGGACAACAGCAATTCAAAGTGATACTCTATTTAATTACAACCTTCTTTATAATTTTGTTTGAGTTTTGGGACAAATTACTGACCTTAATTGGTAAGATGTTAAAACACTTTCAGATAATGAAATATGGGAGATTTTTTAATATAGGAAGATTATTGCTTCTTACTATTGAGACTAGTGACTGAATGAAGAGTTAACTCCAGAGAAAGACTTTCTTCTGAGTCTTCTCCCAAGGTAGGTCAAATCCTGGTATTTGTTTTTGTAGAAATACCTTGTTTGGAAGCATTCTACCACATATATGTCTAAACCAAGGTTTACCATACCAAAAGGCATTCTCCTCTTCCATTGTGCTTCTGTGGCATGAATGCAAGGAGCTGACATTGGAGGATGCACCTCTTCAATCTTTCGTATCTACTTGTATCCAAGGGTAGTGCTTCAAACTTTTTAACTTGTTGCCCATTAAAGAAAGGAAAATGGCTCACACAAGGAACACTTGTGAAGACTAAGGGAGGCTGCAGGGTTTGCTGGGTTGGACAAAACATGCTCTAAACAACAGTTGGTCTTTTTTTCCTTTACTAAATTCTCCCATCTCACTTACCCCAAAGCCATTCTTACGTGTCAGCTTAAACCATTAGGTTCCTGAGGATTAACCTGGAGAATCCTGGATTTAAAAAATCAAGAGATGATCAATGGATTCTTCTGCAAGCTCTTATGCTGCTGGTTCCTTTCTGCTCTGTTCCTCCTGAGGTACTCCTTCCTGTACAGTACAGTTGTCCTTTTCACCCAGAGGCTCGGGCAGTCTGCAGAAATAGTGAGTGTCTAATACTGGAAATGGTTTGCCCCGTGCTTAGGAAATAGATTGCAGTCATAGGAATTCAGACAGAGAAGCCACAATGCTTAATAAGAGCAGTGAAGTTGATTTTTCCTACACAATAGAATCTGGAATGCTTTCATGAACAAGGAAAATACTTTAAGTCAAAGACAAAAGAGCTGTACTGCATTATTACCTGTGAACATCAGGTTCTTCTTCCAGCAAGTCAGTGGCATCTTTCCCTTTTCTTCTTACAAATTCTTCGCTTAGGCCAACCTGCTGGAGAGTGTTTCTGTAGCGACGCTCTGCTCCTTGACGAGCATCATGCTGTGAAATTGAAACTTACAACAGTAAGCATGTAGAACTGGGGCTTCCCATAACAGTCAACTTGTTCTAAAGTGCATACCTGGCATTCCTAATGGGGACAAGAGGACAGCAAAAGCTCCTGTCCAAAATTTTTGTAATCCATACAGTACAGTACCATAACTGAATATTAGAACAATGTCTCATGTCTCTCAAAGCCAGAGCTCACCTTTTCCTGCTTCAGTTCTTTTTTAGTTCCCTCTCCTGTTCTCCTCCTTATACAGCATTCCAGTCTTACCAGACTAGCATACTTGTGTCTGAGTCCCAACTCTGACACTCAAATTGAGAATATGTGCAAAGAAAAGTTGTGAGAAATCCCAGAAATGTGTTTGCTTTAATTGCTAAGAGCTAAAAACAGTGGAGTTGATAAATGGAGAGCACCTGTGAAATAGCTTCATATCAGCTCAGCTGAAAACCAAGCATCTTGGATCCTATAAACTCACTGCCTGCAAATGAACCTTGCAAATCAATGTAGTCTGAGATGATGGTTTTACAGAGACTGGCCAGTTCTAAATATTAAGGTGTTCTGTATGGAAAAATAGAAATCTGAGTGAATGCAATTGATAACCTGGCACACTGTTACCAATATTCATCATATACGTGTGTTCTCTGCCTCCATGATCAGAACAGAAAGCCTGACGCAGGAGGGTACTTTCTGTTGAGAAATCTTAAGTCAGCATATTGTCAATGTATTTTGTACATTGACATGTACTTTAATCAGCTCTCATCCCTGCAAGGATTTGGAACTGGAAGAGAAAACCCAGTGAAAAACATACAGGAAGTATATTAGAGAGTACAGACTGTATCTACACCTCAGATGCAATACAGATTTGCAGCTGGAGATGGATGAGATGCAGCCCCAGATTGCATAGTCCACAGGTGATAGATGTGACATAACCCTCATTAATGTTCTAGTAGGAGCAGAGGTACAAAGAAAAAGTGCTGAACTGGAGAGGGTTTTAAGAAAAAAGTTTTGCATTTCTAGACTGTAGTCTATGGCATTCAGGTACAGAAAAGGTATTCATATAATTTCTGGTGTGATAAAGCCTTGATTTTGACCACACCATATATTGTGATTGTAATACATAATAGGAACTGGCAAGCTCCTAGAATTAAGTCAGTGGTTTTTTTCAAGTGGTAGGAAGGAATTAAATTCTACCTGGCTGGCTCTTCCATGTATTATTTTGAGTGCAGTCAAGAGACTATGTAACTATTTGCACCTTCTTATCCATTAATTAACTTGAGACTAGACTTCTTAAAGTATGTCTTAAATGATAAGACAATATATCCTTTTGCCCAGAAACACTCTGGGACTTTGACCAGTTACCTTGGTGACCTGTTCAAAGAGATATGGTCTGTTCTTGACTCGCAGCTGCATTTCTTCCAGCTCCTTTCTGTATTCTTTTGTTCTCTCTCTCATATTTTGCCTGAAATGGAAAAATTGCCTGTGTAATATAGATTCCCTCTGACTGTAGCTGATCAGGAATGAGGAATCCTCATTAACTTTCACTTTTTAAATTGCTTTGGTCATTCTCTTGGAGCTGAATGCTGGGCAAAAAAAAAATATCCTATTGCTGGCAAGTTATGGACCCATTAGCAAAGCTCTTCTATGAGAATGTAAGCAAGGAACCTGTGTTCGCATTTTTAGAAAACCTTGTTTTAAGTGTGCTTTACCAAGCTACACATTACAGTTGACTGGATTGTAACATGAGTTTCTACAAATGTTAATCTAAAAGAAACTGTCCCGTATGGAAGGAATAGTGTGGCATTGTCAAGAAATCCAAATGAATGTGGAATGGGTACAGAGCAAAAAACAGTTGGTGGAGCAAATAGTCATTTCTGTGCAGAATAGGATACTGACCTGTTCTGTTTCAACTTCTCCTTGTGTGTTTCCTCCAGACTTTTATGAGGATCCAGTGCTTTTGCTCGGCTGTTCACCGACTTCTGCATAGCTTGACATTTCATTTTCTGTTTCTCCTGCCAATTAATTCCTTCTTTGTCCCCTTCCTTTTTGTTAACTTGGGACTGTCTATATAGGAAAAAAAGTTACTAATGAGCTCACTGTGGACTGCCAGACCACATGCTAGCTGGAAATTTCACTTTTGCAGTCCTCCAGTAAGAAAAGGAAAATTTCAGCCATACAAGTATGCAGCTCCTAAATCAGCTGGGAGACAGAGCAAGACTCAGCAAAGAAAGGAGACAGAGAAACATTTAGAAAACATGTAGTTGATGTGATGAGGGAAAATACTGATGTTTTTTCTTCCATTTTGATCATTAGTTGGTGTATGGTCTTACAGACAAACCTTCCTACTTACCTAATAGCAGATTCCCTTCTTCTAGTTGCATCGGTAATATGCACTGGAAGGGTATTGGAAGAGAGAGAAGAAAGTCTGGTCAGGGAATGACTTCTTTGCATTGAAACCTTGGAAAGCTTCTGAGAATCCTGAAAAAAATGGACCTTTATTCAGTGTATTTGTTCACACTACAGAATCTCCTCTGTTCTTTGCCTACCAAAGAGAACAGTTGGAATATGTGGGCAACGCATTCATTCTTCTCTCTTCCCCCAGCAGAGTGGAGGGGCTGAGGGGTGAGGGAAAGAAGATGTGATTAGGGCTATGAAAGGGTGGGTCAACCTTATCTGTCATAGTTCATCCCCTTGTGTAGAATGTTGTTTTGTGGTTTGTCCTAGAATTCAGCAGTACTCTCAATACAAGGGCAGAGGTCATGGGATGTTAACCATCCATACTTAAATGCTATAAACTCTTGATCAAGATATCAACTTCTTAAATTTATAGCATTTAATTATAGCAGCTTGATCAACTCTTGATCAAGAGAAAGCAGTACCACAGAAATATCCAGCTATCTCACCTTTATCTTTTCATTAGCCTGCCTCTGCCTGGCATGGAGATTGGAGGTTCTTAGCTTGAATGGCTTATTACGAGTTGGCTCTTTGATTTCTTTTCTCCTTACTGCTTCCTTCTGAAATGCCCAGTAAAGTTCATCAAAATCTGGTATTGTTGGATTAATCCTTGGCTTGAAGCTGAAACTCTTGTCCTGCAAGAAGCCAAGCCTTTCCTGCTTGGCTCTGGTGGCAGTTCGGGACTGAGGCTCCCTCCGACGGTTGCTGGTGTCTATTGGAGCCACCGAACTCTCGAGCAAATCCTTTGCTCTCATTTGAATGCGGATTTCTCTGCAGAGTTCAGCTTCTAGTGAATCAAAAGGAAAGCAATGAAAAGAGTATGAATGAGGTAAAAGCCTGTGAAATTGCCACTGCCCAAGTCTAAACTTTCCTTTATGATGGCAGCTCACATACAGGAGAGACCAGATATCCTGTGCTCTCTTTCCCTAATTTTCAGCCCTTCTCTCCTCTGTCTCCCAGGGAAAAATAATTCAAAGATACCAGAAAAAAACGTGGCAGGGTCTCTTTCTTAGGCATTAATTTCTAGATGTGTGTTTCAATTACTGAAGCAAGTTATTGAACAGATCTTCTCCTGTTCTCTGGGGTACCAGGTAACTTGTGCCCCTTTGTCTTACAGAAGTGTTAATCAAGGGTCTGCTTTTCATATGGGACTTTATGTCATTATCTTGATGATGTGGTCCACATGGGCTGTTTAAATAAACTTGTTATGGATGACAGCTTATCTATGTAATATCCACCAGAAATTGTCTATATTGGGAAAGATTTTAAGTGAGAAACATTTGATGGATAGACCATGTCTTGTGACTTCTGAGACAAACTTTCCACAGAAAGAATGTGTTTCAGAGTATAGCATCAAACTGAAGTAATTTCTTGTGCAACACTAAATATTTGTGAAAATGGAAACAGTTGTCTGGAGGTTGGTTTTTTGCTTTTAGAAACTTTTAGACTTTATAGAAAAAAAATCAATATTGCTCTTTACAAAATATGACATTTTTAAGTCTAGTTAAAGGTTTTCATTGACTGAGATATGAAACATTCATTTCTTTTCTCGCACTTGGGTGCGAGTAATGGTCAGATGCAAGATACCGCATGGACCTTGGACACTTACGGCACTACGGCTGTCTTCATGTTTGTGCCACAAATCATCTCAGCCCCTTTAGTGTGACCAAAGGTAAGGAATTCAGTGCAGGGAAGGGTTCCCAAACTATCATGATTTGCAGCAAAAGGGAAATCTGTCTGAAGATCTCAATGTGCCCATGTTTGCTGGGAAGTGGAACAGAACTGTTGCTGCTGTTTCTACTAAACTTAGGACACTCTGCTGTAAGCGTATCTAGACAAAATGTGATAACCAGTGACACACAGGAGACCAGACAACACCAGGGGATGTAATGACACTGGCCTTATGCTTCAAGTAATACCCTATGGGCTGTGATCTTACCTCCCAGCATGGAGACGGCGAGGGACAGGTAGGGAGGTGCTTTAGAGAAAGAGCCCTGGCATGTTACCTTTGAGTTTATTTCCAAGAAGTGGGTGATAAGTAGATTTAGGAACTTTTTTACTGTCTTGCTTCTGTTTGGAGCTCTCATTTGGGGTTGCTGCTGACAGGAATTTTTGTCTGATAGCTTCTTTCTTTTTCTCCTCCTTCTCCAGGAAACTGAAGGGCCGCTGTGTTGAAAGTAGCAGCTCCTTTCTTTTCTGTGTTGCTGTTTGCCTGCGAATCTCATTCTGCTCCATTATTTCCTGATAAAGGGGCAGAAACACATGGGCAGGTACAGGCTGTGCCCGGAATTGTTTCTGACATTCGGCTTCATCCTGGCTTGGCCTTTTGTCTCTCTGTTTGTCTAGTTCAAGAAACATGTATGACTTCATCAACTCGGACTTTTTGCGAGCTTCCCGCAGTGTCATTTTGAAAGGCTGAGGGATGGTGATGGAAGGAATCCAGGGAGATGAAGCACTTTTTGGCCTCAAGCGAGATTTAGGAAATAAGTGAGGCTTTTGCTGATCCCAGGTACTGTCCGAGGTGAGGTCGGTCAAAGAACTGGACTGCCTTTTGTTACCAGATGTTTGACTAAGACAAAGACATTATGAAGGGGAAATAAGTGAAATTATTAAAAAATAAGAGTTAAAAGAAGGGAGACACTGTTGATTAAGAGAAAGACACCATAGGCTGAGCTGCTTGTTAGAAGACGGTCCTAGGGTTTGTCATTCTCAGGCTCCATGTTTTGCTTTGCTACCAAAGTTCATGAGCAGAGCTTCGCCTGTTACATGTTCTCTACATATAAAGTGGCAGTTACAGCTGCTTAGCTTTGTCATGCAATTTATTACACTGCTAGCACTGTACTGCCACAAGGGCCACAAGTGAACCAGGAAGTTCCAACTTTTGCACACGCAATTTGTGCACACAGGTGCACACAGCATTCCTGAGATGCTGATGGGAAGGTCATTACAAGAAATTGCTTTAGTGCAACTCTTAAGAGGTTCAGTTGGCAACTGTGTAGCAGAGAAGATGACCATATAACTGATAAAAAGCAAAAAACCCCACTCAAGATTATCCCAGTTCTCATTAAAACAGCAAACTTCTCACAGGATGTTTGAGGGTAATTGTGAAAGTGAGTAAAACCTAGGAGATTTCAGGCAAGTAATAAATGCAGACAAAATGAAGGATCAAGGTGAATCAGAGTGGACCAAGAACAGGAAAAGGAAAAAAAAAGAGGCGAAACAGATGGTGCAGATCACCTGCAAACATGCTCCTGGTTAATATACTTGCCCTGTGATTGCTGAAGTCTCTCCTTCTTTATAAACTATTTTCCTTCTAAGAGCATGCATGTGTGGTCTGCTAGTGAATGTCAAACTAGACTAACCACAGGGAAAGACATCTGGGAGCTCAGTGCTGGAAAGACTACAGGTCTGAAGAGTGGATGCTGGGCAGAAAGGTGTGTGATCTGCTGGCAGATTTTCAGCATGATTGATGAGTAGGAAGGGGATTTGTGCTGTTTTATGTGAATGCTGCTTACGTGGGCACGTGTTGACCCTATCCTCCCATCTGTGAATACACTCGTGGACATTGTTTTGGCACTACACACGTGTATTTCGGGACTTCATGCGTTGCCTTGTCCCTGGCCAGAAGCAGCAGGAATCCTGCATGCCATCCTGCCATCCTTACCAGGCACCATCCTACCTGAGAGCCTCCCTCAGCTTCTCACGCAGAATTTCCGCCTCCCGCCTGAAACCCTCCAGCTCCTCATCCTCTTCGAGCACCCCGAGGTCACCCCATAACTCTGCCTGGCACGGCGCGCCCGGTTCTAACGGAGACCGCCGGCCTCCCATCCTGAGAGGCTGCTCCCAGCTCCTCGCCCGGCGATGAGAATCGGAGGAGTCGGCGTATTACAGCCGGGCGGGGGTGTCGTGTCACCTGGAAGAAATTGGATAAATCGGGAAGTGCTCGTTCCGGGGGTGCAACCCCAACCTCTCCCTGCCCTCACCTGCAGGCCGGGCCACCGCCTCAGCCCTCCGCCACACCTCTCCCGGTCTCCACCAATCAGCGCTGCCAGCGGCGCTTAGGCCCGCCCCGTCGGCCTGAAATAGCCAATCAGACACAAGGCCGCCCGCGCGTGGCAGGCGTTGCCTTGGTTTCGAGTGGCGACTTCCGCTTGCCGTCAGTTCCGCGGCGATGGCGGCCGCGGGCGGGCGGGCACTGCTGCCCCCGCTGGGCCCGCTCTGGGCGCGGCTGCGGCACCGGCCCGGGCCCCACGCCCCGTTCCACGCTGCCGCCGCCGCCCCTTCACAGCCGCTCTACGATGTGGTGGTGTCGGGTGGGGGTATGGTCGGAAGCGCCATGGCCGCCGCCCTGGGTAAGGCTGTGACCTTCTCGCCCGCAGTGTGAGATAACTCTGGTTGCCATTTAGGATCTTAGTGTTCAGGATCCCGCTGTGGGATCTTCCTGTGCTCTAAAGTTGACTTAAAGCTGTTTGGTGACATGATCTGTGGTGAACCTTGGCCCATCCATGTATGTGCATTTCTGCTAATGGAGCCATTGCTTTGAATTCTGCAGACTGCTTGCGGTGTTTCTGTCAATCATGGTCACCCTTAAATAGCCGATGGATCACTTCAGCCGTAGCTGAAAATGTTTTCTGGTCGTAGAGTGGTTAGGGTTGGAAGGAACGTTAAAGATCATCTATTTCCAACTCCCCTGCCATGGGCAGGGACACCTTCCACTAGATCAGGTTGCTCAGGGTCCCATCCAACCTGGCCTTGAACACTTCCAGGGATGAGGCAGCCACAGATTCTTTGGGCAACCTGTTGCAGTGCCTCACTACCCTCACGTCAAAGAACTTCCTCCTATTATGTAATCTAAACCTACCCTCTTTCAGTTTGAACCATTCCCCCTTGTCCAGTCGCTAGATATCCTTGTAAAAAGTCCCCATTCGTCTTTTCTGCAGGCTTCCTTCAGGTACTGGAAGATCCCAGTTAGGTCACCCCTAACTTGTCTCTTTTTCAGGCTGAACAAACCCAATTCTCTCAGCTTGTCCTGTTAGGAGATGTGCTCCATCTCTTTAACAGTCATTTTCTGATCCCAAGTTTCCTTCTCTAACCCTGTATTTTAAATACTACGATACCAAGATAAGGTGGATTTGTGCTTGGTTTGTATTACTAGAGATCCTGAGATTACTGACTGCTTCTGTATTTGCAACATGGATTCAGAAGAATGCAGCAGTGACAGAAGCCTCAACAAAATAGTGCAAAGAAGAGGCAAAGATCCTGAGTAATAAGTGTTTTTCAAGTATAAGGGTTTACCTTGCAAACTGATTGTTCTGCTTGTATTGTTAAGTAAGACCACATGGAACGGAGATAGCATAAGGATCCCCTCCAGCAGGGATATCTAAGGCTGACACACAAGTTTGGGACCTTTCCAGAGAGGTTATTGTTGTGCACAATCTAGAAAATATGTCCAGGATACGCTGTCTTTAGGGCTGCTGTAGTAGCAAACTCTGGATGTTGCAGGGATACCATTTCTGTCCTCAGTACCTTCTGCATCTGTAGTAGTTCCATGCAGCCAGCATGGCCAGCTCAGCTGCAGTGATTTACTTGAGGCATCTCTTCATTTTTATTGAGTTCTCTTTAACTGAAAGGTAAAGTCTAGACTGCCTTCCATTGTCAGAATATAAGGACATTAAAGTAAGAAAACATTAGTGTAATTGCTACATATCAAAGAAGTTTTATTTTGATCTCTTGTTCTAAAAGGTGAATTTATGTTTAAACTCTGGAAAATGTGTTTGGTGCATGCCATAAACATTGCAGGTTTCACTTGTTAATACTCCAGTAATGAATTTTCATAACAAAATGGCACAAATTTGTACATAAAGGCAAACTTTAAATAAAATAAAAAATACGTAATCCTTGCTTTAACTGCAGAAGGTTTGTCCATCTCAGTAATGAGATTTTTGGCAGGAGTGCAGTAACAAAGCATGTATTTCCTTATTTTAGGGCATGATATCCACTTCCATGATAAGAAGATTGCTTTGCTGGAGGCTGGTCCCAGGAAAGAATATGATCACATGCCAGATAGTTACAGTAACAGGGTCAGTTCCATCTCCCCAGGATCAGCAACCCTCCTAAGCAGTAAGTGTGATTTTATTGTTTGCATTTATAACATCTATATTTGAGCTGGTTTTATTTTGTTTAAACAAAACCCCTTTGAGCACATGCTGCCTTCATCCTAAACTCAATAGAATTATTCACCTTTTTCTCTTAGTATTCTGTATGCTGAGCTGTGGTGATTGAATCAGACTTCTCTTGATAATAGGGATCTGTCTTCTGGATCTTGGTCTGATTTATTGTTATATAAATATTTGTGACATTAGGCCAGTGAAAGGTTGCAAGGTGCTCTCCACAGCACCTGTAATGTTCTCTTCACAAAAGAAGCATCTTCTCAGTGCTTTGTAGTCTGGTAACTTAGTCCTCAATTAATGAGGTGTAATTGTCCTTTTAAAGAGAGGTTTGAACCTTGATTCCTTATGAGAAAAGAAATGTTCTAAACAATGATGGTGCTGCTTTTCTTTGTCTGTGTTATTACCCAGTGATGGGACAATGAGAGTTGTCTGCTAGGTCAGACGTTTATGGAGAGCTCTTGTTTCTTCCTGCTGGCTTGTGTTATCAGTAAAACCATGTGATGCTGGAGGTGTGACAGCTCTGAGGCAGACCTGGCTCTGCTGAGGGATGGTGCAAGCTGACCCCAAGCACTGATAATCAGGAAGGGTAGAGGAGAGTGTGGACTGAGTTTCAGTTTTGTTTTGGTCTCAGTGTCACATTTGAGCCTGTGTCTCCATTCATCTGTGTCCCTTTTCAGGTTTTGGTGCCTGGGATCATGTCTGCAGCCTGAGACACAAACCATTCCGGCGAATGCAGGTGCCTGACTTAGGGCTGCAAATACACTGTGTGTTTGTCTACTCTGAATTCTCCAAAGTACTTACATCAATGCTACAAAGGTTTTTCTTTCTTGGGCCAAGGGCAGGCCATGCTTACATTCCTTCCTGTTCCTTTTTTGTGGGTAGCAGTTTACTCAGAAATACTTGTCCTCAGGGTCCTGGTGTTACAGGCTGAAAGGTGTATTCCTAGTGGAACCTGTCGATACTGCAGTATGGGTACTAGCTGGAAAATAAAGGTAAAGGTGTGTATTGGTTTTGGCTGGGATAGAGTTAGTTTTCTTTATAGTAGCTGGTATGGGGCTGTGTTTTGGATTTGTGATGAAAACCGTTGATAACACAGGGATGTTTCAGCTTTTGCTTACATGGTGCCAGTGCTGTGTCTGTTTCTCACACTGCCCCACCAGTGAGCAGGCTGGGGGTGCACAAGGAGCTGGGAGGGGACTCAGATGTGACAGCTGACCCCAGCTGCACACAGGGATATTCCATACCATACAGTGTAATGCTCCAGCAGTAAAAGCTGAGGAAAATGAAGGAGGAAGGAAGTTCGGAGTGATGGGACTTGTCTTCCCAAGTAACTGTTATACATGACCGGGCCCTGCTTTCCTGGGGATGGCTGAAAACCTGCCTGCCCATGGGAAAGGGTGAATGAATCCCTCGTTTTGCTTTGCTTGCACATGCAACTTTTGCTTTTCCTATTAAACTGCCTTTACCACAACCCATGAGTTTTGTTTTTGCACTATTACCCTTCTAGTTGTCTTCCCCGTCCCATGTGGGGGAATGAGCATGCAGCTGCATGGGGCTGAGCTGCCTGCTGGGTTTAACCCACAGCAAGGTGGTAGGGTAGCTTTATATGTTACTTATGTAACAGGAAAGTAGGGATAAAAACTTGATTTGCAATTACGTTTTGAGCTGATGCTAAATCATTTAATGACAGGAATTACGTAGTGCACTTTAGCAGCTGAGAATGAAGGAATGGACAGTAATCCAGGATGTTTCCTCTAGTTCTGTATTTCTCAATTACCATGTCCTTTTGTTGTTAAGTCTCTGACAGGGACAGCACTTCTTTGCAACTTCATGTAATGTATTTTTTCTTTGTAGGTGTGGGATGCTTGTTCTGAAGCCATGATTGTTTTTGAGAAAGATGACTTAGATGACATGGGTTACATAGTGGAGAATGATGTCATTATGTCTGCTCTCACAAAACAGTTAGATGCAGTAGCAGGTACTGACAACTTCTTGATTATTTTATTTCCTGCATAGAGCTTTCAGTTACTTGCCTTCTGTTGTGTGCACTAAGTTCTGAGAGGGAGAAATTCATCTAACAAGCAATTCTTGAGATTTTGGCAGCTTCTTGAACTGGGGGGGAAGGGAGAAGTTTGTCTTCCAAAGGCTACACAGCAAGAAAGCAGTTGCATATGTAATTCTCCAGAATGTGGTCTCCCAAAAATAGACTTAATTAAAAGATCTGTAGATCCTTGTCCAAAGCAGGCCTTGCAGTGACAAGGGGTTGTTCAGATCTGTTCTTTCAGAGTGTCTTGAGAATTGTAGGGTCAGCTCCTACAGTGCTGTTAAAATACGTGTGACCTTTGCTGTTGTAGCAGTGTTTCCTTTTTTCCTGTCTGTATCATGCTGTGACCATGGCACTTTGTGTTCCCATCAGACCGGGTGGAGGTTTTCTACAGGAGCAGAGCAGTTGGGTATACGTGGCCCCTTCCCTCCCACAGCTGTGACACAAGCCCTTGGGTCCAAATTGAGTTAGCTGATGGACGCAGACTTCAGACCAAGCTGCTGGTAACTAAGCTCTTTATTTCTGTTGATCAGGCAGCATCTCTAACCCAAGTCCTTTCCACTGGATTTGGTTCTGATTCCATGTGTGCCGCTGCACCCACATAAAGTGCTTGAGTGAGGTGAGTGGCTAACTCTGTCAGAGATGCTATGGGACACAGTGGATAGCCTTTTCTGTACCCAGGGCAAGGAGACTGCTGAACTGGACAAGAGCAGAAGGGGCTACATTCTCTGGGTTTTGGGCAGTTGTTTTTTTTTTTTTGTGTGAGTGAACAGGAAATGGGTACATGCAGGCTGAGGTTTGTAGTGAGATATTGGCTTTATAGGAGCTAAAGAAGTTGCTTTGTATCTGTTTTACAGATTGGTGCAGATGGTCATAACTCTGTAGTCCGGAGGGAAGCTGGAATTAAGAACATTGAGCATCAGTATGACCAATCAGCTGTGGTGGCAACTCTCCATTTATCTGAGGTAAAATTCTGCTAACTGACTCTTCCATAGGCAGCAGAACAGCTTGATCAGGGTGCTCCAGGTCACTAATTCAAAGCTCTCCACTGGCTTCTTTCCACTGTAGGCCACAGACAACAATGTAGCGTGGCAGAGGTTCCTTCCCAGTGGGCCAATTGCACTTCTTCCGGTAAGGTGACTCGTGGTCTCTGTAATTTCTTCAAATATTTTTAGAAGTTTTGTAATCTGTTCTTTCTGGTAACTTTATTTTTGCCTGCGTCTTTCTCCATTAGTTCTGTCTTTTAAAAATTTGTGCATCTGCCCTTCACTCTTCACTTATTGCATGTTTTCCCCTCCTGCCCTCTCACTTTATCCTTGGTATTTCCCACTTGTAGTAAGTTGGGCTGGAAGAGTAATTTGCAGAGAGACTGGTGTGGGGCAGGGCAGTGGGAAAATCTTTGTACTGAACATTTATTTTTGCTTCTTTTTCTCTTGATATTTCCCCTTGACATTCTCTTAAATTAGCTGTCTGATACTGCCAGCTCTCTGGTCTGGTCTACATCTCATGAACATGCATCGGAACTTCTTGCTATGGATGAGGAAAGTTTTGTGGATAGCATCAACTCTGCCTTTGTGAGTATCAGCCTCATGGCAGGTATGAGGCTTTAAGAAACAGAGTGGAACCCTGTAGCTTGAAGTGATGGTAATGGGAGAGGTGGATTCTAAAGTTCCTTCCTCTGGTGAGGATGATATTAAAAAGGCACTTGGCAAATAATGGATGACCCCTTGGGACTGAATTAGTTTAGTTTGGAAAGTCACTGAAGTTGACCTAAATTTCCAAAGGTAAGAAGGTAGGCTCATCCTAGTTGAAAATTTTTATGTCCTAAAACGATAAAGATAGTTTTTCTAGTGTACAGGTTTTGTCCAAGTGGTTAAAATTCAGTATTTGGAAATGATTCTGATTTTTTTTTTCAGCTGGATTCTTTTAAAGGTCTTGTTTGTCTTTTTCAGTGGAGCAACATAAACCACTCTGACTTCATTGACACTGCTGGGGCCATGTTTCGATCTGCTATTTCACTCCTGAAGCCCTCAGGGACTGCAGTCCGTCAGCTGCCCCCAAGTGTTGCTAAAGTAGATCCAGAGAGCCGAGCCATGTTCCCTCTTGGAATGGGGCACGCAACAGAGTATGTCCAGCATCGCGTGGCTCTTATTGGGTAAGAAACCCAGTGGTGGCCCTTGGGTGAGTGGGTGGCATGTGGTTAGAAATGATGCAAGGATAGCGACTCCTAGTCAACAAATCAGATGGTTAGAAATAATATATCATTTCAGTTTGACTTTATCCAGGCCCAGTTTGTACTGTGTGCCCTTGTGTCCTTTTGCATGAGTGTCCTTTTGCATGAGTGTCCATTATGTATGTAAATTGCAAGATAATTATTTCCTGTTTCTAGTTTGTATAGTCTGATGAAACAATCCAGTACCTCATGCTGGACCTGTACTTCCCCAAGCACTGTAGCAGCCATTCTGTGCACCAGTTTGAGTTTTAAACTCACCTTCCTTACAAATTATTCCATGTGGGATGTCACAGGCTTTTGTATGGTGCCCTGTTGAAATAGGAAAATGTCTAATTTTTTACATTCTAAGGTTGCATGTATTTTTTTCTCTGCCACAGCTGCAATATGGTGGTAGCATTTAGTAATGCTTGGATACTGTACTACACTTCAGAGTGTACTTTTCATCTTTCCAACCTGTGAACCACTCTGTGCTTGGAAGCACTCTGTGCTTTACAGCTTGGTAAAGTACATACATGATCTTGCATTTCATACCCACACTTCATTTAATTTCTCTAACTTTATGACTCCCTTATCAATATGTCTGGCTTTGTCCTTTAGAGATAAGTCTGCTTATAAAAGAACCTGGTTTTGTTTCTATTCAATGATATCCCCCTTCTCCATTATATTCATGACCTCTGTCCACTTTGTGTTTGTGCAATGTGCCATTGATAGACCTCCTGTTGTGCTGAGATCACTTACAAAAACCTTAAGGCCTGTTCCACACTCAATCTGAGAGAGGACTTTGGCTAGTCACCTCTTTATAATTTTTCCTTTCAGAACTGCTTTTTGTTATCTCCCCTTTGTCTTGCTTCTTACAACTGGAGAGGCAGTCAGGTAGTTCAGCATAGCATGCAAGGAGAGGTACTGGAAAAATCAGACTGTAAGGTGGTGTTCACTGCAGAGGTGAGGAGTGCTACACTGATCCCTTCTGGGGTTTTTCAGTCATTATGGCTTTCTTCAAGAAGGGAAATAAATGTGTCTTATCTTGCTCCAGGGATGCAGCACACAGAGTCCACCCACTTGCAGGACAAGGTGTAAACCTGGGCTTTGGTGATATTGCATGTTTAGCTCATCACCTCAGTGCAGCAGCCTTCAACGGGAGTGATCTGGGTAAGGATCCAAGACAATGGAGTGTCAGTAAGATTTGTCTTACAGGCCTTTGCTGCTGACAGCAGGACAAGCATTACCTCTGTTGCAGGATGTTGCTGTCTTGTGTTTGGAAGGCACAAGGTTTGTTGCAGCAAAACTGTTCTGATGTCCATTGGTTGTGGAGCAGTTTAAGATTCTTGGATGCAGTTTCCATCCCACAAATTTCAAAGCTTCTTTAAAAAAAGTAAAGTTCTACCACATGATAATTAAAGAGATGGTGAGATGAAGAGCACTAGCTGGCAGAAGGAGTCTTTATTGATGGATCAATTCTTTGTTCTCTTTCTGTTGCCAGGGGAGATTGCTATATAGATAAGATGCACAATTGTTTGTGGTGCATCAGGTTTAATAGAAGCATTCACTTATCTTTTCCAGGCTCCTTAAAACATCTCCTGAAGTTTGAAACAGAACGTCAGAGGCACAATGTCTCCTTGATAGCTGCTACTGATTTGCTAAAGAGGCTCTACTCCACAAGGCTGGCTCCCCTGGTGTTGCTGAGGACATGGGGATTGCAAGCAACGAATGCCCTGCCTCCTGTCAAAGTAAGGATCTCGCTTTAGGGAGGGCTGTAGGGATTGTCCAAAACTATTTGTGAAATATGCACAAGCTGTAAAGATTTTTGTTTGTTTTAAATGAAACATTTTTCGTTGGAAAAATGCTACTTGTTCAAACTGGGGGGTTTGTGTCCTGAATGAGCCAAGGAGTTCCCAAATAACTGATGGCTCAGTAGTGACTGTTTTCTTGCAGCACAAGGGATATAAGTGCCTATATTCTGTATGAGTAACCGGGGTTAGAGGTTATCATAAGTCTTTGGCTTTATTTATATCTATATATATGACCTGTATCTATGGAATTGAAATGTTGAACCAGCATTCCACCAATGCACACTAAAAAACAGCCCTCTGAAGACACATTTTCACTAAGACATCACAGATGCAGTGTGCAGCTCAGACTGACCCGTTTCTGGGCTGGTTTGCCTCGTGAAATTGTTCCCTTGTGGCAGAAGTGCAAACCTCTATGATGGAAATTACTCGAGGAAGGCAGTGGTGAGGAGGTTCTGTCTTAAACACAGACCCTCTGTTTGCAGTATATCTGCCTAAATTCCTCACCATCTTGATATCGTTGCTGGATTTTTGTGAAGTTCCTTAAGCCTTTTGCTCACAAAGCTCCCAAGCACCAGTACATTGATTCGTCATTACTGAATTTTAATTTTTGTTCCACAAATCATCTTCCTGATAAATACAGATGCCCTGTTTCCTTTGTGTCACAGTTGAGACACTACCCAAGTAGAAAAGGAATATGTTCCTAAGGCAGAGCAGCTGCCACTGGCATGGTCTTTATTAAGGAAGACGATGTAGCTGCTTCAGTACCTGGAATTGTTTTTTCTCTTTCTCTGTTTAAAGCAAAAAAAACAAATGAAGACCTTTTCTCTGACCGCAGAACCTGTTGGTAACACCTCTAGTGTGCTACTTGGGAGGGAAAGGAAATCTCTAATTTTCTAGCAAACAGGGATAGGTGCTCTGCACTTGGCTAGAAACACTGGCCAAGAACTGTTGTCCATGTAGAAGGGAAGGCACCTAGAGCTGTTTTTTAGAACACATGCTTATTGGGTTTATTAATTTCTTCTCTTTTAGGAGCAAATCATGGCTTTTGCCAGCAAGTGATCTGTTGTCAGTCTGGAACAGCTTGCCCGTGAATGCATTGCCCTTAAAAGGACTGTGACTGACTTGAATCACTGAATTGTGTTATTTTATAATTTAACAATAAAACTGAGGGATTGAGCTGTGCGTTACATCCACTGGTTTATGCAAAAACTCTGTCTCATCTGCGCTCCTCAAGAGGATTTAGGGTTTCTTCCCATAGTACCATGATGTCTTCAGCCACAGAACTAAATGTACAATGTACATTTAATTTGGGCCTCTTGAATTGAAGACTGAGGTGAAAACAGCTGTCTGTTTTGTGCTGAACTTTGCCAGCTACAGCTTTTGCTGCTTTAGTTACTTTCAGTTTTCTCTGATGTGATTTCTAGAGCTATAACATCTCTCCTGGGTTCTTGGCACCTCCTCAGCTCAGAAAGTAGGGGCAGTGTTCAGCATAGGGAGACAACACATGGTGGCAGATACATTTTAAAGCTCGCTCTCTCTCCTCCTTTCGCCCTTTTCTCTGCCTTTCTCTTGCTTTATTTAATAATGGGTGGTTCTTGTGGAATGGGCTAGTCCTAAGGGCTCCATGGAAAAGATGGAAGACAACAACATCTAGGAAAGAAAACTGCACCACAAACCTTGCATATTGTTAAAAATGCTTTAATTACTAAAATAGACAATTTGGGATATTCTGTCTGAGATTCCAAACACAAGCCTCTCGCATTAGACATTTGCCACTCACAAAATTAAGTAAGCACTGCCCATGACCAAGATTTACACATATGGTTGACCAGTATCAGGAATTAACATCAGAAATAATGAAACAAATTTTGAACTGAAAGCCATTATTTGTGCTTCTGCAGTCACTCCTATTAGGCAGTTCCTGTTTAGTGGCTGATTCAAAGACACTAGAAAGGAGGAGATAAAAATCAGGGCTGCAAGTAGAGCTCTTCTCTTAAAAGGCTGTTTAGTCTTTAGCTAATCTCACTGCACTAGGGTAAGTGTGAGGACTTGACTGGCTTCTGTAAATCCCCCCACCCACCTGGGTAGTTCAGATGTAAACAGCAGGGGCTCAATTCTGCAATTTCTTGCAAAAATAAACCTTTGAACAGAGTTTTTGTTTCTCTCATGACTGAAGGATAAGGCCCCTGATAGAGAGCAGCAGTTTTGCTTCAGTTAATGAATTCTGCCACTGACAAAAGAAAGGCCCTGAGGATTCAGATTTAATTCAACTTTGATACTGTGCAGCATTTGTAGTACCAGAGTCCGAGGCAAAGAATGCAGAAAAGAAACTTCCTCTGCATGGTCCTCTTCTTCTAGTTCATCCTCCCTTTGGACAAAGCCAAACCCTCAAGTGCTCCTTGTATCTGTGTGGTAGTGTCTGTTCAGGTGGCAGATGCAGTGCTGCTTCTTCCTTACATACAACCCCCCTTCCCGTCCTGTTTGAACGACAGCCTCGCTGTTTCAGCTCTTAGCCCTGAGATACAGTAAGAGTTTGTCATAGCACTGGCTCAGAGTGAAAGGTGACTTGGATCATTAAATGATCTAGTTCTCAGGATAACACAACCTGGCCAGTCACCACTGCATACTACTTTGTATTCTCCAAGAGTACAAAAATGTTCACTGAAAAAAGAAAAAATGAATGCATGTGCAGTCCCCTTGTTGTGCAGATGAGAACATATACAGAGGAAACACAAGGAAGAATAAGAAATGTTTATGGTTGAGAAGAGGCCACAACTACTTTCTTCATGTTCAAACAGCAGCTCCTAGTGAGGAAGGAACAGAAGGTTGTTGTGACACTGAGGAATTTCACAACATAAATCTCAAACAGATTCTGGTAAGGAGTACACACGTAGGATGAGCATTTCCTATTTCAAAAAAACAGCCTGAATTTACAGCAAGGTGTCAGTGATGGGATGAGTGGCTCCATCCCTTGGCTTCTTGTTGCTGACTGAACTTGTTCAATCAAAAGCATTCCTTGCACCCTCATGCCATAAAACCTGAGTTATGAGAAGGGGTAGCTTAATCAGCCACAGGCAAACTTGCACTGCTAACTAGAGGAAAAAGGCTAATCTTCACAGTAAGGCAAATTTCTGTCTCCAAACAGCTTGGCAAGACCATTGAAGACATGAGTGCACTACTTCCTCCCCTTGCTGGGAATTAATCCAGTTTGCAGAGAAGGTGGTGTAAGGGCAGTCTTTGGTTTGACAGAAGCGGGAAAGGTATTTTATCGCAAATAGGTAACAGCAAATGCGCAAAAGGAAAGTGCTCATCACAAGAGATCAGTGGATAAAAGGTTCTCTTAGTCATGTGAGTAGTACCTCTTTGTTATGCTGGGTAAATTCATCTGTAAATCCCCATAGGGAGAAGATACTAATTTTTGATGAGCAAGCTGTCAGTTATTTCACAGAGTGGAAAAAGTCTCTACAGCTGTTTCTACTTAATGCAATGCAAGGTAAAGCCTTGAGGTATTAGAGCAATCTTGATCATCCTTACAGCCAATTAAACATGAAAACTAGACTCCTACAGCCCCACTTTCTAGCCTTTCTGACAAGATGATTTAAAATATTGGCCTATCATTGCATCTATGTGTTTGGTGTGAAAGAGATGGCAAGGTTCACTTTAAATTATTACTCAAATAGCTTCATGCAGGAATAGAGAGAAGTCTTGGGCTTCCTAAACAGCTGTAACCCCTTCATTGGATGCACTGCTCTGAAGGACCTGCTGTATAAATTAAAATCCACAGCACACACCTTTTTATGGGTTCAAGTCCACTATATTGAATTAAAGAGAAATGAAGTTCAAATCAATTTGAAATGGATAAGGGGTAAATAAGGGATAAGAAAGCAAAGTCATTTCTGTTCTTGTTTTCCCTGTTTCTGATGCTAATTTTGCTCTCTATTTTCATAATTTAACAACTGTATAAAGAACATGTTTCACTGCAGCTCTGTGTTCAGAGGAGGTGCCTAAGGACAGTGTAGGGAGCCAGACACCCAAAGCTTCAGATGGGAACCCACACCTTAGCTGACCAAATGGGCTGTGGTGTTCTGACAGCTCGCTGCCCCAGCAGGTGTCCCCACGCTGTGCAAAGCCCACTTCCCTTGTGCTAGCGCTGGACTTGGCTCTTGGGTGAGCTGAGTTACCTCAAGTTTGGTGTCATGAATTACTTCACCAAAGAACCTGAAGAGCACCAACAGCAGAGGAAAGAAGGCTGTGGGAGTGCCTTGCTGAGAGCAGAGAAACAGAACTGCCTCTCACAGCAAAGCGAGCTGTCAGATCAGCCATTTCATCTGGCTGCAATTTCTTTGTGGGTGTAATGTGACAAGCATTTCTTCTGGCAGTGGAGTTTGAATAGCTGGCACTGCTGCCTCGTTGTGCCAGCACAACTATGTGTTATGACTACATGCTAAATGAATCAATTTACCAAGTCTGGTAGTCAGATGTATGGTATAGCTGCACAGACTTGTAAAGGGCAGCAAAAAAGGAGCATGAACAGTCAGGCACACGTTCTGCTTAAACAATTGCTTGATAGGTTACTATATTTTAGCTAACACCTTTCCCAAAACCATGCCCAAAGTGTGCTTATAGCAGGCCCTTTTTGAAAGACTGGAGTCTTCTTGCCATGTATTAGCTAAGCGGGCAGCCAGCTACTTGGAACACTGAGGTTGGCAGCATCCAGAGTTGTTCACTTCTCTTTGAATGACTGTTGATGGTATTTTTAATTTCTGTATTTAACATCTCAAAAGCAAACTTCAGTTATATATTTTTAAAATAGAAGGGGTAAGGGAAATTACATGTCCATAGTCTGCCACCACATCCAGGTACTCTGCTTCTAACAGACATGCTGGTGAACGCTGGTTGTGAGCCCCTTGCATATTCTTTGTTGGCATTCAGGCCTTTTGACTTTCAGAAGGCAGATTCTGGATCACTTATGGCAATCACAATTATAAATCATAATGTGTCAACTCTCATTAGGCACAATGCCAATCCAGGGTGAAGATCTGTCTTATATCTTTGGTCCATGTTCTGCTCTGTGACCAGTTCCAGCTGAACAACATACCTGGAGATTTCAACTTGCTTTCTCAGCCTTTCATAAATGCTGAAGTCCACAGGACTACCACAGGTCAACAGGTCATCCCCAGAGACTGCAGCAGGTAAAAGGTAGCACCCAAAGTCCAGCTTGTCTCTATGTTGTTCACTTTCTTTGTTAACTATAGAGAAAGAAAAAGAAGTTGTTCTGACAGTTCTCTAGATTCCCATGTTGCAAAAGTGACAGCAATTACATGTTACGACCCTGGAAACATTCAGTAGATAATTAGCCAGAAAAACAAAGTCACACATGTTGATTGATAAAGAAATTGGGAAGCTAGCTTAGGATTTAACCGTTTTTCTCACCTGTAAGAGTGTGTCGTCCCTAAATCCAAAACCTTCCTTTAACAAAGCAGTGATGTAAGTGAGATCCATGCAGAGGAAAGGACTGGCTGACTTGTACCTCTCCATGTTATCACAGACTAGAGAAGGTAGAAAAAAAAAAAAAAAGGGATCTCAGCAAAATAAGAGCTTTTATCCACGTTGTACATTTGAACTGACCTCAAGCCAAAGCCTACTAACACAAGCCACCCTCTTCTATTAGTGGGCACCTATGACATGTGGTGGTACATGCTACACAGCTGTTCAATACTGTTGGAGAATAAACCATACAGTATGTCCAGTTTATCTGAACTTCATCATAAGTGCATCTTTTACTACAGCAACATAATCCACAGATTCTTTGAAGTCTAAACTGATAACTAGCAGGGCATTAATAAATCACTTATTTTTTCAAGAACACAGCATCACTTGTTTTCCTCATCTAGTCTTCACAGATGGCTCCAGTAACAGACCCCATCTTCTAGGATGGCAACCTCTTTTATTTTTTCCAACCACAGATGTCCAAGCACATAGAAGAAGCTATTGCCCAGCCAACCACTCCCCCACTGCAGCTAAGTCAGAATTCCACAGCAAGGGTGACAGTGACTGACCTACTGTTACTGCCTTATTCTACAAGAAGCAAGAGCAGAACTAACTTCCTTTTAAGAAAAGATAAGCAGCATCCTCCTACTATTGAAATGACATAGAAAAGGATTAATTTAGGATCACAGAATTGATCTGCTGGTGCTTTAAAGCTAAATAAGAGGTTTGGTGATTTTAGTAACATCTTAGCCACATCTTTGGAAACACACTCTCTCACTATCCAGGGAAAAAATAACAACCAACCCACACTCAAACTTTAAAGATTAATACCCCTACTCAAAATCATCCAAGTCTCCAGGGAGATGAAGTTTAACTGAAAAATCATTAGAATTTAGGTCCTATTTTAAAAAAATTAAGGCCTGAACTATGTAATCCAGCATCTTCTGTTGAAAAATACGGTCTAGTAATCCTCATGAAAATTATCACAGTACAGAGGTAACTTGCTTTTGGCCATCAGTAGCATGGCAAGGCAAGAGCTCTTTATTCACAGGAGATACAAAATAGAACAAGGATTCAGGAAGAAAGTCACAGAAAGGGAAGGGAATGCAGAAGAAGCAGTCAAACTTAACCTCTACTCTCTCCCTCCATTTTGTTAAAGATTAAAAACAATTAAGGTGACAGACTTCTGGAAGTCAGCGCTCTCTTAAACTCAGAGTTGCAGATTGACAGCAGGAGCTCTTGATACAGCAAATTCACTTTCTTTTGTACTGATATCTACGAATTACCACCTTCCTCTCCTGAAAAGAGCTGTAAAGCCACCAACACCTTTCCCCCTCATTGTATTCTTTTCTGCATTAGGTAGAGGTATTGACTAATAAAAGTAACATGACACAGGTGTAAGTCAAAGGTTAAATAAACTTCCTTTCTTTTCCTTTTAAATCAAACCCATCTACTGCCTATAGAATCATATTTTTGTTAATTCTTGTCCACATCAGTTTCCCAACTCTCATGACAATTACCTTCTTTGGCTTTTTGTTCAAAATCTCTCACTTCCAAAACACCTCCCTGTTCATAATCTGAAAAAGAGGTGAGAAAACATCGTCATAGACCTGAGAGCATTTGAGCTGTATATCTAAGTTGATCCTAGAGTGCAACTCAGCAATGCTGTGCTAGGAATGAGATCTGTTAGGAACAGAAAACAGAGCTGCAAGTATAACTGGAGCTCAGAGCATATGCTTCATCTGCTGAGCTCTGAACATCAAACTGCACTGACAGATACGCATCACTCCCTGAAGGCATTTGCTGTACTTCCTCTTCTTCAATATCACTCCTTTTCTCTGCCCCTCATGGCTCCAGCCTCCAGGGTTCCTCTATCTACCTTCTGGATTACATGCTCAAATGTAGTAGATTATTCCAAATTTACCGATTAGGTTGGTGTCAGCCGCTCGATCATAGTAATAGGAGAAAGCATAGAAGGAACTTCCACGAATCTCATCTGGTTGGTGAAGTTTCCCCTTGACAAACTTGAGTACTTCCGAATAGCAAGGCTTGAATCCTGTTTCTCCTTTGAGAAAAACCACAGATGGGGTGAGCCAAGAGCATATGCAGGAGATGGAAGAATCAGTGGCAACAGGATGAAAATGAAGTAGAGATTAAAGCATCAGAGGAGGTATGAAGAGCTTAGATATCCTTTCTGTAATCCAGTATGGCATCTGCATGCAGGCAAGACCCTAAAACACCATCATCAAGTGAAATTGGTTAGAGCAGATCACAGCTATGTCTGAAAGGTGCACTGCACAAACTACTTCCACATCAGGCAAAACTCCCATTGGTATGTTCTATGGTCAGAAGAATCTCATTTGCATTTGCTACCACCTCTTAGATAAAACCTTGCTTTCCCTCTCCATCACACTATAATTTTATCAACCCTCTCCATACATGCCAAATCTACAACTTGGTTCTCAAGTTCACCACTCTGTTCAAGTCACTGATGGTAGCAGCCTCACCCTCTGTATGAAGCATTAGGGAGTTATTATTAGGGACTCTTAAGAAATAGTTTCCACAAGTGAGATTAACTGGTAGGCCAAAATGTTTGTACCCTAACACAGCCAGAGTTTTTGCACTTTGCTCAAAGCTTCAGAGAAACCTCTTATTTGCACAAGTAATTTCCAACATTTCCTATAGAGGTAGCATTTGTATAAGAGATCACAGAGGACAGAGAGTACAGATCAGCTACTCTTAAAGCTTCAGATTTTAATTTGGCTTTCTCAAAAGCCCACCTCTATGACTGGACATGTATCCTTCATATCCCAAGGTAACTGATGGAATATTTGACAAGGAAAAACTCAGATTGTAGAGATAAGTCTCCTTAGTTTACCTTCCTTGTTGCCACCGTACCGGTATTTCACTCCCCCGAAGTGCCACTCTGCCTCCAGCTGCTTTGGCAAACAAGAACTGCGGAACATTTGTCCATCCACAACTGAAATGAAAACAGAGATGAGAGTCAGGAAGTACAGAATTTAACACAGCTATTGATCAATACTCAAAACCAGGAAAGGCTGAAAGATCTTCATTACAGTCTTTCAAAAGTATGAAAATCTGAATTGATAGATGTGGCACTAACTGATTATGAATTAAGGACAAGTCTCAAGTCTGAAAAAGTTGTGCCCATTTTGTTCTGCAAGCTACAGAGCAGTCAGGCTTCTCGTTTTAATGAGATAAATGGTATAAGGATATCTGGATAATGGCTATTCACAAAAAAATACAAGAAATGAGAGGTAATAAATTAAACACACAGATACACAAACCCTAACGAACAGCAGACAACCAAAGCAACTGAGCAATGAAGACAAAAACACCAAAGACAGCAATTCCAGGCCATTCCAGGATCCACTGAATGTACCTTTGAAGGGTTCAACCAAAAATACTGCAAGTGGTAAGAAAAAAACATGTTTACTGCAGCCTGCACAGGTCTCAGAAAAAGCAAACTTCTTACAGAATGGTTAAGGGGGGACCGTGGGACTGCAAAATTTACTGTGGGATGCTTAGGGAAAGGCTCAGGGCCAAAGAAAGGGGAAAAAGAAAGGCTCAAGGAAGTGCAACTATGGCAAACCAGAGGGGACTATAAAAGAAGACAATCCCAAGTAAGCAGGCAGCTTGTCAGTGTGCTTTTCTGTCTGAGCCTTGTGACCAACCACTGCTGTCTGCCCTATCTTCTTCTACCCCATTCCCAACTATTTTTTCGAGTACATTCAAGTAATTACCCAAGTCCATCTAGTTGGCAAGTAAGAATTCAGAAGGTAGAAAAATCCCAGGTCCTGGCCAGAGACTGGACAAAAGGCCCAAGCTTTGGGTCAGAGACTGGAAAGACTCAGGAATGGGAGTACGTATTCAGGATAGTGAGCGAGAGTGTGATGTGCTTGCAGACTTCAAGCTAGACTAGTCTGTGCACACAGCAGGTCTGGGGGAACACTGCAGGCTAGGCAGATATCTATCCTTAGGAAAAAGATCTATTACTGCTGTTTATGCTTCTGTGGATGCTTGTAAAGCTGTGTGTTCGTGGCTGGCCATGACTATATGGTGTTTGTATGCTCCCATGTGTGCATTTCTGGAATTTACACTCAGTCTCACTGCTGGCTGAACTTTAAAATAGGGAAAAGAAGCTGTCTCACAAGACAACTCCTTAACAAGTGATAGCCTGTTTTCAGACAGACCTATACCATCAAAAATATAGAAACGCACAAGATACAGAAGTGAAGACACACAGGAAATGGGCTGCTGACACAAGACTAAATCTAACCATCTCTTCAAAAATCTGGGATGTTTTATCATATGAACATACCTTCCATATTCAAAGCTCCAAGTATTGCCAGTCTGGCAGCTTTTAGTCCAAACCCCAAATAGCTGTGAACAACACAGACAGATAGACACTATATTAATTCTTGCACATCTGGTATGCTTTACCTATACCCTCTTCCTAAGTCCTGGAACACCCAAACCAAATTTCCTCCCTCTGCTTCCCACAAGGCTCCCCTCTCTAAAACAGAGAGTTCCCTTTCCCAGAACAATCCCAAGACTGACACGAACCCAAGAACTATAGAGAGCTGTAAAATGGGTAAATCGAAAAGTGCAGAAAGTGGTTAGAGCTGATGTGACATTTATACAAGATGACCATGAGAAGCAAAAATGCACCATCTTAAAAGTCAGGGAGAAAGAAGGGTATGTGCCAAGTGCATGGGGAATAGAATGGCCATTCTCATGTAACACACATAAGACTATGTGCTCTTAGGGCAGAACCTCCCACTAAATGTGGCTTTGTGTGAAATTCAGCTGTTTGACTCCACAGATACCTGCTACACTCGTCATCCTTGTAAGCTAGGGTGTGAACAATGTTTATGAGAATGCCATTACACATTCCAGCAACACAGCTACGCTAAAATCCTATTGACCTTTCATTTCCACCTCTGTGTTTGGCCACTTATCTCTTTCGCCATGTCAATATAAATGTTTTCGGAATAATCAGAATTAAACTAACCTCCAGCTTCCTCCATTTTTAGGAGATGATTTTCAATCCCAACTAGTTAAAGTGATCTAATGGACTGTATTGATGGATACACCAAACAAATGTATGGAGCAGGAGAGGAGGACTATCAGACCAGCTTTACAGTCAAGTAAGCACATTCTGTAAATGACTGAGATGACAACGTTCGCTCCACTAGTAACGGGCTGAGACCAACCCTGTTATACATGGTGAAGTTCTCTTTGGACTGTAAATCATGCAGGCAAATTCCCTGGATTTCACTGCAGAAATCGTGGAAACCTGTCAGCTTAACATAGGAGGCACAGTTATATTATTCCAGGCCAAGTATCCACTCCATTTGGTTCAAGAATCTGTTTAGCTCAATGGTCTGTAGCAGCTGCCTGTGAGTGTCTTTGGTTTACATCAGCCTAGGTTTTACTTTTTGTCTAGTTGCTGATGTGCCATTTTGAACTAAGAAGGAAAAAGTCTCAGGAAGGTCTTCTTTCCAAATCTCTGATTATCTTTGGTTCTGACTACTGGCAAGGTATCTACTTTCCTGCTTGTTCCAGAACATTTGGCTTGAATCTAGTAATAAGAATTCTTCTCCTTAAATATACTGACTCATAATGCTTCCTCTTCATTTGACAGACTGCCTAATATTCCTTTGCAGTGACATTAACCATGATCCTGGAATGTTTCCAGCCAACTAACGTCACGTTTGACTTCAACTAATGTTTCAAGCAGATAACTAGTAAAAAAGATCACAGTCTCAGCTGCTGGCCAGGATGATATGGCCATTTGTAGTTAGCTCAAGGGCTGCAGAAAGACTGATTTCCCCAGCAGAGACAGCAGCCTTTTTGTTCCTCACCTGTGGGTATAGAGCTTGTAGGTGCTATTAAACATTTCAAATGAGGTAAGAAAATCCCCAGGGGTTTCCTTCAAAGTTTCCTAAAAGTTAAAGAAAAAAATCTTTTAGTTTATATTATGCAACAAGTAACCAACTTTGATGTAATTTCATAGATATACCCATAGGGTTTACTGCACACTCATCTGATCTGCTTTGAAAAAAAAGAACAGTTTTACAATGGTGTCCACTGCTGTAATATCTGTAGCTTTTAACACTGAGTTTATTTATATGCATCTTTGTGTAACTTCAACCTATAACAGGGAAGCACAACAGATCAGGATGAAAACACTTTCTAATTCAGGATATCTGAATTTTTCCAGAGTACTCACACGTTAGTCTGCATGTAGAGAGTCCCCATTGAAATCAGCTACACTACAAATGCTATGAAGTTCTGCTAGTCAGACTAGGCACCTAAATTGAGGAACTCAGGAGAATTAAAAATGCAAAGTCTAGACCCCATTTTCACCATGTCAAATGTCTTGCTGATACTTAAGGAAACACTGTGACCACTCCCAGTCTTAGGGCTGCTTTACCTCTTGGTTTAAATGCTTTTATCTAAATTAACCTCGTCTCACCACCTCCAGTTTTCCTCTTTTCATAGTCTTCCTTCCATGTGCACCTCCTTACCAGTGGTACTCTACTCTTTCTTCTTTCTAGACTATCTCTCACACTCAATTACTGTTTCTTCGTTTCCAGTCCCTGAGATCTCAGTCTCAGATTCTGTCTTTCCTCTCCTCATGGGCCCATTCTGCCATTCCTTCTTGGTCCTGCACACTGATATGAGACTCTGTTACTCCGGGCCAAGCAGCAGAACCTCAGTGAGAACTGAAGCTGCACAGTCTGTAGTTGCCATTCAAGTAAGGAGATTCAGAGCTGGGTTATGTCTGCTGTAATTGTAGAGTCCTAGACAGAAGCCTGCTCGAAGCTGAGAGGAATTTGGCAGTACTCAGCTTGAACTTTTCCGGAACAAACAGAAATCAAAATTTGTTTTGGGCCTAAGGTTGATCATCATTGAAATGACAGTCACATCCTTGGCCCCACACACCCAGACTTTGCCATATTTTGAGTTCTGTTTCTAAACCTTACATCACAAAAACTTTTAAAAAGCAGAGATCCAGGAAAAAAAATAGTTTGGAGAAAACAATCATCTTTTCATGCCTTACTTTCACAAAAATGAGGCAGACACCAGAAAGAAAATGTCATAATTATTATGATTGGTTTTCAGTTGCTTTGGCAATAACAACCATGAAAAGCATAACATTAGCTTAAAATCAGCTCCATGCAGTTGTTGTTTTATGTTCTCTATTTGCATGTAATTTCTATTTCATTAATGAATTTCTTACTAATAAAAGAGCAAACGTGACTGCCTTGGATTGCAGGAAGGAAAAAAACTTCTCTGTAAATCAAAGGGACATCACTAATTCTGTCTGATGGGAAAAACTCCCCAAAACATACTGAGCTGTGTATCTGCTTTTTTATATGAACTTGACAACACAAGGAAGAAGCAGACACAGCATACAAGCAGTCAACATGAACCCTGACTCCACACTGCCCTACAAATTCACAACATTGGTCCTGGTCAGCAGCAAACACTCCACGCCTTTTCCTGCAAGGCTCTAAGGAGACATTTTAATCCTGAGCTGCAGTTCAGCCTATTTCACAGTTCTATTTATTCTCTAGAACCCTGACATGCAACACTCTTTCCTGTTGGTCCAGTGCCCACTTTAGCAGGTGTTATCAACACAAAACAGAGGACAAGCCCAGAGTACTCGAGGCTTTGCTGAGCAGGATAAGGTTGCATGTCATGTTTCAACATAGCACACCACTGCAGAATTAAAATATCCTGATGTAAAAGCCATGTGTTTTGTGGTCACCAAACACCCTTTGAGAATCTCAAGTTTTTATAGAAAACAAAGGACTCCTTCAGAAAGAGTGACACAAACAAAATCACAGTATGAAGGTACAAAATGCTATAGGGAGGGCCCTTCCAATTTCATAAAATTTTCTCACGCAAACTGCAGTCTAGGGTCCCAGTTCAAAGTGTTTCTAAAGAGCAATAGAACTACTGAGAAATCCAGCAGAGATGGACTGAGGGACAGAGCAGGAAATTCTCAAAAGAAGCAAGAAGAAATTGGCAAGAAAACAGAGAACTGAGTGAGCTATTATTAAAGATGTTTGCTCTATATGACATTAACCCCCTGAAAAATTTAGTGAAGATCAGCTATCAGACTGGAATGGAAACAGAAAGATAGACCAGACCCCACAATTCTAGTAATATTCAAGAATACTCCCTATAAATGTTTCACATTTGTGGAATACATAGCAATATCTACATTAAGAGGTTTTCCCAGCCTGGGTCTAGAAAACAAAAGCTGTTTCTTTTTGAGTTTACTAATTTGCTTTTTTTCTTTTCATTTACATGTTAGCCAGGCTCCTTTGTTTGCAAGTGCCTATCAGCCAACGGCTGATCTCAAAAGGAACAGAAATGCAGATGTTGTATAAGCCACAGATGTTCTGCTTGTGCCAGTGCTGACAAAGTGGTATCAGAGAGCGCAGCAGTGCTCAGGTCTCTCCACTGGCCTTGCAGTCCCAACCGGCAAAGTTTTAACCACTTCTCACCTCAAAACGTGGTAGGAATGTGATTTGGGTTGAGGCTCCTCCCAAGTCCAAAGTCCCAACAGTTTGCCGGTTCTGGCCAGACAGCTGACCTGCAAACAACACCATGCTCAGAACAGCCCCAAGAGCACAAATGCTAAAATGTGGATACTGTGTCTATGTTCAGGCAGCCAGTAAGTGATCACAGTAATGCAGCAACACAGGAGGGCTGAGCTGGCCCTCAAAGAAAAAATCTCACAGAGAAAAGACGGGCAAACAGAAGGTATTACAGAAAGATTTTATAGATTTTCTTCCTTGATTCGAATCTCACTTCCAAAGATACAAAAGCAGATAAATTTCTAGGTGTCAAGCAAAAGCTGAAAGTAAGAGACAAAGCATCCCCTGCAGAAGACTATCAGGGAGAGCACATAAATTCTGTACCCACGATATATATACAGCTGTTCAAAAGCGGTAGGAGAGGAAGGGTAGTAAGAACAGAACCAGCTATTACAATTTCTTTTCACTCAGAGCAGTATTTTTGTTTGCTCATATATCTACCAGAATACTGATTTTCTTTCCAATAGATTGCATTCTCAGAAGCTCTCAAAACCAGTAGTGCTAAAGCACGATCCCCAGCTACATCACTGTAATTGCATAGTTCATGGTGGGATGACGAGGATTGCAAGACCTTGTTTCCCACGTTCTAACACATTAGCAGTACCACTCCCCAGCATACATTAGAGAAAGCAGCTTGCCAGTGGCTCCCAGACCTGAGAAAATCTTGGCACCTTCTGGATTAAGATGCCTCCTTCTTACTACAGACTCTGGAACACAGTCTGCCCAAGAGAGTCTAATGCTTTAGCACTGGTGCCACAGTGGGGAGGAAAAGCAGGACATGGCAACCAAAGTGGAGGAACTTTAGGTGATCACCTCTGCAGAAGTGAGTCAAGTTCATATTTAGAGAGTAGTTATACAGAATTAACTACCTGTCAAAAAGTTCACAGTGATCCAGGCTAAAATTCCTGCAAAGAGTGAAAAAAAAGAAAAAAAAGTCACCTCCGAATATTCCCACAAGCTCCTGCCCAAAACCAGCCCTCCAGATGTTATTTATTTACCTGGAAATCATTACTAACTTAACCTAACTGCCCCAGACTTCAGAGATAATTCCAACTTATAATTAAATGATGTGACACATTATTGATTCACAAAAGTCTCACAAGATGGAATAGGTAGGACTCTGTAATATGCATGCAACTGCAGAACACACAAATCGTATCTATTATCCGAACAACATACAAAGAAATAATGAGCTGCCACAATACACAAGTTTCCTTGGGCCCTTTCCCCCCGGCCAGCATTTCAATTCCTAATATGAAAACTGCATTCACACCACCCTGCGTTTTTATCTTGCGGTTTCTATAATTCCACTACAGACAGAAAAGCAACCAGTAAAACAGAAACAGCTCATTTAACTCCAGTGGCTTGCTTGACACTGGCATGATTCTCACCCAAACACATGCAAACATGTGACAGAAGAGGTACGAATTTTAAATAAACTTGGCAGGCTACCCTGTGCTCTGTTATACCTCATTGGTCCTGCACCCTGTCAATACAGCACTTCTCCCTGCTGTACAATTCACCCATTAATCCTAGTGACAAACCATGCATTGCACTGTACTTATAAAATACTTGCAGACTTTATGTTACTTCTCCTTTCCTCTTGGCTCATCTTTAAAACTTCTTCCATTTATTAGTTGTTTAAGCACTGTGATAATTCTTCTTGCTTTCCTTCAGCACTTTCCAACTGGCAATTTATCTGCCATAAAGAAGTGTTCTGAACTGAACGTAACACGACAGATGGCTCTTTTCATCAGACATCCATACAGAAGATTATTTACCTGCCTATTCTCCAGTGTCTGGATATGCAGTCAAAATATTACAGTGGTCTGTTCTGCATGGCAAAATCATTGCTCACTCCAAACCTACAATGTATTTCACCTTTTCTTGTATTTTACGTTACTTCCTTGCTACTTTACTAGCTGCACTTTTCCCAACAGAATACTTTTTAACTTATTATTTTATTATTATTATTATGACACTTGTAAATTATCCTTCATTCTCCTCAAATATTCACAATCCTTCCAATTTTAACTTGAAAATTAATGAGCTAGCCATAATAGGTTATTTTTAATGCTGATATTGCAGAATTTACAAGGTGCTTTCCATAAGCATCCTAGCTTGCTATATATATGTTGTCATGTAGCCTCTCACGGGTGAGTACCATCTTTTTTCCATCAGTTCCCAAGAGCAGGCTTCAGCTGGTTAGCCTGCATTAGCCTGTATACTTACTGCTGAGGTGAGGTTTTGTTCTGAATCCTCTGGAATAATTTTGTGTATTTGCATTTGTAGCCAAGTAATTGTACGAAAGGCAGGATTGCAGTATTTCAAACAGGGCTAGAAATCTTTTATTTTTCCCCCCTTACTTTAGCGACCGTTTCTCTTTCCCTCTCACATATATAAGCTAAGATATCTCTCTTTCTCCCATTTCTCTTTGCTTTCACTTTTTACCTCTTCAAAAACATACCTTCGTGAGACCCGTCCATGATGCCAACACTGTCCTCTGGAACAAGAAATGGTGATTCCTCAAAGACTTCTTTCACCTGAGGCAAGAAATTATGATTAGATTCCTTGGTTTTAAGAGTCTTTTTCTGCTCTGAAGGTGACAGAGAAAGTTTTCTTTTACACAGCAGTAGAAAACAAGACAAGTGTGTGGAGAAGGCAATATTCTTCCTCTTTCAAGGGCCAGCAAAGAACAAAGATAGTATCGTAGGTGTCTCTCCATGTCTTCTGTCCACATCAAGACCGAGGATTTCAGGACCATACAAGACATTTTGTGAGTTTTGTGCTATCATGGGATTGCAGTCTCTTTCCACATGGGATTACAGTCTCTTTCCACAGATGAAACTCTCTTATGCTAAATAGAATGGAGAACTGACTGAAAAAAGGATGAAATTATGAATCAGGGAGACCAAGTAGTGCATCCAAAAGACCTTAGTACCTCTGAAAGCAGAGCCTGAGCTTTTTCCTCTGACAACAAGCGAAGTCCAGCTGTAGCTTTTAACACTACTGGGGTCTTCTTCCAGAGATGAGGTGGCACAGCATCTATGGCCATGTCCAGCAATTTTTTGACAGTTTCAGCACCCTATAAGGAAAAAGATGTTTTTCTTATGGTTTCCTCCTGCAGGCCATCAGAGAATAGGACTCCCAGTTTCCCCTCAGCACTAGTGAAAACAGTTTTCAATATCAGAAGAAAACTCACCCACACCCAAGACAAGTATAAAAACATAAACAGAAGACAAGTATAAAAACATAAACAGACATCTCATTAGAACCTTAAATAGAATGTCTGCATTGAAAGGAAAGGTGTATTCAGAAATGTATTTTAGGGAAGAGAAATATTATCTGTGGAAGGTACATTTTAGAAAGGATGGAGCGAGATGAGGGAACCGATTACCAGACAAACCTAAATATCTTCCAGTATGATGAAATTAAACTGTGCAATTATTGACTGAGGCTACCAAAGCCAGTGGAAATATCTGTAGATTTCACTAAATGCAATATAAGAATTCCAAGTGTGTATAGCAAATATCGTAATTAAAATGCCAGCTGTAGAATGGTTACCATACAAGGTACAGGTATCATTGCTGGCACTCAACTATTTACATTGCTCTAACAATTACAGTTTGGCAAAAGCAATACACGTTCTCCTGTGAAACATTTGGAAATGTATTTTTGGGTAAGTTTCTCTCCTACCCAGCAAACAAGATTCAGTGAAATCATTGGCGATCTCATCAAAGTTCTAAAAACATCCAAAAGCCATTCACTCTTCCATAAAGCTTCACACTCAAATTCCTGTAGCATGGATCAAAATGAGAAATCTGAAACCCCCACTATGCTAGTCCCCAACTCCAAGGTTGCCAAAGCACACAAGGTAGTGTACCTCATCTGTCATTTCTATGGCACCTCCATTAGCTTGTGAAAGAGCTTTTTGTCAGCATAGGGGTCTGGAAAATGGCAGCTTACTTCAGAATTGTCCCTGTGCACTACCACAAGAGGTTTATTTTAGCTGTCTCTTCTCTGTTGCTCATTTCTGGCTCCTGATCCAATAGAGTGGCATGAAATGAGTGTACTGCACATGAATTCACAATCACACACATTTGAAAATAAAAAGGATGCACTTAACTTCAATTTCTTATTAATATTATACATTTTATATGTTAATTAATAGATCTGATTGTGGAAGACGTATCTGTCCAGCTATGCTTCGAAAAACTCTGTATATAAACAAAACAGCAAAGGTCCTGAGGCAGGAGGAGAGAGTTACTCTGCCTGTACATAACTCATTATTCAGCTGAAACCATAATCAAATATTTGAATTGAGCATGACTGAAGTGAGTCCTACATATCCCTGAGCACTGACTTTCAAGCCACAGTTCCAAAGAGAAGAGCAAAGAATCAAAACGAACAGACTGATGGAACTCTGTTGCTAAGGTCTGACTTGACATTTAAGTGCATCTTTATTCTTCACCGTAACTTACAAAGGCTAACTTTTGCAGACCAGACTTCACACACAGAAATAAAATTAAACATTTTTAGGAGTCAGAGAAATGAACCATCTTTGCTTGTCAGCATAAAATGACTAAAAGAAAAACCCCTGCACTCTTAACCCCTTACTTTTAATCTAATCAAATCCAAGAAAATACTCCTATTTTGAACTGCAACCAAAACTGAAATTTTCAACCAAAAAGAAAAAACAGAGAAAATTATCCATAAATAAAAGAGTATGTATTGACTCATATTTGAGGTTGCTGTAGGGGAAATAAACATTGAATATGGATGCTGTTAGAGCAAAAAAAAATCACTTTGTCTTTGAAATTCTAAAAGGCATCTAGTCTAGTTATATATAACATTTAAGCAATTAATTAAGCCACTGTTCCATTAATGAAATATGTAAACATCAGCTCCTATTTTACTGTGTAGAAATTAACTCGCAAAAGTAGAGGAACAGGTTTGGAGAGCCAGCAGTTGAACTTTTACATTTCTTCTTGACTCTTTGCAATTACAATCAGTAATACTTAAACTGCTTGGTAGAATCTAAGTGTTATCAGCAGAAGCAAGATCAGCTCCCAGGGAATAAAGGACAGCCTTACCTTTTCAGGCTGATCAGCATATGCAGATAGACCTGGCTTCACAGACTCGAAGATTTCCCCTTCCAACTCTGGAAGGTTTTCTGCACAAACAAAAGATAACATGATACAGTCAACAACTCAAACCTTCTTCTTTAATTTCAGAAAGGTTGCCCGTAACTCCTGTAAGGAGACTAACCTTGATTTCTCCTTGCAAACAATACTATTCTCCTCCTAAAATAAGCCCTGTTCCTTCACTTCAGGAGCATATTTAGCAGAATGTTGCCCTTGAATCCTTCAAGTTCACAAACAATTTATTAATAACATATTGTTATAATTAGAAGTATGTTCCTTTAGCATTTGCGAACTACAACGACTTGCAGCAGTGTAGTATAACTGTTGCCTATTCTTAATAAAATTTCTTTCCTTTTCTTTCCCCAAGCTAATTGTGAAATACTAGTGCACATTAAGATACACGCAATCAACTCCCAATCCTTAGGTGATTCATCCAACTCACAAACACAAAACAGACCTGACTGGGCTCAAGCACTTGACTACAAAGCTAAACAAGTGCGACCACTGCTCCCAGAGCAGCTTGGGTACAGGAGCTATCCCTGAGTATTGCATATTACAAACCAGGCTGACTCCATCAGAGTTGGATGTTGCACCAGTCCTTCCAAACTAGGGATGAAATCATGTGAAGACACAGAGGTACTATGCATGGCCCCAAAGGGCTTATTAGCTGAGTCCCGGCAATCAGCCCTCAACCACTGCAACTGTGCTGGCTCACTGCACCCCAGCTAATTCACCTGTCTGAATCCTGCTGCATGTGCAGCCAGCTTGGGCACCTCTGCATCATGTCAGCAGCAGATATACTGGAGTGTGGTGCACCTGAACAAAGGAGTTCTCCTGGAAATGCCTCAGACCTTCAGAACTTATAACTCTTTAATTTACTGATTTTTATTTGCTACAAAATGTGACATAAACATATGCAGAATTTAAATATACCTTGATATAAATTAAGGTAACATGCAATTTGACAAAACCAGCATAAGCATATTTTCATCTCGATGACATATTCCTTTAAATGGCTGCATAGATGAAAATGGTTAAAAATTCAGAACTCTCCAGTATATCCGAGTTCTGAAAGACCTACAAAAAAGATATTTACACAACAAAACACCACCACAAAAGGACAATAAATATCTGCAGAAGGACCATTTGAAGGACAAACTGTAGAAATCTTCAGTTGTCCTGAAATGGTGTGTTGGGAAAAAACCCTCAAAACTGTTTTGAAAAGTGCACATTGAACCTAAGTCAACATACTCCAAGTGCACAGACCGATGTGGGGTCTTACCTGGGCTCTTCTGCACAAAGGTGTAAATATGAATACGTGTTCCAGTGCTTCCTGCATCAAACATGATGCCATAAAAAGTGTTTGCTTCAGCATTTATAGGGCAGACGTTAGGTGGAAAGAAATCCTGAAACCACATTGCCCTGTTTGAATGTGAGAGAACAAAGGACAAAGAGGAAAATGCCAATGCTAAAAGGATGGGAAGTCTGGAAGATGCCATCTTGCCAGGACTCCTTCAAGCAGTTAAGCATGTATCAGCAATCACAGAGCTGCAGTAGGTCCTGTAGAGAAAAAAAAAAAAAGCAGTAGGAATGGAAATTACCAAGAGCTCTCTCCTTTAAAAGTCAGTAAAAAAATAAAATAAATAAATCAGTCTGTACACATATATTCTGCCTTTTAGCTGCTTTTCAACACTTCATCCAAAAGGATGCACTTTACTGCACTTAGTGCTATAACTACATCTAAGTAATGAAGTTTCTTTCCAGTATTTCTAGTTTTGACTTAATTTAGACAATTATCTTATTTTTCTTTCAGGTTCTCAAAATTTAGAGTTCCCAGAACCTCCACAAAGCCCAGATTTTATCTGAAAAGAAGCATCACTAAAAGGGAACTGTGGATAGAACCACTTTACCCTAACACTCACACACATCTGAGATGCTGTGGCAGAACACAAGTGTTATTCAGTCACAAACAAAGAGAATTTCATCTTGGGCTAAAAACAGCTGCTGGGAGAGATTAGCACACAGAGAGAATGAAGGCATGTCCTTCCAGCAGCATCCCTGTCTCCAAGAAAAGCCTGTGCTTCACAAGGGGGACTGAACTGTAAAGTGCACCTGGGCTGTGCCTCTCAGGGGGTTTTATATTTTTCTTTCTTTGTTCTGATTTTTATTTTCAGAACTAAACCCAAAACCAAACACACAAAACCCCAAAACAACCCCCCAAACCCAAACAAACAAACAAAAAAACCCAAAACAAAAACAGCAACCCCCGCTACACTCTCACACCTAGAGCAGTTGCCCCAAACACCCAGGTTGCTTACACAGCTTCTCACAATAGTTTCAATAAACCAAACCCCAAAGCTGTGTGACACAGTATTGGATATCAAGACAGAATTACATCTCCCCTTAACATATACCTCTTTGCACGTATTTTTCCTAAGAAATGCTAATAAAAGAAAGACATGGGCACAGAAATGACAGGGTGCCCAAGTAAAAAGGAAGAAAATATATAGGTATCTTTGTTATTTTAATAGCAGAAAAGAGCATGTGGCCAGATGTCCCACCATATGCAGTATTGCCTGCACCAACCTACACAGAGCACTTGGCATACAGAAGGTGCAAACAGCTCCTCATCACTTTCCATACACTTGGTAACATATCCATCCACCCACAGCATAGAATATTCTACTTTACATGGCTGTTCATCTGCTCTGCCCAAGACCCTTGCCCACCTCTTGCTCTTACATTTGTGTTTAAGCAATCTGCTCAGCCCCACTGTGTTCATTCTCTTGAAATCTTAATTTGCTGCCTCTATCCTAGTTATTCATTCCTAAACCCTGACCTGTCTCCTTTCCTTTCTATATGAGCCTGCCATAGCCTCTGTTTCCACACACCTTTCTCCCGCACCCAAAGAGCTTGCTTATACTCCACTACCTTTTATCTCTGATTCAGCCCTTGTAAGACTTTTATTATTTGCATCCTTCACCTTTGTCCCCAGTTACAGCAAAGTGAGATTAACTTTTACCCATTCTCAGCCAAAAAAGTCACATTGGGTCACTTCTTGGGTGTCTCTCTAACTCACTCCAGAGATCAGTTATTGCTACAGCCAACAAAATGCACAGGCCCCTGCAGATAGGTACCTCATCTGTCAGCTGTGACCCTTATTTTTATCCTCTGTTCCAAGTAAATGCAGAGAGATGTGGGCTGAACCACAAGCTCTTGATCCTCTCTGCCTTAGAAGCACATCAGAAGAGGAAGAATTGACCACAACCCCACAAACACAAAACAGCCCTGGCCAGTCTCTTTGACGGATCAACTCCAACTGTAGCAGTTTCTACAGCACTCACATTTTATGTGGAAAGCAGTAAAAACTTAGTTTTGTGACAAATTTAAAGTACTATCCTGAACAGAGTTCATGAGAAGTGCTAAGAAGTTTGGCAGTTTCATAGCCATGGATTTGTACTGAGGTGCAGCTGGCATTATCCACATTTGCTTTACCACAGCAAAGAGGGCTACTGAAAATCTAAGTAGCTGTGCTGCTTTCACAGAACATAAGCTTCATTAGTGAGTGCCATGTTCCAGCAGGTTGGAAGAGGTGTTGTTATTCTCATGCAATGCAAGAATTTTGCTTACTGAACTATCACAAATACAACCCAAGCACCTGCCCTAAGAACAAACTCCAGAGTCCTATTACAAGCGGCACATGTGACACTTACATAAGCCTCAGAATCTCTGATGATCCGAAAATATCTGAGCAACTGCCATCATTAACTCGTACTTTTCTTGGCAGATCTATAAGAACTTTAGCCTCCCATGAAACACTCCCTCACTAAGCTTCCCTTTTCTATCCCTTCTCAGATATGCACCACCATTTCACACTTTCAGTTTTCCACTTTTTCCCTGACTTTTTTCCTTTCCACCTTTATATTTCCAAGGACAAAAAACCCCCAAACCAACAAGCCCGCAACAAACCACCTTAGGATTTTATTTTTCTTCTCCCTCATTAAAAATGAAAGCAGCACTCTGAGCCTCTTCAATGAGTGGTGAAGTCCATTTAATTAAATGCACTAGCAAAATAATGTCCGAAAGAAGCATGAAAATAGATGAGTCGAGTAAGAAATCAGCGACAAGAGACAGATCTAGCAAAACAGAAGTGGCAATGGAAAAGGATTTTGGAAATAGACAGTCACAAGAAAGAACAGAAGAAAAAGTTTAGGGTAAACATAGGCAAGAGATTAATTACTGAGAGCAAAAAATATTTTTAAACCAGTTCCTCTCAAACAACTTGAAGTCCTAGCTGCTGTGAGAATACAACAGAATGGAGAAAATGAACAACAAAGAGAAAGGAGAAAATGGGATAATGGTAATGTGAGCACAAGTGCATTAATGCAATTAAGCAGTACAGCAAGGTAAAACATACAGATCCCCATCAGTAGGCTCAGTTACTGTCTTTCAAAATGAGCAGTAATAATCAGCATTGATCATGAACACGTTAGGCACACACCTGAAGCAGGAGAGAAGCAATGGCTATTTCACTCCAGAGATTCCTAATGAAAACCACTTTGGGGCACCACAACAAGAGACACTGCACCTGCACTTCTTCACCTTCGCTTCCAGCTAGTAGGAATGGACTATGTATCAGACAAATTATAAAGTCATGGAGGCACATAAAATATCAGTCGAGCTGCTTTATTCAAATTTGATTTTATCATCACTCAATACAAGGAGCGAATTAATTACACAGGATGAATTTCAAGAAGTTGAAAGTTAACCACAAGTTAGTAAAACATTTACACAAATGCTACAGTTGATCTCAACAGCCCTGGCCTGCACCCAGCAAGACCAGATAGAACACTCATTTCCAAACACAGAAAAACACATGTAAATATCATCTGTATGTGGCAGAATTTAGATACTAAATGAAATGTATATGATATACATCCAGTATTAAAATTTTGGAGCTATGCAAACTGTATGATCCAAAAAGGCTGGGATACTGCAGAGAGACTGCCAAGACTGAAAGTCTGAATATGAACAAAAAAATCCATAAACCAACAAACCACCCCAAACGAAAATCCCAACCAAACTCTCCTTAAACAGAAAAAGTAAAAACAATGCCATAATAATAATTAACCTTAAGACAGTAAAACACAACCTTACTTAGAGTTCACTATACAGAGAAACACTGTTAATATTCAAACCAAGAAAGTCTCATCCAGATTCTTGGATATTTCTGACAAAATAACATGCAAAACACAAACCCCAGCAACAGAAGCATTCCCCTGTGAAAAGGAATCTGATCTGAGGGGAGGGAAAAGCAGTGTATCTGAGATACACAAGAACTTCCCTCTGTTTCTTAACATATTATTGGAAAATACTTGAATGTAAACAAAAATATTAAAAATAATTAGATATATTAATGCTATATAAATAGATAGGCAAATATTTTAGGAAATTATGTAGACAAATTATATAATTAAACTCCTATTGTTCTTCCTTGCTGAAGCACACCAGAAATCACTCAGAATGGAAAGCCGTCTGTGCTAAAATAGTAGCAAAATCTATTTTCCAGATGGGCAACTCCTATGGTAACAAGATCTATTTCCCAGATGAGAGCTTTTACACGTAAAACTCAGGAATAAACAAACACTTTTTAACTTTTCGTTTTTTTCCAGAAACAAATAGTTATTACATTTTCCTAGACTTACTTTTATCTACTGAAAAAAAAGTTTCTTGCATTGTTTTGACAAAAATTTAAACTTCCTAAAAGTACATTGCTTAGAAGTCACAATAGAAAGAATAACCGAATTAATTGGGAGAATTTCCCAGTATGTCCATAAAGACAACGGCACAGTACTCTTTGCACACATAGCTTTGGGTAAGAAAAACAACTCACAAACATGCGTTATCAGCAGTTTTCATCTTTTCGCCCCCCCGTACGAAGGCTCCAACTACATATTATTTATTCATTCTCATTTCTGGCCAAGTGGGTTTTCAATTTTCCTAGTTAATTAGACTAAGGCAGCTTTTCCAGGTGATTGCTGCGTTATCTTCCCTTCGGACCCGCGGATCCGCACAGCTGCTGGGGCTGTAACGGCACCTTTGACTGGAATAACTGGCATTCCTGGAAGATAGACCCTGGTGCAAGGAGGTTTTGGGCGCTGAGGGCTTTCGCTTCCCAGCCAGTCCGGGAGCGCCCCGGCGGTAACTCCAGCAGGGCGCTGTCAGCTGCGCGCCGGGAAGCGCTCCCAGGAATGCCCTGGGACGGGCACGGCAGGGCCCCGCTGGGCTCCGCCGCCGCTGGGGCCGCTGGCTCCGTCCCTGTTGTGCATCCCAGCGCCAGGGCGTCCTGTCCGGCTCCATCTCCCACCTCTGCGACCTAAACCCTCGCCTCGAGCGCACCTAAAAACCTTCCCTACCTTCCTTTCCTCTCCTCGGGCTAAAGCCTCCGCGGCTCTCCCTGTGCCCCGGTGGCTCTTCCCGGAGCGGCACCGGTGACGCTCGGCAGGACACCCGCAGAAACGCTTCTTTCCTCCTCACCGGCCGCCCAACGCTGTCACCCGCCCGGGACGGGGCGCCCTCCAGCCCGCCCCTGGGAGTAACGGAGATGCCGCCGCCGGCTTTGCTGTCGCGCGTCTCCCGCCGCCTGCCCGGCCCCGCACGCAGCGGAGCGCCCTCCCGGGGCGGGCACAGCTCGGCGGGGCTGCCCCAGCCCGGCACCGCTCCCGGTCCCGCCACCGCTGGCCCCTGTGCGCGGTGTCCATGGCAGCGCGCGGACGCCGCCGCGCCCCTCCCCCCGCCCTCGCCGGCTGCGCGCGCTCACCGGCCGCTCGCGGCGCCGCATCATCGTCCCGCCGGCCCCGCGCGACGCATCACGGCGCGCCCGCGTCACGCGCCGCCCGTCGCGGGAGTTGCGCGTGCCGGGAGCGCGCCGGTCCCCGCGGGAACGGGCGCCGCTCCCCGCCGGGCTCCGGACTCAGCTGCCCGGCCATGGGCGGCGCGGCTCCCGGCGGCCACTCCCGGTACTTCCGCCGGCGGCGGATGCGGGCGGGCCGGCGAGAGCTCCCCGCGGGCAGCGCCCGTCCCGCCGGGGCCGTGAGGCAGCAGCGCCCTCCGGCGGCGCGACGGGCTGCCGGGACAAGCCGCTGTCGTCGTGCCTTCCCTGCCCCTGGAACACAGCGTCCCGGTTTATCCCCACCTCGGTACAAGGGAGAACGAAGTGAGTGAGGGCAGAGTCTGTAGCACGTGATGTACTCGAAGAGGCAGAAGCGCTTGTTCAGCTCGAAAAAAGAGAAAGCTGAGGGGGCATCCACTGCATGTGGCTACTTGGAGGAAGTTTTTAGAGAAAACGGAGCCAAATTCTACTCAGAACACAATGAAAAAGAACCCCAGATCGGACATGTGCCGTGTAAAGTGGAAAAGCTGGAAGTGGTCAGCTTTTCTAGCAACTACTATAAATTAGATGAACTGAGTGAAGAAACTAGCCCAGAATATATTAAATGAGGGGATTGAGTGGAAAGGTTCTTCATAGATTCTCTGTAACGTGAATCAGGAGATCGTTAAAAGGCAAAATCTGTGCAGCTGATAATGCATTCAGTATAGAATCACTTAGAGAGAATGGACCAGGATGAAGCTTCATATGCCTGATTTTCAGATAGCAACTCAGATACAACTATATTGCTAATTATAACACTCCAAGGTAACCAATGTCAACTTACCCTAGAGGAATAAGTAGGGCGGGGTTCTGGCATGCCACCTGGTCAGATACGAGGCAGTCAAGCACACAAGCCAAAATGTAATACTCAGACATCAAATTACCAGACAAAGTCCATAAGCAGGAACCCTGAAGGCATTTATAGGGGAAGATATGAGACATCTCCTTTGGAGAGGTAGGCTGTCACTTCCTGAAATGGAAGTGGAAGAGAACTGGAGCCCTTTTTTTTGGCACAGACAGGAAGAAAAGCCCTCAGCAATGGAAATAACAGGGCCAATATCTCAAAAGTGGTTATACTATTTTAACATAATTTTTGGACTTAAGAGTATTAAATAGCATTGAAAATCCTGACTGCAGTACCTTCTAAGCAAGAAACAATTTTTAATAGGATTCAAAGGGTTGACTATAAAATTGTATTTTAAGAGTTAATGAAATTTATTATGAGATACTTTGTATTTAGCTTATACTGTTGTATAGTATAGAAGATACATTTTTAATCTTATTTTTATGGTGAATGTTGAAGTAAAAAGGAGAAGAAGCAGATGGGTGGAAACCAGTAACAGCAGTGAAATGAAGCAGGTACATCATGATCAGTCAGCATCTGTACCTTGTTCTAAAAAGGCAGTTCATTAATTAAAAAAGGAACATACAAGATTTGTATTTATAGTACAATTATTTAAAACTATCTGTTTAAAAAGTGTTGTTGAAAATGCAGATCATTAGAAAAGATGTTTTCACACAAATGAAAATATCATACAAATATTTAGAAGATATCTGGAGAAAGTACTGGGATAGTCCTGCAGTTCTTCAGGGAGCAGGTAACCTTGATAATAGACTGTTTTTGTTACAGGAGAATATGGATTTTAGAATTACTAAAGGACAGATATAATGGGTTTTAATAGGGCAACAGAAAAGTCACAGGAAGAAAATTAAGGTGTTTTGAAAGTGAATGACTACAGACAATATTAGAAGCTGTTAATTAGTATTCCTTTCCCAGGTGCATGGATGAATGCCAGTGTCTTAATGTGATTTACCTAGACTATTTTACCTTTGCAAAACAGAAAATACTTCTCCCAACCCAATATTCATTTCACATCAGGCCACATTATTAGATTCGTAATTTTCTGCAGTGATCCTTCCACATATTCAGATGTTAACACCATAGACCAAATAAGGCAGGTGTACACATTGCATGAACAACAGCCAGCAACTAGCAACTCATATGCACTTTTCACTTTGGAAGTTAGCTTCTAAGGAAGGCTGTGAATTCTAGATCCCCTGTCTGCTGCACTGCTGTTTCAACTATGTGTTTGAAAATCCATCTGAAATACACTTATTTTCCTCCTTCTTAAAGATCTTATTCTTTCCCAAGCCAGGAGCTTGCAAGACCCTGTACAAAGCACTAGGATTTGGACCAGTGGTTAGAACTCTGTATAAAAGAGTTGCTATAACTTGATGAAGATGTATTTTCAGTTCGTAATAAAGCCATTTACATGAAGCTTAAGAATTTCTATGATTAAATGATGTATATGTGGAAACAGAAACAAGGCATTCCTTGAAATGCTGTGTGAGGAAATTGTTAAAGAGGTCCTTGAAATACTGTAAAAGGAAGACGTATACCTGGGTTACAGGAGTTGCAGATCATCCTCTGCAAATAGGGGAATAAAACCAACATCACACCTCTATAAGGTCTTACCAAGGAACAGTCATATTCTGTAGATATATATTAGCACGTTTTTAATTCGTAATCAAATTGCAAGGTTAGAATTTCCCTCTAGTGTATAGCAGAGGAAAAAAAATGAGATACAAACATTAGTGAATGTACAGCAATTGCACTAATATAGAACCGTCAGTTACAAGGCATCTTTACCAGACGGAAGGATACAAAGTGTTCACATTCAGATTGTTTAATTAGAACAACTAACAGTTGCAATCATTAGAATAATACTTTTTTCCATGGGTGCTTGAATAAGTTCCCTGCAGATACCTCATAGCTGCATCATCTTTCAGGAACTAGGAATAAAAATATAGGTTCTCCAGCTCCAAATGCACAGATTCTTAAAAACAGAGTGTATATACCAAGCCTTACTCTTCTCTAGTAAGGGCAACTTGCAGTCCCAAGAGAACATGACTGTGTTAGAGCAAATGTGACAAGGAGTCAATCAATAAACACAAGAAATACAGCTACAGTGAGGAAAGGAAACCACCAGAACAGACCTGGCTGCTTTGCAATTAAAAGTAGTTGTTCCTACTGACCTGTTTACTTACTTTCCATTCCACCCTGACCCACATGATGCTGTGACACAAAGATACATATACATGGTTATGTTTCTGCTTCCACAGTTTCATGATGTTACAGGATGTGTAGGCTTATATCTGTTAGCACAGTAAAAAGGCACCAAACAACTTCCAGGTATAATGGAATTGCCAGCAAGCTGGAGCACACAAGCCACAGACTCAACAGGAACAGAAGTTTTCAAGCTTCGGTGAAGGTCACTGTACCATACAGAAATTTCTTTCATCCTCAGACATGCAATCAAATATGCTTTCCTGAAAAATCCTTACAAAGCTGTTTCCCAAGTGTTTTGTAAACTGCCCAACAGATGAAAGACTGATGACTTACTGTCTTCATATATGTAAAGTTACTTCCATGAGACACTCAAAGTGGCCCAGTTATGTCACTCAAAATGAGTACTCATCTTTGAGTAAGGTGAACTCAGAATCTTAACATGTAAGATAAAGAGGTAAGTAAAACTGCTACAAGATGTAGCCAGGAGTGAGTCACTAAGGCTAAAGATACTGAAGTGAAAACCAGAGTAATGTTCAAGTTCACAGGGTCTGGAAAGAAACACAAATTAAGACCAATCTTGCTGGCTGCTCTTTCAGTTAGATAAGGTTGTTTAGTCTGTGATAGGTAGTAGGAAAAAAAATTAGTTCAGCTAGCCAAAAAAAGACTAACAGCAACAGAAAACCCAGACCATGAGTTACATGAACCTGCCTCATCTGCACAGAAACAGAGATCCTTGAGAAAAGAGCTTTCTACTGATTCCCAAGTAAATGATGATAGTTAGGACAAAGCTGGAAATTGCAGCAAAGGACAAGGGCACCAGGAGCAGCATCTGCAAAGGCTGATTTATTTTCCCATAGTCGGCATAACGACAGCAGGCTTGGCAATGGTGGCATCTTCCTCTTTCCATTGAGAAATGATGGTTTTCAGCTGTGTATAGAACTGCACTCCCTGCAAGAAAGGAGAGACCCACAGATCAGATGTTTGGCCTTATGAATTCTTCAGGTCTGCACTAGTGGTGTATCAAACAGTTTTTCCTTTATCTACACAGGGCTGAGTTTTCCCCTGTGGGAACAATTCTTGTCAGCCTTTTCTTTTTACCAGTTCCTCAAAGATTCTGGTTCTGTGAGAAAGCTTGCTAGTTCTTGCTCCAATCTCCTAAAAGACAACTTGCATTTTTATAGTACAGGGAAAAGAAAAACATAATCTATAACTGTAACATGCATTATAGTGGCTGTGATCACTGGCTGGTTTTCAGTTTCCTGGTTGAAATGTTTTCAAAGTCTCCTCACTAATGAGGTCTGATGACCACCTCTCCATTTCCATTAATACTATGATTTATCACAATTCAACCCACTAGAATTCTCTCAGTCAGTAACTTACCTGTTTGCCATAGAAATTGGTGTCCCCTCTGAAAGAAGCACGAGAGCCGGTGAAAGAGAACATGGGCAAAGGTACTGGGATTGGAACGTTCACACCCACCTAAACCAAAGGAAAGCCGCCATATTAGTCACAAGAAGTAGCAGATTGCAGAGCACTCTCCAAAAAATCCTGCATTTTGTTTCTTTAAATCTGAGGGCTGGGTACTGATGGCTGAGAGGGCAGTGATTAGTCACTATAGCTGAATGCTTACCCGCTGTAAAATGGTGAGTGCTAAAAGCAACAATCCTAGCTGGAACATACCTGCCCCACATCTACTAAGTGAGAATACTTCCGAGCTGTGGCTCCATTTGTGGTGAAGATTGCAGTTCCGTTTCCATAGGGGTTATTGTTCACCATCTCAATGGCATCATCCAAAGTGTCTGCTTCCAGAACCACTAAGACAGGCCCAAAGATTTCCTCCTTGTAACAAGTCATGTTTGGCTGCCAAGACAAACAGCAGAAAAAACAGCTTGTATAAAGGATATAATAAAAATAACCTGGTAAATAGGATATAATAAACAGACATACTGTTAATGCTCAGGATATTTCTAGGATTACTGATCATACTGCATTGCCACAAGCCATGCTCCAGTCCTTCATGTCTTTTTACCCTTTTCCATGCCCTGTCCTCTATCTAGTCCACTAAAGACAGTACCACTTTTCATCTCCAGAGTGCTTTCTGCTTTTAGTGCCTGCCTAACCTAACTTATAGGTCTCCTCTGACCAAGGCTGAGATTAATTCAGGCTGGGATTAATCAGAATAGTTTACTTCAACTCTCATTGACAATGTGACTAGAACCTGCTGTCCTATTGTTGAACAGTGTTTAAGAAAACTATCACAAAATATCTGTTAGGCTTTTACTTTTGCATACCTAACAATATTTATGGCACATGGCAGGAAATTTAAGTAGTTTAAGACATTCATTGAAAATGAGGGAAGAAAATTCTGAGTCAGATCAGAAGCCTGAATTATACAATAGCATAAAGTCAATAAAATCCTAAGAGTACAAAGTACAATACCAGAATTATCAATATTGGTTTTCTATAATGGAATCACTCACCAAAAGGCCCACAAGGAACTGAATACTTAAATATTAAGGAAACCATACCAGCTAATTGCATAAACATAAAAGAATGAATGGAGGTATGGAAACTCACATGGATGTGTACCAATATCCTACTGATATTTTCCCATGGTATTGTCCATCTGTTGCACACCACGTATTATACTGAGAGGCCAACACAAAGTTTTGAATATATTCAACAAGAAAGAGATTTCATACCTCATCCTATATCATTCTCATGAATATTTCTGCAAATATTTGTTTCTCCAAGTCCTTAAATTGCAAACTGCAGGAATGTGTAACAGAGAACAGAAAATTGCGAGTTTGGCTGTTCATCATATGATAGTACACTATGCTTGATGGACATTTAGTTTAACAGAGTACCAGCTGCCTGTATCTTCTTTTAATTGGCTGCAGTCTGTTCAGTTAATATCATTAACCTAATTCAGAGTATGCTGCACTACTGTGAATTCTTTTATCACCTCCCCAGCAGCATTACAGTGAGTACTTCACTGGCACTGTGTCAGGGAAGGCTGAGCCATTTACAGGTTTTCTACCTGGTAATTATTGATTACTGACTGGTTTGGGTAACCCATTTTTCAGATGACCCTGCAATATACAATATCAAACACTCGTTTTGGTCATCTTACCTTGACTTTGGCAAGGATCGTTGGCCCAACAAAATTGCCATTTTCATAACCCTTCACTTTGACATTACGTCCATCCAGGAGAAGACTGGCCCCTTCTTTTACTCCTTTCTCAATGATATGGCAAACCCGTTCCTTAGCTTGGGGACTGATTAGAGGCCCTAGATCTGCTCCAGGCTGGTCTCCTGTGAAGAGGCAGAGACACCAAACTTTAACTCTGACAGCTTCCTCTTCACAGGCATCAGGGAGATAACTCCACCAGCAGGAAAAATCTGAAAATCCTGATGTTTGTGAGCCACAGAATAAAGATTTGAGATATTGATGAACAGGAGCAATAGCCTGCAGCTCTCATAATCAACAAATAAGAGAAGTCATAAACTTAATTTTAGATCACCAGGAAGTCAAAATTCAATAATAGATTCTTCTCAGAAAGGAAACTTTTGCCCTTCTGCAGGACTTTATTGAATATAAACAAAAGATAATGATCCTAAAACTAATAGCAGTCAATCTTTTCCGAAGTACTTGTTTCCATTTTTTTTTATTGTACACTTACTACAAATTGGAAGGATCTTGAAATGAGGTTGCTATAAAAATGGTAAGTTTGAGTTAAACACGGGATGTAACCTCAAATCTCCAGTTAAAACGAGACTGATCCTGTAAACATTGCATCACAGTCCCACCGGCAAGCTGGATACCTATTCCTAACTCCAAATCTAGGACTGCATTTCCCAATCCAGACAATCTGCTAGCTCCTACCCCTACACATCAAACCTACAGTGCCAATAGCTCCAAGGGTCACACCATGGTATGGCAGACAATCTAACCTAAGAGGCTACAGTTGTACAGAAGTGAAGTACCTTGTAAGAATTTATCACAGTCTGTACCTGCATTTACACGTAGATTTTTGGCTCTGTCCACGAGCTCTGGCAACCATTTCTGAGCTTCTCCCACTAGAATTGCTGTAGATAGGGCCATGCAGCGTTGGCCAGCTGCTCCAAAAGCAGCTCCAACCAGCTGGTTCAAGGTGTTCTCTTTATTGGCATCAGGCATCACCACACCATGATTCTTGGCTCCCTGAAACACAACACACAGAGACTCCCATTACTACCACCCTAGCCCGCTTCTTCTCTAGCCCTCTGGCAATGGCTTCATATAGTAGCCATGAGGCTGGCAAGAAGGGCAGCCCCATCACTTAACTATCAGCAGCAAAGTCAGCTTCTGCTGCTGAGTGGTGTGGTCTGTCAACATTCACAGGAGATAGAGGCAGTCTGTGTGCTGAAGTGTGCCCCATTCAGAGGCATTACCATGTTGGCCTGGACTCTCTTGCCGTTCCGGGATCCTCTCTCATAGATGTACTCGCCAGCCTGATTAGATCCCACAAAGCTGATTGCTCTGATATCCGGATGGTCACAAATGAAATTCACAGCTTCAAACAGGAAATGATACATTATAACTGTGGTGCACAAATGCTTCCCTCTCTTCCCATCCCCAGAATGCTAAATTTATGTATCTTTCTTTTTACCAAAATTCTTGCATTTTTGTTTCCTACATCCGAGTTCCCCCAAAGCCTTTCTATGCACCTCTCAGTCACTAACTTAGCACATGTACTCCTGTCCCTGTCTTCATACTCCTGGCTCCCTGACATCTCTTCATGCTTTGAGCATCCCCCAACATGTCTGAGCAATGCCAAAATGAAATTACTGCTGTCTATTTGTATCATTGTGCCCTGAAACTACTGGTGTGCTGTAAAAAAATAACATGTTAGGAGCCAGAATACTGGCATCCACTGCATATTTAGTGAGGCATTTAATTCTTGTTTAGGCTGCCTTGGGAAATCAAGATGATTTATCTACTTATTTCAGCTGAGGCTTAGGTTGCTAAATAGAAGTTGAGCACTTACATGCCTTGGGAGCTCTGACACCCAATCCCAAAATGTTGTCCACCATATCTCCTAGAAGATCTGGTTCAAGGTGGCAGAGAATCTCCCTCTCACATCCATCAATAGAACTGAAGCATCTGTCCAAACCATCTAACAGCAGCAGTCTCAGATTCTCCAACTGGTACCTTCCACTGAGCATACACCACAACACTCATACACTCCAGCCATCTCCAAAGGAGGGCCATTATTACCTTCATGTTGTCCATGGATAATATTCAGGGTTCCATCGGGGGCACCAGCATCCTGAAAGAGCTTGGCAAGGAACATGAGTGCTCCTGGTACACGCTCAGATGGTTTCATCAAGAAGGTGTTCCCACAAACCATAGCCATGGGGAACATCCAAAGGGGAATCATGGCTGGGAAATTGAACGGTGCGATTCCAGCACACACACCCAGAGGCAGACGGTAGGTGTAAGTGTCCATGTCTTTAGTGATGGAGGGCATGGTCTCTCCAAGTATGAGGGATGTCACACTGCAAGCATGTTCAACCACCTCTGCAGCAGAAAGGGCAATATGCTGCTGGATGATCTGTTAGCGGTCCCCAAACCCCTTTTTCACCACTGCCTTGACCCACCTCTTCCTTCCACCTTCTTCTCCCGCAACTTATACCTCATTGTGCTTCAGAAAATCCCTTTGATCTGCCAAGCTCTGTGAGCAAATTATGAATGGATTCTCTCTAGAGCACATTGTATGCCATTGTGATAGGAGCACAGACACAACAGCCCCAGTACGTGATGCACAGGTACAATATTATTGTTCCACCTGGGACAAGCAAGGAGCTTTTATCCCTTTTTAGTAATTTGTGGTCACTCCTAGAAAAAGTAAGGCTCTAGCAACTTGGAAGCGACTCAGTCTGTCTAAGGAAACTTCTCAGCTTAGAGCTACAATTGCCCCTTTTCTTTCAATAGGAGAGCTATAAAGGGAGCAACATGTACAGATTTCCAGAGCAACCAGTTACTCAGGTGATCTCATCCCTTCCTATGGGTTCTCAAAGCCCCTATTTTAATAGGAGGAGCCAGCTGCTTACGAAGGCCTCGGAACACATCTCCCTCAGCATCAGCCAGGGTCTTCCCTTGCTCAAAGGTGATGAGTTTGGAAATTTCTTTCTGAAAATGGAAAACACAAAGTTTATGAAGGTTAGAAAAGTGCCCACCCATGAAATAGAGTGCAGGGATAAGACAGTTTAACAGACAGTTGAACCTCACAATGAGCAGACTGAGCAGAACATAGAGAAGCCTATACTGACTGATTTGCTCCTTGTGGACAAGAAGCCAACAACCCAAGTCCCTGTTTGACAGGAAGTGTTTTGCTGCACCTCTCGACAGTGTCTCAGCTGGTTCCTCAATCATGGCAATGCCTCATCAAGAACTCTGTAAACCCCAAGTCTCTCAATTTAATTCCTAAAGTCAGCTGCAATGCATTCAGCCACAGCCATCACACACAGCCATGGTGTCTCACCAGATTGTCTTTGATCAGTTGTTGATAACGCAGAAAGATTTGCTGACGGCTCAAAACAGATGTTTCTGACCAGTTCCAAAAAGCCTTTTTGCAAGAAGCCACAGCTGCTTCCATCTCACTTGCTGTGGCTTTTGGTACTCGGCCAACCACTTCATTTGTGGCCTGAAAGAAAAACCAAATTGCATCAAAACTGAACTTTTCCCATCTGTCACTGCCAACCATTCACCGGTCATTTCCCAGCACACACCTAGCATCCTTTTTCTAGAAGGAGCTGTACTTCTGATGGGAGAGCACAAAAGAGGCTCCTTCCTTGGTGCACACAAAAGACTTGGGCTACAAACGGAGTAGTTCTGAAAACCTGCATCTCAAATTAGGCACCCAGAAACTGCAAATGCAGTGTTCATTTCCAAGCTGGAAGTGACTTGTCTACATTGAAGCTTCTAGAAAGTATTACTTTAAGGCAAAAATTTTTGTGAACTGTGGCTGTGGTCCTAACCCTCAGTATCATCTTCACTCATTTGCTGTGTTTCTTGCACATTTAATGAGGGGGAAAAGCAGTACATAACTGTGCACTTGGCATTGATGTTAGTTTACCTATACCCCTCAGCCAAAGTAATATTTTTACAAGCAACCTTAGTTCTACAGTATTTTAACTTTAAAAGCTTGGTTGGTAGTTTAACCTCTATCTAATGTTCTCTTAAAAAATAAATCTGCTTTGACATGACGAAAACTTCAAGTATATCACTAAGAGAGAAACTACTCAAAATAAGAGAAAGAAAATTAAATAAGAACATTGGTTGCCACATAGAGACTGAATGAGATACGTGAACATGGCTTGCTGCTCTGATCACTTCCACAAAGCAAATCAAAATAGAGCTTTACTGAGGAAAAATTTAGGAACTGCTGTCCAAATGCTTACTAGAAGGGTCAGAAAGGTCAGAATTCTGAGTGCAACCTCATTTCCATTTGTCTTTGGTGTAGTACTTAGACAAGTACAAGTGCTACTAGTCTAAGATTATTTTGCACTGCATCGCATCCAACTTCTAAATTCTCTGTGATTACTGTGGCTCAGAGGTGGAAGCTCTCTGAAAGGAGAGGAGCTTCAGTTATCAGGATTTTTCACCTTGGTCTGAGAGTGATATCAGTCTCTATCACAACTTCACATTCAGTTAGCATCAAATTACTCCCAGTTGATTCCACATACAGGGTGAAAGACACCCTTCAAAGATTTGACATATTGATCACAGAGCCTTTCTATGAGAAATGAAAATATGCAAGCAGAGTTTAAACTTCCTTTCTGGAGATCAGGATCTTCCTACATTAGGGAGGTAAAGGAGGCAGTAACTTTTCTGAGACTGACATTTCATGTGAAAAGGAAACTGAGAAGCAATAATCCATCTTAACCTCCAAGCCTAAATCTTTCTGAAGAAATATATGTACTTTCCCCTTTTGCTACGTCCTTGAAGAGAGGCACAGATCTTTGTTGCCCAGTGCTCACTATTATAGAGGCTGAGACCATTTCACTTACCGGGTTGTGGATATCAATCCATTCAGTAGTTTTGGACTCAATAAACTTCCCATCAATGAAGAGTTTGGTTGTTGGCTGTGGAGGACAAAACACTGGACAGTGAGTTATTTTTGTCTCAAGGTATCTATGTACCACTATTGCATGCAAGCCTTCATCATTTACTGCTCTGCAAACCACTAGAGTCCAGATCCAGTCTTTACAGCAAGACCCAGCTAACTGCTCTCTGATTCATTTTTCTCTCACTTTACACCAAAACAGCCAAAATTCTTTCTAAATGCAGTTATAGAAAAAATACATCACTGTGGAATTATTTCAATCTACTTAATTGGAAACCAAAAAACTGCAAGTCATAAATGTTCAGAAGAAACAGTTAATAATTCACCTTATGAGAATTCCATGAACCCAGTGCACACTGTACTGTGTGCTTTCTTCCCATCAAGCCACTAAGTAGGTTCATCTTTCCAGTCTATAGCTATAAGCATAAATTTGGACTTTTCCTGCTCCCCACATGGTTCTGCAACTAAGAGCAAGAAACTGGCCTCTGTGGAGTTCACAATGACTGTCTGGGCAGGCAGCAGAGGAAACAGAACCTTCCAACTCAGATGCAAAGCAGGCAAAAGAAAAGTTCACATAAACATAGAGCAGAAGGGAAAGCAGTCATAGAAGCTGTAATTAGCACTAGATAGGCAACAAAACTGTATCATGCAGGAAAACAGATTAGGACTGTATAAATTAATAAACTAGAAACCAGGAGTTGATATTGGGAGATAAGGAGAGAACTAGGAGAAAGCAAGAACCTGTTAATCATGACACAAACTGTGGCTTGGGGAGAATAGATAAGAGGAAGGGGAAATGGGTCTGACACACGAAGAACAGAAATGGGACAGAAGTGGGATATGAATGTAAATATATCAGGAAACTGAAAAAATTAGGATGTGGAATTATGAGAGGGAGATAAGGACTGGGACGCTATCCAGTGTATAATGAAGGGAAAGAGATCAGAGGAAGAATCATGAATATGGGTGTTGTTTGGAAAATAACAATAAGTGAAAAGTGGATGAAAACGAAAAAGAAAGTGAACAGCAATGAGAGGACACAAACTGAGAAAGACTGGAGACAAGAAAGCTAGGATGAGAAGAGTAAAATAAGTCTGTTAATGGATAAGCAAGACCTAGTGATTTGGAAGGCAAAACTAGGAGAGAATTAAAAATAAAAAGTTGCAGATAATTATGTAGCTGGAATCACACTTGGGGAAGAGAGGTAGAAATCTGTATCTATGAAACACAAAGTCCTCTAGAACCTGGAAGGAAGCACAGGAAATCTGAGCCTCTTGACTGAATTTCCTGACTCAGAGAAGGTGCTGGTTTAGTGCTGGTCTGAAGAATGACAAACTCCTATTGCTATCAATCACAGTAGCCCAAGTGCTGAGTATCTGCAATAGAGCTACAAGCTCCTCTACTACATGACCACATGGGCTTCAGTGCAATGGAATTTATGTTCTTTTCAAATAGCTTAATACACATTAAATGAAAAGATTGCACATACAACGAAAAAATATTTTAATCAAACCAAGAAATGCTGAATTAATATTGACTGCACTTCTTCCATAAGATCTCCACCTTTTCTTCATGTAAAGAATGCGCCTGCTGTGGGAACATGGACGGCAGCAATGCAGACTATTTGTGGAATCATGGTTTAGATGATTAGAGTTTGGACAGTGTGCAGCCACGGACAGCGGAACTAAAATGGCACTATAACAACTAAAGCTGTTCGATACTGCCCGAAGGAAATCAGATCCTCTCTCTGCCGCAAACATATGCCATGAGGCCAAGCAACCAGGAGTAACGGGAGGTGACTCCCTAAGCGGCCGCACCGCGACCCGCGGCGGGAGCTGCCCGGCGGGCACCGCTCAGCTCCCAAGTCCGCTCATGGAACTTTTTTCCGTCCCTCCCGTCGAGCGCGGGGCAGTTCCGACGCTGGTTCCAGAAATACCCACCCAGAGCCACCGGGCGGGGATGGCTGGAGAGCTGCGCCGAGCCGAGCTGACCCGAGCCGGCAGGAACGGCCTCAGCAGGGCAGACCCGAGCGAAGTGTCCGCCGGGAGCGGCTAAGCCCGGGGCTCTCCCGCGCCTCCCTCTCCCCGCCAGCCCCGACCCGCGGGACGGGCACTCACCACCGAGGAGGAGGAGAAGGAAGCAGCGACTGCGCTCGTCCAGGGGGCACCGGCTCTCCGTGGCAGCTGGACAGGAGGGGAAGCACAGACCATCTCAGGGCTCCCGTGCGTCCGACACGACCCGCCCCCCGCCCCCCATCGGCCACTCCCCGCCCGGGACTGCCTCACCCACGGGGTCCCAGGGCCAGGTGAGCCGCGACCCCCCTGCGCCCCACGAACCGCGGGAGCCACTGCGGGCCCCGGGGGCGGTCGTCTCACCCTGAGAACCACTCGGTGCCGCCCGCCCCAGGCTCCCCTCGCCGCCGCCGCCGCCGCCGCCATCCCGGCCACGGTCGCTGCTCCGCAGCCCCCGACGGCGCCCCCCACCCCGCCCCGCCCTGCCGAGCCCGAGGCCCCGCCTCCCCGGGGCCCGCAGCCAATCCCCGCCAGCAGGGCCTCCGGGCACGCCCCCCGAGCCCCCCGCCCCCCGTGCCGGGCCGCGGATTGGTGGAGGCGGCCGAGCCGCCCCTGAGCGGCCCGGGCCGGGCCGGCAGCGCCGCCCCGCGGCCGCGGGGAGAGCGGCACGTGGGGCCGGGGAGGGGCTGTTTTTGCTCTTCAGCGCGGGACCGGCCGCGAGGGCGATGTGTCACGTGATCGGCGGCGGGAGTCACGCGGCGCGGGCGCGATGGCGGCCCCCGCGGACGGTGAGGCGGGAGGGCTCCGGCGCTGCCCCCGCGCCGCTCCCGCCCGGCGCTCACCTCCTCTTCTCTTGCAGGCACCGACCTGGAGGCCTCGCTGCTCAGCTTCGAGAAGCTGGACCGCGCCTCCCCGGACCTGTGGCCTGAGCAGCGTAAGTCTGGCGGGCCCGAGTCTGCCGGCTCGGGGCGGGGTGGGCACAGCTCGGCCCGGCCCGACCCGGGGCTTCCTGGGGCAGCTGCTTGGGCCGGGCAGGGGCCGGGCGGCGTTGCGGTGTTCCCCGCAGAGGCGCTTACCCCCCGCCATTCTCTACTTTCTCTTCATAGTGCCCGGCGTTGCCGAGTTCGCCGCCTCCTTCAAAAGCGTGAGTGAGCGCCTTTCGCTTTACCCCCTTCCGTGTGGGGATAGATCTGCAGGTTCTCTTTGCGGGCTTTACGCCCTCGTTATGTAAACCATATCTCAGTTATAACTCCAGTAAATGCTAGAATAAGCCTCTTGTTTTTAACTCCAGTAAATGCTAGAATAAGCCTCTTGTTTTTAATGTATCTTTTATATACATATATCTTTTTTTATACCTTGTGCAGCTTACTGTGAATGAGAATAGCACTTTGGAAGAAGGAAAAGTTTAAACTTTAGAAAATCCTAATGTTCATACTGACTTTGGTTTGTGGATGCCAGTTTGCCAGTTTTGACTCTAAAATGTCCAGGAAAATCTAGAAAACAATGTGAAGCATAAAAATATTTCTACAGAACCTATGGAATTTTCATGTTTTTGCTCTTGGTGTAAGTAGTTTTCAATACAAGATCAGACTTTTTTGTATAATTCTAAAAATGTGCTTGTCTGAATGTGAATTTTTGTTGTTTCTTAAACAGCCCATTACAAGTTCTCCTCCCAAGTGGATGGCTGAATTAGAAAATGATGATATTGATATGTTGAAGGGTGAGTATGGACATTGTGAGCAGGAAGTGAGGTTGCCAAAGCGGATGGAAATTCAGTACTTAAGAGGCTTAAAATGCTTGTTCTTTAAAGTGTTTTGGAGGTGGCCCCATGGCCTCAGATCTCTAGCAATCACAACTGCAGAATCTCCAGTTTAAGAGTCTCTATCTTGTTAATGATACATATTTGTCATTAAACCCGTTATTTCCCAGAGAATGTCCAGATGTCAGTTTCAGGCTGATTTTTCAAAACAAGCAGTGTAATGTCACATTTATTTCTGGTACCTCACTTAGCTGTTTTTATTGCTCCATAAGTATAGAGTCTCCTTATTTTGAGAAGTGGCGTGAATTTTTTGGAGGGGCTCAGCTGATCACTTGGTGAATAGCTTAGACTTGTTGATTGACTTGTTCAGAGATGTATTACATGTGTGTCTTCCCTTAGAGATCCTACAGCTGTAATGGAATGGTGAGGCTATATGGCAAGTTACAGATTTGTGTTAGCTAGATTTGTGCAGCTGCATGTAGATTTGCTGCATGTTGCAGCTGTTAGTTAGCAGTAAACATCCTTGAGCATGCTCTGCCTCTCGTGAATTCCAGGTGGTGGCATGTGATCATGTTACAGTGACGTGTCACTGTTACACAGTGAAAGTGAGATGAATTAGCTTTGACTTGCTGGAAGAAATGTGCTTAAACTCACATTATTGATGTAAAATAAGTCTGTTTCCTTGCATACTTTTTTGTGCCTTGTTCATATAGCAGTGTGAACTTACAGAAACTTCCAAAATAGGGGTCGAGTTGTTCTTTGCAATAGTGGAAGATTAGAGCATGAACCAGAGCCTTTCTCACTATGTTAAAATTAGAGGTGGAGTCATCTTGAATTTGGAACATCTGCTGTTCACTGGAAATAGATCTTGTCAAAAGTATGGCTTGAAAGTACTCTGTGAAGTAGTAAACACATGAACTGTCACTAGAAGGCTATAGACAGCATTAAAATGTACACTTTTCTCTTTTCTTAGAGTTGGGGAGCCTCACTACAGCTAACCTGATGGAAAAAGTTCGTGGCCTGCAGAACCTGGCTTATCAGCTGGGACTAGATGAATGTAAGTGCTGTACACAGATGTTACTGACTGCGTCGCAAATCTTCCCACTGAAGCATGTGCTTGTGGTACAGTTTTAGCTGGAAAAGTGTTTTGGCAAGTCTGGGAAGTGTCTGACAGTCACAGTTAGTGAACTGAAGCAGAATGAGAAAGTGAACTTACATCTTCAACTTGTAGCCTACCTACATGGGGGAATCAGCAGAAATATCACGTGGTTGTATGTCACTCTGGTGTTATGTAGTGGCACATAGACTTCTGTTCCTGACTTATTGTTGCTTTACATGAGTCAGATCACTTCCCTTGATTTCCCACTCAGATTCTAAAGCTATTCCTCAGAATACTTGTGGCAGTACTTCTCTCAAACTTCATGCACTGCCTCTACAGTGAAGCTTTCACTTGTGTGTAGGATTCTCCTATCACTTTGTGTTCATGCTCTTTTCTGCTTCTATAACTGATTTGTTTTTTCTTTTTACACTCAATCGTGGCAGGAGGTGATGTCATTGAGTATTAACAGTGACCTTTATCCCACTTAAAAAACAACCACTTTTTATTGGGCTTTTTTGAAGAAAGAGCTGCTTTCATCATTACATTTAGCACTCTGTCATTAACAGGTTGACCCAGCCTTGAGAATTTCAAGAGTATTGTGGGGTTGTTTAATGCTACCTGTACATACTGACATATTTACTTTTTTCTATTCAATTTTGGTCTAACACAGACCTTTGTTATAGTTAATCTTGGGCTACACAAAGCACAGAAGTTTTAAAAGTCTTTCACCTTCCCTTCAGTGGTTTACAGAAAGTAGAAATAAGCCTTTAGAATTTTTCTGACTGCAAACCTAGAAGAGCCTAATGCTTTCTTATTCACAAATCATTAAGCCTGTTTTTTAACTTAATTCTTTAAACTTATTTTACTTTTGGTGCTAACTGCTATCTGTTAAGACTGTAAAGCATTCAGTGGAGTAGAAGTTAAAGTATAACAACATAAAACTGAGTCAAACGCAAAGACTGGCTGATGATTGACTTCCTCAGTTAAGTTGTAGGCTTTGATGTCATACAGGGTTGTTCTGCTCAGTGGAGTTAAGCAGAGCTTGAGTTGCAGTAAAAGCTAGCAAGGTTTCGTTAGCAATATTTGCTAACGAAATTTTCATTTATTTTTACTGAGGATAAATGAAAGTGTAAAGAAGACAAAGTGAGCGACTAGTGAAATATGTGAAGCCCAGGAGTTATAACCTTTAGTGTCAAGTAACTGAAATCTTGAATTTTCAAGCTTTATGAAAGGTCTCCATGCTTGTAATTTCTTGTCACTGAAGTCCGTTTTCCTTCACACTGTAATACACTGAGGGCTTTGTGTGTTGTAAAATACGTGTATCTTCAGAAAATTTTTACCAAGAGTTAGTTGTGGAGTTTGAGCAGAGCTTCTTAGAACTGTTTTTCCTAATAGTGTCTTTAGGTTGTTTTCTTTTACAGACTTATATGAGCAAGAGAAAAAAAAGGAAAATCCAAAATATCTGTTTATTAAAGTTAAGGGACTTGTAGTTTTGTTTCAGAGATATTGGATTTGATTATATCTTTGTTTATATATCTATATATCTAAGTTTAATAGTCCCCTCTTGACTTAGCTGATAAATTGAAAGTCTATCAAAAGCAGGGTGAAACCTGCTGCTGACCAGTCTCCTCTAGATGGCAGCATGAGGCCTCCCATAGAAGTCTTGCTTCTTTTCATTTGATAAAACGGTCATTTCAGTCATGGTTTGTTCTTCCCAAGATTGTTTTTTGTGACATGTTTTCTGTTCAGAACATACATTGTCTTTTTTTTACAGTAATTTCAAATGTTTTATCAGCATTGAATGTGAGAGACAATTCTGTTTCATTATGTTAGCAGTTCTTCCTTCCAGTTCCTCTACATCCCACCTCAAATCCTTCATATTTTCAAAGACTTTTATTTTCATCCAAGTTATTAATAAAAATGCTGTGCAGGACCAGGGTGATTCCTGCAGCACTCCGTAAAATATATATCTATTGAGTGACATTGCAGTTATGTTGTGAGATCTGTTATTGATCCAGTTCACAGCATACTTTGTTGACTTTGTATTAGAATTCATTAGGCAAAGTGACATGGGACTGTGCACCTTTTGAAAAGTTTATTCATCGAGGTACTATTGCAAAAGTGACATTTGAAATCTGAACAGTTCATTTGACATGATGTAATTTGATAAATTAATAATTACTGAATTACATGCCTTGTTTCTTGAATTCATATGAACTCTCTTACTGTTTTGTCTATATAAGTGATCTTTCTTAACAAATGTGGAAGAAATGTATTGAATATTTTGTCCATCTTCACTTTTCTCATCTAGGAATGGTTGAATACTATTATCTGGATTCTGTGTTCTTATTATCTCTAATTCCAGCTGTCCCTAAGTTTTTGGCCATTGATTTCTCAGATCCTCTTTTGGTTACTTGCTTCTATCAGATCTCTTTTACTCTAGAACTAATTTCCTCTCTTCTTTTTCCCGTAGGGTTACCTTTACTTTCTGTCACCCTGGCTAGTTTGTTGACTGCCCTGTGGCTTCTGTGGCTTCTGTGAATCAAATTAATTTGTTAATATATAATTTATATTTTCTTTCCAGCTTGTTTGACCTCTGTTCTTCCACTCTCATCCTGGCATGCTAGTAGGTGGATTCTCGTTCAGAATATTCTTCTCTTCCTTAGCACAGAATTCACATCAAAGGATAGCTTTCCTTGAATGAAACAGGATTTTCTTAGCATGAACTGATGATGTTAAAATTTTTGCTTTCCTCTTAAAAGATAGGCTATCCTTGGGTCTCTTTTGTGTGTTTATTCTTTGCTACAAGGTGGTCCTGGAGTTCTCCATCATCTTCCAGGCTCAGGACCTTGTATTAACAATAATAAAGTTTTTTAAAAATAAATTATTTTTCAGCACCTTCTCTGAGGTCTCAGCTTGTGTTTTCTTGCCTCCTTTTTAAGCTATGTAAAATTATACGTTGTCCTTTTGCTTGTTGCTGCTTTTCTCTTTTTGCTTCAGTTCTCAGAATCACACAGTCATTTAGGTTGGAAAAGACCTCCAAGATCATCAAGTCCAAACTTCTCGCATTAGAGTTTCTATTTTCTTTCTGTTAATTAATTATTTTATTGGTTAGAATACATTGAAGCAATTTATAGTATTAAAAATCCCACTTTGTGTTGATTTTGCTGTCCATGTAATGTGAATATTGTAAGGGTGGGAGAAGGAACTGGGCTCAATGAACGTACCTACTTTTAATTGTTCATGTAGTTGGGGTGACTTTGGGAGGCATCGTATCTCTTCTGAATGTGAGCTATAGCCAGTTTCATTTCTGCTGGTGTCTGAACTTTGATGGCAAAAAAGGGTATAGGCTTATGTTATGGGCTTTGTCCTGCTCTCTGTCCCTCCAGCTTTGCTTGGAGTGGAGCAGTGAGCACTGCAGAATGAGGAGACCCCAGCTAATGTGGCAAGCAGGAGGAGATGGTTCTTACTTGGGAACTCATTGACAGATCCTAACTCAATGTTTGTGGCCCAGAAGGCAGCAAATTTCAGAATACTTCATGTAAATAACTGCATATTTAGATTGCTATATCTGATTTTTCACTCTGTGATCCATTGTACCTTTCACAGCAACTGAGTCAAAGTTGACTTAAAAAAATTTTTGATGTCTTGGTTTCATGAACTAGCAGCTCTAGGAAACCCATGCATTTAAAGATGTGCCCTGACATCCTTGGAATATATGTATACAGAGAGACATGTCTGAGAACTAAATATACAGAGAAAAATGTTTTTGTTATAAAAAAAATTAAAATTTAACGTTGATGTTTTTTCCAAACTTTGGAACAAACCTATGTGTATAAAAGTAACAGATCTGTTGGATGGGGAAGTGGGAAAAGCACTATGTCATTGAAAGAATGTGATTGTCCAGGGACTTTCTGAAGGCCCTGCTATTGCTTCCCTGGAAATCTCTGATATTTGTCATGTAACACCTGCTACACTGGTTCAAAAGTCCAAAAAGGTAAATATAGATACCTGGTATCACAGCCATATTTATGAAGTCTCACTCACGGCAGAGAGATTATCTGGCTGCTATGCCATCACAGTACAGTTTTGGTGATACTGTTAGTGCAAGACTTCCTCCAAAGCCTATTCTTTTTAAGCCCTAATATCTTTGTGAAGGTGATAGTGCCTTAAATATTAGAAAATATAGGATAACTGACCAAAGAGGTATGAATACTATTTATAATTTCCCTGTCAGTGATTTTTGCTAGTCTAATCTCTTGTGTTAGATTAAATTTTTATTTGGAGTTAAAGCTAGTTTGTGCTATTCCTGCTATAAAATTAAGAATGACTGTATTATCCAATGTCAAGTCCTCATACTCTTTCAAGAGCAATGAGACAGTTCCCGAACCTGCTCAACCAAGTCTCTCCATTTGTAGTATTCCGTGGTTTTGTGTGCCCTGTCTTTCACTGGCCTCTAGCAATTTTGCTGCTAATTTGTTTGTAATGCTTATTTATTTTCCATATGTGTTCAAGCAAATTAAATACCAAGGGTGTAGTGGAAAAGCTATTTGATGCTAGCTATCAAGGGCCCACAAACTAGGCCTGGATGACCTGGGAGATTGCAGGTGAACAGCAGAAGTTTGGTTGTCTTGTAGCACCAGACTGATAGCGGAAAACTCAGCCAGGGTACGGTCAGTCAGTGATGGTTTTTCTTAATACAAAGAATAGGATAATGACTACGAGTTTTTAGCCTGGAGAGAAACAGCTGAAGCAATATGTATAAAAGATATGCAAAACTAATTAATTCAGAGTAAGTGTGAATAGGGAACAACTCTTTGCTGTTTCTTGTTGTCCAGGAGCCAGAGAGAATAAAAGAGTGTGTCAGGACAGACATGAGGAGATACTTGTGCTGCAAATTAAAGTCAGAACTCATTGCCATTGGGTGTTGTGGGTATGGAGTTTATCTCAATAAATGAGATAAATTATGTTAAGATAAATCCATCAAGGGTGTCTGACCACTGAGAAGTCACCAGGCTTGGACATCTTGGAGCTGCAGAAAGCAAGGAGAGATTGCTAGGCGGGTACAGCTATGTGCTTCCCTTCTCTTACGGTCTTCTAAATGTATTTGCTCTTGGCATGCCAGTTAGGGTGGTGGATTGGAAGGACCTTTTGTTTGATAGTGGGTTTTTTTTGGTCATTTATTCTAGTAATAGTTTAGACTGCCTGCTAGTTAAGCAACCACTACCAGAAATCACTGGGGTGTCCCTGTAACAGAGAGGCCCTTCCAGAGCCAATGGGAAATGGATGGGCACATGAACAGCTACCTTGTTGCCAAGTTAAGCTGTCCTTGGTTGTGAATTGTCCTCTGTAGTCTCAGCAGCCTCTGAAATTTCTGGAAAATCATAAGAGTCCTTCTGAACTCCAAGTTATGTACAGATTAACAATCTAAGTAAGAGTTGTGGTCTTCTGTTTTTCATTTTTCACAGGTAAATGCTGTCTGTCATGTTCTCTTGCCTGAAAGTTCAGCTTTTTTTATAGGTTTGGAGGGGCAGAGCAGTTCCATTTTCTTTCTTCATCTAGATTTAACTGTAGCATCTTTTAAACATATACCCTTAGTTCTTCTGGTGATCCTTGCAGGCTACTCATCATTGGGTTTTCGATGGAGTTTATTTTTTGATACTGATCATAGGTAGGATATGTTTAAATCAGGGGCTTCATCCTTGGTGAACTGAACTTACCTATTAAACTACAAAACAGGACATGGCAGTTATTGAACTTGAACTTTGTATATACAAAGTCGTTGAATAAGAATCAAAATAAGGAAAGGAGGGAAGACAATGTATCCTCTTACTGAAACATCTTTCCTTTTGAGTAATGTATTGTCTTTCTTAGGAGTGTCTACATGTGGCACAAACGTGCAGCCTTTTTTAGGGTCCATGCATAACACCCAGCCTTTGTACCCAAACAAGCTTCTAGCAGTGATATAATTGATCAGATAAAAATATCTCCTGATCATAACCACTCTTTCTTTGGTGCTGGCAACACAAAGGCTTTTTGAGCTCGAAAGCCTTACTTCACAGTTGTGCTTGTGCCCTCGCTTCCTGCATTACCTTTGCCTGGTGCTCTTTCTGGTCACTATGTATAATTGTTTGTAACAAAATGTTTCAGTTTCTTACGTTTGTAGGAAACCAGCACATGAACAGGTATGTGTAAGTAAAGAGTGCTTTAATCTGTCTCGGGGTAGCTTCTGAAATATCTTGTTGGTCCATTTTGGTAAAAACTTTATGTCCACTCTGCAGTCTGGGAATTTGCATGGAAAAGTGAACTGGATTCTTACGGTTTCTTATTAGCCAAAATGAGGTTTTGGAATCCATGTAGAAGAGCAGACTCTTTCCTTAACATGAACTCTTTCCCTATTTCCTTGGAGAAATAAGACTATCTAAAGTGTTGTGGTGGAGCTGGAGAAGAGAACTATCTTTTGGAGAGAGAAGAAGGAAATAAAGTGAAAGAGGGTCATGTGACATGGATCTAAATCTAGATCCAACAGCAGAAGACTCAGTGCCAGTTATTAGAAAGATATAGTAATGTTCTTACAATCTTGACTGCTGACTAAAGAGGAAGATGCTCACTTTTTCTTTGTTAAAAGCTGGCACCTCCAGAAGTACAGTGCTTCTGGCACTCGTGTGTCTGTATTAATCTGAAACAAGAAAGAAGAAAATATGTTTTGAAATCACCTACATTGTTCTAAAGATGTTGGACAATGGAAGAGATCATTTTCTGCCAAGTTTAGTGCTTGTCATGTTCTTAAATTTAAAATATATGGTTTATTTACTTGCAAGGTGAGCTGCCCTGCATTGGAGAAAGCAGTTTGAGGTGCGTGTGCTTCACTCGTTTCTGCTTTGCTTAGAATTTTCTTTGCAGCAATTTTTTTTTGTTAGTTTTCTACATTTCCTGCCTTGCTGAAAGAATCTTCATCGTGTCTCAGTTTTGCTTGAAAGCATATTTCGCACCTTTTTTGTTACATGATACTGTGTTTGGTAAGGAATTCGTGTGAAATAGTATACCTCATGTGCTTAAAAGCTCAAAGGAAGACTTTTATTGCTGGACAACAAAATTATGCTCTTTAGATACTGGGTTTCTGTAGTATTCAGTTAGTTTAAGGACTTGCTTAGCAGAGTTAGTTGACTTCTCCCAGAAAATGTGTCACATTTTAGATAGTTCCTTTGTAGGTTAGGAGATGATCACAGAGCTTTTCAGGAGCTTACAATCAGCTGAAATGGTTGGTTTAGTTTTTCTTAGTAGAAAAAGATATGGAGACTGTTTTCAGTTTATAGTAATCCTTTGTCCTTATTTGTTTTTTTTTTCAGAGAGGTGAAAAGTACGCTTAAATTGTCTGTTCAGATATTTATATGGCCCTGTCACCATAATGTCCAAGGTGCTATGATTTCCGTGTGAAACCTTGGCCTTTCTCCCAATTCTTTTTATACTCTCCTCCCACGCTCTAGATTTGCTTCTTCATTTTAATGCACAATGCTGTGGTAAGAGATACTCTGCATCTGCAGAGGGACAAGGAAATCACCTTTCCTTATACTGTTCTCTGGGTGGCTTATTTACAGGCAGGATTTTTCCAGGGCACCACCAACTGGAAGAGCAAGACAGCAGAGTGCCAGCTTGAAATTGCCATTCATACGTGATCTGTGAATTGGCTAATTTTGACATGTAGGTAGTTAAGAAATTATTACAGTCAGAGGAGTCATGACCTCAACTTTTCATCATCTCCATTGGCTTGTGCCCCAGTTTGGAAGTGAAGAAGGTATAGGAAGTTTTAATTGTACCTGTGTGATTTATCCTCAGTCAGCTCTTTAATTTCTTCTGGCTGTCTGAGGTTTCCGACACGCTGTAAATTTCTCCAACTTTTTCATTATCTGCAATTTCTTTATGACTCATGAATCGGAGTGGAGAGAGAGTGTGGATTTACAGCAGAGATAAACATGTCCATAAAGTCTGTATCTGTGTCAGTAATTGTACTGCTGTCAGTGACTGTCCTGTTTTACAGGTCTCTCTTGGGAGAGGAACACGCTTTGCTACCAGTGTCAGAGAAGTGTTCACTTTGATTTGCATTAACTTGCCAGGAGATTAGGTTGCAATGGTGAGGATGGAAATTGAGTCTGGACCTCGGGTGCTATTGTTTTTTTTTTTTTAAATAAATGGGTGTGGTTGAGCTGCACTTTGTGTGCAAGAAAAAAAAAAAAAGGCAAGCAGGTTCAGGTGGTTCTTAAATATAAAATCAGGGAGAGACAGTATACGGATATCGGATGCGATTCTACCCATATGCATAAATTGTTCATTCTTACCATAAAACAAATGCTGTGTCTAGGTAACTGTCACATGTGGAAAAAATACTGCATGGATTCTTAGGGTGTTCTCTGTCTGCTGGTAAAGTAGAATAAATATTTCTGTAAGTTTCAGGAATTTTCTGCATCTTTGCCTTCTTACCCTTCCCTTACTCTGAGGGGGAAGTGCTATTTTGGGTATCAGTGGTGAGTACTAATACAGCATCATAGCCTGCATGCATTGATGACTGTGCTTGCTGCAGAAGGAGGTGTATACTGTTGAAGTTTGAGAAAGGGGAAAAAAATCTCCAAACCTCTCTTAAATATGTCAGAATTTCAAACTGCTGCAGTTTCTTTTTGTTTTTATTTTCTGTTTTATGCCTGTTGTAGATACTTGTCTATGTGGAATCTTCTGTTAGGTTTTGTAGTTCAGGTTGGATTGTTTTGTCTTACTAATTTTTTGTCACAGTAAGAAGATAATTATTTTGTCACAGAATTACTTTTAAATATCTAAAGTGACTGTAAAAACCCAAATTTCCATTATGAAAAGTATGTATTGAAACCCCCAAATGCAGCTGATAGATTTTTTCTAAATCTGATGGACACCTTTTCCCAAAGGGAGATTATCATAAACAATGTAAACTGATTGCATAGATGGCTTTTAAATGTGGTTAGGTGTAGAAGTGTTAGAAATACTAAGATAATATCTGCCCTTGCATGGTTAATTCCAGAGCCTGAAGTTGGAAGTACAAAGGGGAGTTTTTCCAGTAGAGAGTGTAACTGAGTTTCCAAAGTTATATGTAAGGACTACATGGAAAGTGGCCCAAAACCTGCCCAAATAACTACTGTTGATCTTAGTGAGTGATGCTCAATGCAGCATCAATATTCTAAATAAAAGCTGAGTTATTATGAGATGCTTTTTATGTGACATATTGAAATGTCTTTTTTCCTTTTCTCTCACCTTCCTTCTTGTTTTATCTACACCCCCATAACTAGTTGGTGGATCTGATTTTGGTAAAACAAAGATCACCTCTGAAAGGTACTTCAACCAGATGTATTACTTGCTTTATTAAAACAAGACAAAAACAACAACCCCCCGCCAAAAAAACCCGCAACCCCAACAAACAAACAAAACCAATGACAAACAACAACAATAAAGACCCCAGAACAAACCAATAAAAACCTCACACAAAACATTAGTTATACCCTGGTATACATTTCTAAAAATGTCTCTTCTGAAAGTCCCCTTTGGGTGCTATAGTTTGTTCGATGGTAGGAAGAAATGCTGCAGTAGTTTGATCCTTTCTGGAGTAGACTTGTTGAATTTATGTTAATGGAGTGAAGGTTGATCTAGATATTTCCTGTGGTTAGGAGAAGGGAACCTTTTCAATGGTAGTGGGGAAAAGAGGAAGAAATCTGATTAATCTTAAGGCTAACTGATGAAAGTGCTTTGAAGACTGTGTAATGATTCATCTCATCTGTCACCATTAACTTTTGTAGCATTTTTTGGATGCTACTCAGAGTACTAATTTGTGCTTTGTGAAGACATCTGGAATAGTAGCTTTGGTCAGTCAAATCGTGGAACACGTCGTGCAGCCACCAATGTGGTTGTGCACTCTCTGTTCTTGGAGGTTTTCCAGACCTGATTGAATGAAGCCTTAAGCAACATGATCTGACCTCATAATCGACCCTGCTTTTACCAGGAGACCTCCTGAGCCCTTGTAGCCCAGATCATCCATCCAGTGTTTCAATTTTTCTGTGCTCTAAGATCCTTTCTAGAGCTAAGTGCGTTCAGAGCCTGCATTCCCCACAGCACCAAATGGTTCAGCTTATGAGCTTAAAGCAGGTGCAACTCCATGATGTGTGTGCCACTGTGTGAGCAGCCAGATTAGGAACAACAAACCTAAGAGTTCTTGTTTTGCAGTGATGGCTTTTATGCTTTTAGAGGATGATGAATGGACTTTCAAATACTTCCATGCGCAGAGCTGATCGTGTGTCTGAGCAATGTGGGCTGCAGAGCCCTTTTTTTTTTTTTTACTGCATAGGGAGATACAGTCCATTCAGTTTAATTCTTTGAGCAGAGGAGAATGGTCCTCAGCATACACAGAGGTTCTTGTGTGTCTTGGCTGAAATGAACAATGAAATCACCTTCATCTGTCTAGACAAGTAGAGGGTCAATGGTGCTTGACTGAAGAGCTTTTAGCCACAAAAGTGAAGGAATGGTCTGTCACATTAAAGCATTTCTACCTGCCACATGTTTGGCACAGAAAGAAACATGACTACAAACAAAATATTCTTACATTATACTGTCAGAAGCCTATTTTTTGCTACTCTCGTTCTGACAGGATAACTTGTAGACTACTGTCAGTGGAGGAATTGAGGATGGGGAAAAGTTTGATCAAGCATAAGGTTATGTGCATTTTTCCATTATCGTTTAAAAACACAAAAATGCCAAACAAATCTCAGGAAACACTCCAGCAGGGACTCTCAAACCTTTACAACTGGTCTATATTTATTATTTAAAAATCTTTTGCGGTCTATGCCTTTATCCAGTTAAAACTTTTTTCTTCTTCTGTGTTAATAGAACATTTACTCTGTATTTACAAATACTGGAAATACTATCCCTGTCTGAAATGTTTTCCCATAAATTTTGGATTCTCACAAGACGGAAAAGAGGATTTTCTTTCCTGGTATGGGTTCCTGGACCTATTTGCAGAGCAGCAGCTGATCCCAGTGAAAACCTCACTAGAGTGTGACTTTGGAGACTTGGTTCAGTTTCTGACACTACCATTGCTCTGCTAGGTTGGTTTGTTTGCCTTCTTACGTGCCCCTTCCTATTTCTGCAGCTAGAAGGTGTGGTTCACATTAACTTTCTTTTGCAAGACATTTCTAAACTCACAGATTTTAAAAAACAACATATAAAGCCTTTATTGTTAAGTATCCTTTCCTATATACTGTTTGTTGTTTCCTTCTGCTTGCTGCTATTATATGTCACAGGAAGGCATCATTAGAATATTGTGTCTGTCCTCAGTGGAAGTAAAATGAGAATGTGATGATGAAACAGATCCCAGTATCAAGTACTCTTCAACCTCGAACCCAGGCAGGATAACTAAGAGAAGCAAGGCTGTTCTCAGCTATTTACAGACATTATAGATATAAAAGGATTTCTATTTGCAGGCAACACAAAGGTTAAAAATTATTAGTATGTATCCATACTAATACCAGGCATTATTTACCTGTTTGGTGGCACAATTGCTACATTCCTTTTCAGTTTTCTCTCGTTTGGATCCAGTGATAGTGCATATAAAGCTATGTGAAAATTTGCCAAGTATTTTGTCTCTTTATTGAGTGGTTTCAGTTGTTTTGAGCATGAAGTCTTCTGTTAAGATCAATAACAAACTTGCCACCTTACCTCTTGCATCTCCAGTAGTGCAACTTTGAACATCCTATCTGTATAATGTTGCTAGACCAAGTCTGATAGTATCTGTCTCTTATTGCCTCATTAACTTGTGAGCATTAGAACAAGATAAAAATGCCCTAAAGCCTCTTATCTGATGATTGTTGTAACCTTCTGAGTGCCATTAGTTTAAGTTTGCAATCAAATGCTTCCCCTGAGTATAAGAAGCACTGATTAAACCTGAAGTGTCCCCAGAGGCTTTTACAGCTGTCATGGGGGCGGTGGCTGCCCCTGTCCAAAAGGGAAAGGGGGGCTGGAGGTCCCGGTGGGGCGGCCACTCTGCAGAGATCCACGTGGCTGCCCCAGCTGTTCCGCTTTGCCTAATGAATTGTTTTACAAGGAGAGGCTGGATATTGTCATCATAAGCTGCCTTCCCCTGGGGCTGGAGCCAGCCTGATAATGACTAATGTTAGTGATAGTAATTGAAGTGTGATGGCTCTCCAGGGACTTGCACACGAGCAGAGCTGTCAGGCACTTGTGGCTGGTACAGTCCCATGAATACCTCAGAAATGCTTTTTAATTGCTTGACTTTCATAACTAGTTCCCATATATCTCCTGTAGAAATACACATTTTATGGGGGTAGGGTAAAGGAGCTGAGGACTCCGCTATGACCCTTGGTTTACACATGTAGTTTACTGTCCTGACATGTTTCTAATGAGGATGGCTCTGTGTTCTTGCTCCCCCCAGTCTTGGTGTCTGCACAGGCATGTACAATCAATTTAATCTGAATGTACCTTTTATTTTATATCTAAGCCTTGTCTTCTATATTTAAGCTTTGTCCTCTATGGTACTAATTTTTGATGCACAAAGATTGTACTTGATTCTAAAATAAGGCAATAACTTTATTTCAGAATATCAAAGGATCACGGCTATTAATAGCATAGAAGCAATGACAGCTATTGCATTTCATTAGGCAATGAAAAATGAGTCTAAGAATAAAAATCTTGTAAAAACGTAGCATATCTATGTGTCCCAACATAACTGGAGTTTAAGTCCATGAGCTTTTGGGGGTTTAGGGCAGAGAAGTAACTAATTTATGTAAAATTGGGTGATTTTTGTTCTGAAAATTTTCTCCTTTAGAAGTGCATTGTTGAATATACCACTGGTCTTGAGGTAAAAATAGCCCCAGTGGGGAACTGTACTCCTGATTTCCAGGGTCCTAACATGAATTTGTTGGCGTGCTGAGATATGTTGAGTTTTCTCTCTCTGTGCAGGAAGGTTTTGCTGGGCTTTTTGAGTTCTAGCTGGAGATCAAAAAAGGGTGCTTAATGCTGTTGCCAGCAGAGTAGACATACTACCTCTTCTCATCATATTCATTGCAAGTTTGTTCTTCACCTCCCCCCTCCAGTGAAGTGTTGGCTCTTAGAAATTTATTTTGGTAATAAAACATTACTTTATACTTGCCCATGAAAGCATGTTTGAAGGCTGTTTGTGAATTCTTTAAAGTGTCCAAGAGATTGTTGTTCCCGAAGCACACCACGAACTCCTATCATAATTAAGCCTGATGAATTAATGTGCAGAAAGTGAAGCTCATAACTTTCAGTGGTTAACTCTGGCTCTTAAAATGTGAAACCAAACCTGTAGTTGGTGTGCTATAATTCAGTAGTCAGTCCCAAAATATTATTTTTCAGCGGGTTTTGGTTCTGAGAAAATGGGTCTGTTATTCTTGCTGAAATTTTTGGTCACAATGAGGTGGTAATAAAGTTGTGTTTACTGCTTTTCACAGTTGTAAGTCTTGACGATAAAGCTAAAGAATATAATTCAGTTATTTTCTTGTAATTTATCTTAAACTTTTACTGTAATTGGGGAGGTGGGAATAGGAAACTCCATGCTGCGTAAGTAGAGATTTTCAGTTTGTAATTTAATTTTAATGATTGGTTGCTACAGTGCAAGCACAAGAGTGGAGGTAATTGAAAGGCATCTAATAACCAATTAAGCAGATTTCACTTTTGTGTTGAGTACTGTTTTAGTGAAAGCTTGTAAAGCTAATTATAATAAGTTCAGCAGAATATATTTTCTGTGTAGAAATTATTTTACAATGAGAGGGCATTTCCATAGGGAGAGCTTTCTGTGCTATGAGCCATATATCTACATATTGTTTAAACTTCACAAAGTGCCACTTATTTTGGTGTCACTATGCGCTGTCATGTAAACTTTGGCTTTTCAGGTATTTGGTGATGTTTTACAAACATCTGTATTATAAATAAGTATCTCTTTAAGTCCTTGCACAACATCCCCAAACCCCATTATTACAGTTTGAAGCTCTCCAAGTTCACTGGCAATTCAACAAATATTACCTCCCATATTCTTCAAATTAAAATGTGACTTCTGTTTTTTCACTCTGGGGTTTGATGGCTGTTCTGTCAGTAGCTGAAGGGGAATCCGTGAAGAGCCCAGCTGTTGCAATAAGCTGCATTAGTGCCCTTCTTTTGGAGGGTTTCTGAACTGTTATCCCATGGTAGCTCTAGAGGGCTCTCTGCTGTTGGAAATGTCACATTTCTAATGAGTTATATGACAAAGATCTTAATAACCTGTTGGTTGTTAAGGAACTCATAACACTTCTTCTGCAAATGCTAACCTCATTGTCATCAGCAAAATGCAGCATATGCAATTAGAATCTAATTTTCTCCAGTGTCAATTAGAGATTCTCATTTTTATTCTGATCTGTGTTGTGCTCTGCGTGTAAACGTCTGTCACTTAAGTTACATCATTTAAGTAGTGTAGGAAGTTTTGTATGTGGAGTTTGTGAGATGCCATGTATAAGTCACTAGAAGTATGATGTTACTGACACTGACTATGCAAGACAAACAGAAAGTAGTTGTCCCAGGTTTTATTGTAACCATGTAGTTTGTTACTGTAGTTGCCCTAAAAGTAGTATATGGGCATTATATATGATCATTGGAAGTAAATGTATAAGATTGAGGACTAGATGGGACACAATGAAAGTATGAAGAGTAATTTTCACCACAGTAATTGGTGTTTGTCATCAAGTTCTATCAAGTGGCATTTAGAAAAAAAGGAGTACCTATGAAACACTTTTGGTTTTTATTTTAAACCTCTTTGGGTGTTACACAGGGACATGAATCCCAGTTCTGCCTTGGTGGGTGGGCAGAAGCATGCTGGGTTTGACCGGGTGTCTGTATCAGATTTGATTGCATTAAAATGAACTTTAAAATGGTTAGTTTTAAAATGAGTCAAGCAGTTAAAGATGGTAAAGTCATATTCTCTGTTGTAATACTAAATTCTATTCTCTTATAATTTTGTAGGTTCTTTTTGAGATACATGGTATTGTAGTAGCTGAGTAGGTAACCCAGCCTTCCATTGTGTGTATATGCTAACAGGAGCAGCAGTGTGTAATAATTTCAGTGCAAATGCTAATGTCTTAAACCAAGTCAAGGAAGAAGCATGACTTACAACACTTTGCATCTCCTGGAGCAATTGTCTTTGGTTTCAGAAAGTTAGTGCTACGTTGCTTTCACTGTGTTGTGTTTTGAAAGCAGTGAAAACTAGAAATAACTAGAAGTAACATCTGTGAAAACTACAAGACTAGAAATAACATCTGTGTGGACTAGAAATAACTGCAACATGATTACAGCTTATATTCTCCAGCATTCTCCAACATTTGGGCAGCATGGGTTGAACGTCAGTTATGGACAGTGCTGCAGTTTTCTGTATGATAAGGAGCTTATGTGTTGAGGGAGTGAAAATACCCTGGAGTTTGATGCTCAATGAGCTTTCCAGTGAAAACATCCATGTGTGTCCTGCTTTACCTGCTCCGTGGTGAGTTTTGTCTTGTGTATTCTGCAAAACTCTCATTTGAAATCACGATTGTGAATTTACTGCTGAAGGGGGAAAAGGTGAAGTATGGCTAGACTCAGGAAAGGAACGGGTTGTTTTATTTTCACTAGTAGCATTTGCAGTTCCCTAAGCAATGAGGGCTGGAGAAACTGGCTGTTGAGAGCCGTATCTTGATTAGATGTTTGAGTCTGTTGTAAAATCCTGTGATGCCTGCCTGTTGTACCAGTGTGGAAATCCTTCTTATACAGTGGAGGAAAGGTGTTGAGAAACCTTTCATGTAAACTGTGTGTCTTTTTCCTTCTTCTGGAAACTACCTTTCATAGTAGGAAAACCACACTGAATCACTCTTAATTGTGTAAAACACAAACTAATAACAATTAAGGTATTGATTACTTTTTCGAGCAATGAAAAGATGCTTCTTCCAGGATTCATTTCCCCATGCCCTTCCTGACTTCAGACACCTTCAACATACAAGTTCTAGTCATAGATGAATTCAAACACTTATTCCTGCTAGCACTTCAGATGTATTTATTGCACGTACTACATCTTTTCATGTCTGACCACTGTAATTTGAGGAGAAATCATATATTTTGTATTTAGGTTATGGGTTGTACTAGTTTAGTTGAAGTGGGGATTTTATGTCAGTTTTAATGCATGAATGCAATTTTTGCATAACAAAATCTTAAGCAAATTAAAACCTATGTAACTAGTGCACTTGTAAATTCAAAGAGTGTAGGTGTAACCAGTTTTAAACCACATAGGATTGTTTTTTGAAATGTATTTTCAAGTACCTGTGATTGAACTGAAATAATTTTTGTGAAACACAGTATTGTGGAGTGGCATCTGCATCCTCTATGCTTTGATTTGTTAGTTTTGAATACTTTAGTAGTCAGTTAATAATCAGATCAGAATGCTGAAATAGCTGAACACAGTGTCTCATAACAGTGTCTCAGAATTAGTGTTAAGAGAAATGCTCTTAATATGTTTAAACATACCTCTGTCTATATTTCATATAACATATTGTTAAATCCTGTCAGTTTTGAGATCCAAATATTTTAGGAAAAAATAAGTCAAAAATGCTCTTTTAGCTACTGCAATTGATTATCCACCTTGTTTGGAGGATTTGAAAATACAATCCCTATGTTTACCTGTGTTTACTTCCCTGTAGAGCTATTGCTAACTGCAGAGGGGGATACTGTGAAAGTTACTCAGCTCAATTTTTGTATTGAGAAGAAAAAGAAACATTTCTATAGTCTTCCATTCCGAGTTGTTTCCTGATTAAGTAGGTATGGTGGGTAAAATTCAGGTGAATATGAGTTTTGGAGATCACTACACAGCTAACAGAAATAAAAAGTTTTTCACCAGTGGTAACCTTGAACCTTTGGAGGCCTGTGTATATAAGCTTTATATTATATGAAACTGTATTCTAATTGCCTTAAGATATATCAAGTGCATGTAGAAGTCTTTTCACTTCAAGTTCTGCTTTTTCCTGAGTATTCCATGTCTCTGTTTAAAACAATAGAGAAATTACTTTTTTATTGTTTTTAGCCATTTTCACTTTCTGGTAACCCCGCAGCATCACTGAACTTCCGTGTCATAGTTTGAAAGTACAGTAGTGGTGTTCCATTTTAAAACCAGTTTCGTTGAAATGACTATAGCAGAAATAATGTAAAGGCTGTACCAGTCTGCAGTTTTCAAAAAGTTGAACATTACATGTAAATGCATATATTGGTGTTACCTTGAAGTTGTTTTCAGCACTGTTCTAAATGTTTTATTGGAACTTTTAAAAATCCTTCTATTTTTTTCTTTATTATTTTGACCTAGTTTCGTCACGTTGACAGATCAGTGTCAGTTTAGTGAACTTTCCCCAGTCATTCTGCCCGTGGAGCCATTTCGATAATAATTCTCTAGTTGCAATGGGTAGCAGTGCCTGCTCTCTGATGAGCTGGCTTGTGAATCCTTGTCTGAGGTTCTGGCCCTAAATCTATTGATCACACTGGGATCACAGTAGTGCATTTCCCAGGCTGAAGTTGCAAAGTCCTCGGTCTCCAGGTTGCCTGCTGCTTCCCTGTTAGAATTCAGTGTGCCAGACCCACAGCACCCCTGTCTTTCATGAATGGAATTCAAAAAGACACTTACATTTCCATAAATAAATTAGGAATTCAGTGGCTTCTTCCGGCTAATCAGAGCAGGCTGATAAACCTTGCTAGCTGTTTAATAAATGAATTGTGACTGATTACCTATTAATATGGACGCCTCAGGAATTCACCCTGGGGGAAGCAGAGCAGTGAAATAGAGAGGGGCATGGCCCCCTGGGAAATCAGGGCTTCATGTTTGCAGCTTAAATATCTCTGTGAAGTATCAATAAGGAGGTAATTGAATTTTGAACACAAACATGAGCGCCGGATGGATGAAGGAGAGGGGGGCTCTGATCATCTCTTCATGCCCCTTCATACTCCCCTCCCCTTTCCCTTAGAGACCACTCTAGTGAAGATAGATGCTAAATCCATTAAATAAAGATTAGACTGTGTCGTGGTAGAAAATGGCAGCTTAGCTAGATCCCTGGGCAAATTGGGACCTTTAGCAATACAGAAAATTAAAATATACATTTTTAACAAGTGTGCTGTCGACACAGTAATAATGGCTGTGTGGCTTGTGGGGTTTGCTCACCTTTCAGATCTGCTTTTGTTTGGTTATATCACTTTCTCTTGTCTTGAAACCAACCTGCTTGGTTTCTCTGAAGCAGGGAAGACTTAGGGGAAGGAAGATTATTTTCCTACCTTGCTTTCTGTCTCAGGCACTTTGATTGGCTCTTATGCTTCTAATAGTATAGAGGATCAGTACTGTCGTATTTCATAAGGAAATAATTAACTTTGGCTCCAGCATGTTCAGTTGCATGTTCTAAAAGTAGTTGGAAATAGTCTAGAGGAAGCATGGATATGATACGGGAGAGTGAAATGTAAATCAGATTGAGCTTTTTTAAAGTGGGTTTTATTTTCTAAGCACATGGCTTTGTTTTTTATTTACTCTCAGATCAATTTTTCTGAATTCTACTCTTATAGGGAAGATTAGTATAGGGGTGTGCATTGTAAAAGTTCGGTATTCTTTTTTGTCAGGCAGTGAATTGTGGAAACACAGCTGAGGTGGTCTTTAAGGTGACAGTGTTTCTTTATGATACTGTGCTAGACATAGAACACAACCAGGCCTTCTTCACATCTTTGCATTCCCTATGCTCTGTTGCAGAAAGTCAACAGATCCTCTTCGTTTTTGCAAGCAGAACCTCATCTGCCTATACAAGTAGGGGATCAATTACCATACTAGAGAGACTGCCCCTGTTTTTCCAAGTAAGATGATCATTCTACAGCACAGAGTCCAAAATTGTTTAAAGTTTCGGAACAAGAAATGAGTCTAAACTAACATGTTTCTTGGCATAACTGCTGTTACTTCAATCTAGAATTTTTCTCTTTGCTCTAGATGGTTTTGAGAATGGAAATAGGAAAAAAGGATTTGTACTTTGCTGAACTACAGTGGACTGAGACAGTAGTAACATGGGGATTTCTGTCTATTCTTCCATGACATCTCCCTAATAACACCACTTCCTCTTTTTCAGACTCCTCTCAAATTTTAGTCGTTGTGCCTGAAAAACTCTTGATGCTTCATCCTCAGCTTTAGCTGCTAAGAAATGAACTCAGCATTGTCATTTTTTGTTTAGGAAGAACAAAAGTAGATACTATTAAGTGTAAGGAAAGTATTAACATACATAGGTCCATTCCAGAGATGGTAGTGTGTGTACTGGGAATGTTTTGGCTCCCATTAACTCACAGCTGCTGCAGACATGGAAAAGGTTTTCTCTCTGTTTTCCAAACTGTCATCTGCTTCCACATCCCAGCAGTTTACTCACTTGTCTTTTGTGACGAGTGAGGGGTTTTGGATTGAGGATGTCTGTACTCTTTCATCCAGCCATGCATCTAGAAAGGAAAAAATTTTCTAAGCTGGCTTAGCCACAAGGATTCTCTTTCATGGTGTTGACACCAAATTGAAAATGAACAGGTACCACCCCTTAGCTAAATTGCAGTAGCTGATTGTGTATATGCTGTAGCCTGTCTCAGTTGAAGAAGCCAGATCTCAAGCCTCCCTTGGTAAAGGTAGATGACGCCATTGAGTTTACCTTTGGCCAAGCATGTGGATCATGGGCTCCTTCTTTCTTGGGACTTCCTGGCCTTTGTTCCTTTGCAGTTTCTCTTCTGAACCCCACCATTCTGCCTCCATTTCTATGTCTCCTATTTATAGCACATCCAATTTCCTTTAAATTTAGCTGGCCCCTTTCAAAGAGGTCACCAGTACCTCAACAGCCTTTGTCCTTTTTTCCTGACACTACTGGCATCCTTATCCTTATTGTATTACTTGTTCCTTGGCCTATTTTGGAGATTTTTTCTGCTCTCTTCTTCCTACATATACACTTAGAGTTTCTAGCTCAGGAGTCTTCCTTTATGTATCCCGAATTTAAAAGGAGACTCTTGCTAATTTGTTCTGTAGCTTCTTCTGAAGGCAAGCCTGTGCCAGGAACCTCACAAGCTTATGGCTTTCCACATATTAAGGCACTTAGTGATGCAGCATTTTAATTAAATTAACCAGAATTCGTAAATTGTAGATAGACAGATTTTCCAGATCATCTCAATATGAGCTTTTAGAGTGATCAACACTCTGCTGGTGTTTAATCCATCAGACTGCCATATGGAGTGTTGAAGAGTAGAATATCTGTTTATTAACAATTGTTGTTTTTTCACGTCAGCAAGTACGATTTTTGTATTTGAGGACCTAGGAGTGCAATCTGTTGCTGCATCTCTTATATGAGTTATATCAATCTCATGCCAGACCTCATTTCATGCCAATCTCTTGTTTTTTTACTGAATTTAGGTGATCCAATAGGCTATCTAAATGGCATGATAGAGCAAGAGGGTCATTCCATCAGAGTCTTCAGATGTTCTTTGGTAACACTATCACAAGAGGAATGTGTTCTTTATGAGAATGATGAGAATGGTGTCCTATATGAAAATTACAGATATCCATAGTGTCAATGATTTCTGCAAACAGTTGGGACACATTTAATGAAGCTTTGCAATTTGATTGGCCAGAATATAAATTATAAATTATAATTTACAAAAGTCAGAAAGTTGTTCCTCAAGCCAACCTTGATAGGAGTCGATGATGGAAAACAACGGGTTTTTGCCTTTATTAGAGTTGTCTGTCTTATCCAGCAGATGGCATTGAAAATGTACCTTCTGCTCTCTCTTCTTGCTAAGCACTGCCTTAAATGAAATCTGAAATCCTGCAAGCCAGACTCTTCCTTTTGGTGCATAGCTGCAGATCACTTCCTGATGAGGATTTTGAGTGCCCCCTGCCTACTGGTTAAAACAAAAGACCTGCTGCTGGGTTCCTAGAGAGGGCACAAGTTCTTCAAGCCCTTGGCAACATCTGTCCTAGTCAAGGGCATTTCTTAGGCTGGTGACAGTAGGTGTTTATAGGCCCTTTGCATGTGGGTCACTGGGAGAAGGAGAAATGGCAAATGTTGGTGATGTTTAGAGTGGGTATCACTTGCTTCTAACTAAATCATGAGGACACTGGGATGTAGCTGTGGTGTAGTGATTCAAATGGTAACTGGTTATGGCAATGAAACTGAGAAGTGAAAAATATGTTCATTTATAGTACAGCAGTTCTGTAACACTTTATCTTTGTTTCCTGTCTTTTCAATATTCTTTTATTTTTATTCTCTTTTCAGTAGATAATGCTGGTAAATATAATTTCTGTGCAAGCATTATAGTGCTCATGCAAGGTAGTGTTTTATTACTCCCGAGCAGCCAGATAATTTGGGAAAAAAAAATTAAATTTATGTACATGGAACACAACTATCATGTGGAGTTAGTGCGAATGCCCATATCTGAACTGTGTAGAATGGCTTTGTTTGCCTCATATTGTTTTGTATATTGTTCTGTATTGTGACGTAACTTAACAACATACACATTTAGAGCACACTGGGAGCTAATGAACACTGCTACCTTTCTAGAACCTACGGGATTAAAAATGTTTCCTAACAGCCCCTTTGTTTCCGTTATATCTGAGGACCTGAGTATATATTGAAACTGGAGCTTTTTACACTAACCTCTTCCTGTGTCAAACAAATTGCCTGGGATCCTTCTTTCGATGACTGTGAACACTGCTGCTGTTCTGTTGCTCACTTAGCCCTTGTGACCAAGTATAATGTTTGACTCTCCAGGAAGTCCAGGCATCCAAGTTATAATCTAAATCTTCATCCATTTTTCAATATAAGACCTATGGAAAAATCCTTTTCCTATCTATCCACACAGCTCTTATTCAAGTTCTTATAACATTACCTTTTCCAGAATCTTTTAGTCTCATCTTAATGAATCTTTTCTGCACACATTCAGTATTGTATCAAACCATTTCTCCATTTCTCCTTCTCTTCATGTTTTTAATTTGTTGTTCTGTATGTTGAGTGTTTTTGTACGATTTTTGTGTTTCAGAATTAAAAACTTGCTGTTTGGCAGAATTTTCATGACAAATCTATCTCAGCACGCTGGAGACTTTACTCAAAGTGATTGGAGTTTGGGTGCAGTTGGTGAATGTGGCAGCATTTAACCATGTTTTGCATGTGCCCTTCAAACCTCCTGAGCTCCTGGGATGGTCCAGAATAGGCAGGTGGAAGCACAGTCCCCAGCAAGGTGAAGCCAGGCACGTTTCTCTATGCTTATATGTCTTCAGGCTTGAGTGAATCTCCAAGTCACAGCAGATTATTATACTTTTCCCACCTCTTCTGCTTGAATTTAATAATTGTTTTTCTGCATAAGGTCTAATAATCTTTTCCCAGGAAGGAAGGAAGTCTCATTCTCTGTGTTGTAGCTTCAGATACTGTCACTTGGGACAGTCTTTTGGTAGGAATAATTTTGAGATAGTGTAAAATACACCATTGACTTCTAGAGAGCTACTTATGAATCAAGAGTTTTCTTCATGTGAAAGAATGTGGGAGGAAAAGGAGGACCTCTTTGATTTTGAAGAGTAGCGCAGTTGTTATTTTACATCTTTATAACTGAGAAGATAAATTGCAAATTCCTATTGACTCTCAGCCCTGAAAAGAATGAGGGGGGAAATTCAGAAAACAAGTAATGGAAGCTAGTCAGATTAAAAGTAGCAAAAAGCAATGCTTTTTACATAATGAATAATTTGATGTGGAACTTTCTGCCACACTGGGATTATTTTTCTTTTTTAGACCAAGTACTTAGCTATTGAAAGGAGATCAGGCAATTAAATGGATGATGAGAACATTTCTAGTTAGAGCAGAATAAAATCTAAAATAAAGTAGGAAATACCAGGTGCTTCAGGATATAAAACAAGCACTTAAGAAGGGGAGGAATCTTTCAGAAATAATCATTCCATGTATCTTAATAATGTGGTTCCTTGCTTTATCTTTTCCTCTGATGCTTCTGATCTTGGGTGAAGTCAAACAGGGTATCTGACTGGGTAGATTACAGATCTGTCCTGCTCTATCAACTCCTGTGCTCATTTACAGTTTTTATGACTTCAGACTGGACAGATTCTTGTTAAACAGGAATTGACATTTCTGCAGTCTTTTTTAGCAACTAGTCTTAGATCCTATTTATTTATAGGATTTTATGTACAAGATTTTAGTCAGTGATATAGAACGTAAATTCTGAGCATGCTCTGAGTTACATCTCTAGAGAGAACATCATTCTTAAACCTTTTTGACTGTGTCCCCAGTGGCAGCTCCATAGAGCAGGTGGCCTGCATGGCACAAGCACAGAGTCAGGAGCCTGTGTCTTATCAGAGCATATAATCTAAAAATCACTCAGCCTGTTTCTGTCTCCTGGGGAGATGATGATGACACAGGACTCTTATGCTGAAAACTAATTGTTAACCTGCAGAGGACGTCATTCAACACAAATCCCAACAGAAAAGGGATGGGTGATGGATGTTTCTGGGTAGCAGGCTAAGCTCTCGTTTGGTTTTCAGCAGATAGTTCTCTAGGTTGCCTCTAGATTTTCATGTCTAGTACCTGGCTTACTTGAAAATGGAGAGCATATTAATTTAAAAAGGCTTAAAATTTGTATTTACTAACATATGCATCTAAAACTTAAAGGAGCAAACAGTTCCTTCCCTGTCTCAGGGCATAAAATGCCCTCATGCTTGACTGTGGTGCTTGGGTTTCCTGGAACAATAAGCAAAGCAGTGGGTAGACAGAAGGTTAAAGGCTAGGAAACAGTGTTGAAAAGGAATACAGTGAGTAAGTAATATATGGGAATGGAATGTGGGATTGCACATACATCCACTGCTTGGAACATGGGCAGTAGATCAAAGGCAGTGATGGTCCACCTCTGCTCAGCGGTCATTAGGCTGCATCTGCAGTGCCACATCCAGTGATGTCCTCTGTGCCCCAGCAGGAGAGACAACATTGGTAAACTGGAGTGCATTCAATGGAGGGCCATCAAGATGATCAGGAGCTGGGGCACTTGTCCAGTGAACAGACTCCAAGGGAATGGGGCCCCTTCAGCACAGGAAGAGGTGACCCCACAGGGACCTGATAGCTGCCTGCTAGGACCTGCAAGGAGGTTATTTGAGAAGATGAAGTCAGGCTGTGCACGGTGCATGGTGGGAGGATAAGAGACAACAATCATAAATTAAAGCAAGAAAGTTTCTGACTTGATTCAAGAGAAAATTTTTTCAGTGTGGAGCCTGGCAAATTGGATTGCCAAGAGAGGTTGTGCAGTCTCTATCCATGGATGTTTTTATGGCTTGACTAGATAAAGCCTTGAGCAACCTGTCTGTTTTGAACAGAAAGTTAATTGGAGACCTGTCAAGGTTCTATCAAATCTGAATGACTGTTGTTTCTGTACAGTTTTGCTCATATGACACTATACTGTTTAACTTGTCATTTGATATGTTCTTGTTTGGTAGATTAAATTTTCTTCACTAATCACTTTTTTCTTATATCCTCCACTTACTTATACTTCTACTCTGATGTGCCTTTCTACCTCTAAGTGCATCTGATAATCCCATTGTCACTGGATCATGGAGTCTTCAGAGTTCTGACTTTCAAAGTTTTTGGAAGTTTTTTTCAATGCCCCTCAACCCTCAGAGCAGTCTCTCCAGTCATCAAATCCATGAAGACTCCTCATGGCCATCACCACCTTCTGCTTTACTTTCTGAACTGTCTTGGTTTGCCATCTGCTTTGCTGCAGTGCTTCTGTTCCTTGTTTCTAGTAATGGATGAAGAACACTCCTCTGCTCGTTAAAAGAGCAGTGTCACTGCATTCAGCTTTCATAATGGTAGATGTGGACTCAGGCTGGTGGTGTGCATGGACTGTGAATAAACATGAAGAGATTTTTGGAAGCAAGAGTACCAAAGCTTACTGGACTATTCTGACCTCTACTCTCAGGAGATAACTGCAGACTCCAATACCTCCATGTTTCTTGTATTCTTAAACTTTTCTTCAAAACACATTGATACTAGAAGTGTGAGGGTGTTCATGAAAAGTACTCCCACATTTCCTAGTGGGTCTGGGAGGTTGTATTTTTGGGTGCAGCTTTTACATCTGCTTTTACATCTGAGGCTTACCTAGCCTCCTTTAAGCTCATTAACACCTAAATTGTAATAACTAGCAGAATGTACATTGTTTACATTCTAATACCCATTCCAAACAGACCTGAGTGGTATTACAATTTTGTTATCAGGTAGATCAGATTAACACTAGTCATTAATCATAGTTTCTCCAAGTAACAACAATTTTTCTCTATTCATTCAAACTTGACTCTACTAGCATTTGGATATTGTAAAAACTGTAACATTTCTAAATCAGTGCATTTCCTCAGATGTCTTGTGAACAATTTGGAGTTGGTAAAGATGATTCTGAATTCCCTTAACCCTCTTCTGGTCTCTCAAATACTCCTCAGCTCAGAGTATTGCTCAGAAAGAGGAGCTAGACAGAGTGCATGAAATTAATCAGCAGTATAACTTAAAATGCTGGAGTAAAGCAAGCAGTGAATACACTGGGAAAGATGAGGATAGGAATAAGGGTAGTCATTAACTAAAGCACCTTTGATTCATATGGAGGAAAGAATAAAATGATGAAGGCAGTTGTGAAGGTTTTCTTCTGCAGCCCACAAACTGCTTATTGCTGCTTTTCTGTAATTTGTTTTTGACTGAGGTTGAGAATTTGACCTTGGAACACTGAGATTTCAATAATTTCCTTGTATTTGGCCATACAAACTTTTTACTTGGATTTTTGGAAATCATAGAATTCCTCTATGTAATTTAATGTGTTGTATCATACTAATGGCAAAGGGAATCTTGGTTTAAATCATGTATAAGTCAAATAATATTTTTCAGTTAAAACCTGTGTATCTTCTTTTCATAGAGACCTTTAATACTGGTAATTTATTGTTTTGTTAAGGGCTGCTGTCATCTAAATGGAAAAATGTTTCAATAAGGAATCTTGCGATTAGAAAACATTTTAAAGATTTAGTCTGCTTTTTAAAATAAAGACATACTTCTGGACAAATAAATACAGACTACCGTAATATGACCTTCTTTCACCTAGGTGTCTCTTCACATGAAGTTTATTGACAGATGTTAAATTTAAAAATGCAGTCATTTTTTACAGCTCAGGCCATTAGCTAACTTACCAACAGGGGCTTGTTTCTGCATTTTGGAGGTCAAGACAGCTGTACTGTTCTTGATCCAGAACTGCAAACCTCCCCATAAACATGCCTTGATGTCTTCTGATTGGATTTGTGTGTGCTGGCTTGCATAACCATACAGCTTGTATCCCAGTGTTATTAGCCAAAAGGAATATAGGGACTTACATAATCATTACACGATTATTTTTCAGTAACTGTACTGTAAATATGTAATTCTCTCCACTCCTAATAACTCTTAATCCCTTTGTTTCTATTGGCTCCTGGACTCAGATTTGGCCATGGCCTCCATGCCCTGGCCACTGATAAAACTTGAAAAAAATTGTGACTTTCATGGTTCTCCTGTTTTGTTCCCAGCCACTAAATACCTGCTCCCCAGCATAGGCAGGGGCACTGCATCCTGGTGCACTGTGTTGTGAGAGCATGGGCAGCCTTTCTGCCCGTGTGCCTTCTGAGAAGGGTCCATTTACCTCCAGAAACCTTTCATACCTGCCTGGGTATGTGTATGTAACACAGACCTCTCTGCTGAGCCTCTTCCTGTGCTTTATGCTCGAGAGTTCTTGAGCAAGCAGTTTTTATCTCATTTCTCCACGTTGCTTGATAAAGAAGATTTTTCTTTTAGATACTATTGTGAGAACACCTAAATTATCAAGAACTCTTGATCTGCTGCAGGTGGTGTAAGCCAGGAAGACATTATTTTCCTTTTGATACAAGCAGGTAGAAAAAGGCCCTTTAGAGTGCTTCTTGTAAAAACATGCCCCATTTCTATCCTGCTGTTTCCCTCTGACATCTGTGGGATTTGGTGATCAGAACTCTCCTAAGCTGTAGCTGTTCCAGTGATAACTTATGCTATTAAAGTATCTTTCATGTAGTGACGGTTTGGACCTGGCTCCCTGCCAAATGCCCGAAAGCTAGGACAGCAGCCCCCTTCCCCCTTTCTTTCTTCCCTTAGGTTAAAGGAGAAAGAAACTATAAAAATTAAAGAATCCACAGTCAAGCTGCTTGTATAAAAATATATCTATATTTACGCAAATTACAGTTATATACAGTTAAGATGTTATATACACCGTAAAAAGGGGGTCCACCCCCCGCAGGGATAGGGAAAGGGAAAAAGGGGACAAAAGGGAATAAAAGGGACACCGAACAGGTATACTAGATTAAACTATATTAATAACTAACAAAACAGATCTCACCACGTCCCTTAGAACAGCAAGATCGGCAGTCACAGCCAGCACTCTCCAAATCTCCACGTGGTAGGACGGTGGACTCTGCAGGCTTCAGCCTTAGATAAGCGAGACCAACGCAGGGACCCACTGTTCCCAAATTTCGCTGGAAGAGAAGAGAGAGAGGTCTCTAATCTCCGACTTATTTATATTCTGGTTTACGTAAAAATTGTATGGAATACAATTGGCTGTACCTGGCTACTTCCTTGGTTACAAACTGGTCACCAGGAAGGCCTAGACTAAAACCATCACACATGTATATTTGAAAATATCCTCAACTTTGATATAAAATCGCCTTTCTTATTGCTTTTGATATCAGAAGTATAACTCATTTTTTTTTATTTTAGCCTTACAAAATACTTGAACATCATTTTTCAGTGTTTAATTAGCTTCATGAGTCAGTGCCTGGTCTTAGGTCTTGACATTTTTGGCATGTGAAATTTTCTTGTGTATTTGACCCTGGCTTTATTCCAGAATAAATATTTTAAGCTGCTAGTTTTGTGTAGTTTTTTTGTCTTTGGTTTGAGACTAGGGGGCAGACATAAGGAGCACTGAGAGAAGTGAACTGTGTAAACCACAATTAGAATTGCAGTGCACAGGTGTCTGTAGATCTTATACAATTGCCAAGCTATTTGTTTCTCAAATGAGAGGGGCTTTGGGAGTGTATTTTGGAGAATAAAGGGAGCAGAAGGCCTTTAGTTTTCGTGCTAGGATTGTGGGTTTGGTTGTTTGGGGGGTTTTATGGTTGTTTTTTTTTTTTCCAAACTCTGCTTTAAATTCTTCCAGACTTGATACATTTGATATCTTTAGAGAACCAGCATACTGAATGGTTGGAAGTGATCTGCTGTAGCTAGGGGTTTAATTTATAACTGCCTTCAGATAGGAATCAGCATTTAAGAATAAAAATTTCGTGCATGATAGCACTTATTTGACCATCAAATTAGATCTTCAGGTTTAAAAATCTGAATGCCAGGATTGAAAGTAAGATGACTTGTAATGATATTAAAAGAGAATGACTTTAGCATCAAGGTTATGGGTGAGTTCTGCTACAGGCACTTGAGGATCTTTTTGGGAAGGGAGGCATCTTGAATCTCTATGCTAGTCATACATGGAGTATTATTGCAATGAAAAAATAGTGAAGTTAATAAACAGCAGCTCACAGTATAGGACACTTGATGTATCTAGAGTCCCAGTGTTCACTGTATTTTGCAATTTAATACACAATAATTTTGTAGTTCTGTATTTCTGTATACTCCACTGTGTCAGATCTGTATTCTTGGGATGTGAGGTTCCATTAAAAAATAAATAATAATCGCAGCCCCCACTCCCCCCACGTACACTCATTTTCTATAATATGGTAATGATATCACCGTAGCAGTAATTACGGGTCATCTTCATTTCTTTCATCTCTGCTGGTTCTGATGGCTTCATTCCTTTGACGGAGAAGATTTGGCTCTGGGTGCTGTGATTATTTTGTTAAGCATTATTCGAATAGACAGGAGTGAGAGAAATTAATCAATCCAAATGCAATTAGCATCATGTTTAACCCAGTGATGGACGTCTCAAGGTGAAACAGCCAGGGGAGTTTCAGACATTATTATTCAATCCAGTGGCTCTTATCTAAATTATAATCAAGAGAGGTTTTTATTGGCTTTGTGGAGAGAAGATGTAACTCTTTCCCTGCTTTGGGGGTCAAAGGGATCAGGTCTTTGGCTCCACAGGATGTTGGCTGCAAGCAGCTCCTAGACTTGAGAGCTTCCTGTAATATGGAGGGTCACTCAGAACAAAATACCTGCACATCCTAATATCCATGGCCTGGAACATAAGTTTAGTAGGTCCCTGGGCATTGGCAGGGTTGTCTTTGCCTCTTGCTTTGAGTGTTTTCATTGGCTGATTTTGCCAATCTGTATGTGAATGAATACTGTTTGTAGTTTCTACATTTGAAGCTCTGTGAACATCATTGTTTGCAAGTGAATGCAAAAAGAATGGAACTGCCTTGCAATGTAGGGAAATCTGGTTAGGAGAACAAGGTAAATTATTCTGCAGAGAAGGAATCTAATTTTTTTTTTTAGAGCGGATATAATTTTAGTATTTCTTGATAGCAACAATAACATTTTTGAGGCTATATTAATCTGCAGCAGATCTGTTATCACTATGCTGGATAATCCTGAACGATCTCTGAGATCTCTTATCAGGTATAGGATAAAACATCACTACTATGGATGGAGAAAAACAGGGTGGAAAGAGGTCACGTGAGGATTTCATAATTCAGGAAAACATTAAATATTTTATTCCAATTCTCAAGGCTCTAGCTAACACTCACTAAACTGTTTGAAAGGTTTAAAACTTTATCAGTCTCAGTTATTCACCACTTCTCTGTCAGAGAGGACTGTTTTCATAGCAGACTGGGAGGAGCGATCCATGTCTTAACTGCTCTGATTCACAGCTTGGCTTTGTGCAAGCTTTTACCTTCTTTGGCATTTCAAAGCAAGTCATGCCAGATTCTGAACTACAGCTGAAACAAGGGCACATGCTGCTGTTTCATTCACCAAGGGGAGGATGGTGATGCTTTGTACCAAGGGGATGTTAGTCTTTAAAGATGATGCAGCAAGACTTGACAGAACTCATCTTTCAAAGCCTGAATTCTAGCACAGTTGCTGACTCCTTTTAGTATACATCTTGTACTGGCTTTGGCTGGATAATTTTTTTCACAGTGGCTCATATGGGGATGTGTTTTTGGATTTGTACTGAACACAACAGGGTTGATAATACAGAGATATTTTTGCTGAGCAGTGCTTTCACAGAGCCAAGGCCTTTTCTGCTTTCTGTACTGCCACACTGGCAAGGAAGTTGAGGGTGCATGGGAAGTTGAGAGAAGATACAGCTGGGACAGGTGACCCAAACTGACCAAAGGGATATTGCATACCATATGACATCATGCTCAGTATATAAACTGGGGGGAAGAAGGAGGAAGAGGGGGATGTTCAGAGTGATGACATTTGTCTTCTCAAGTAACTGTTATGCATGGTAACAGTTGCTCTCCTGGAGATGGCTGAACACCTGCCTGCCCATGGGAAGCAGTGAACCAATTCCTTGTTTTGCTTTGCTTGTGTATGCAGCTTTTGCTTTCCCTATTATACTGCCTTTATCTCAACCCATGAGTTTTCCAGCTTTTACCATTGTGATTCTTTGATTCTTTCCCTGATTCTGCTGGTGGGGGAGCGAGCAAGTGGCTGTGTGGGTCTTGGCTGCTGGCTGGGGTTAAACCACAAAAATCTGTACATCTCTCCTTACTGAGGCTGTGACCCCATCTGTAAGGTGGGAATTCAATAATTTTATGTCTCAAAAATATTGTGAGTCTTGATAAACTTTGCAAGTGCTTTGATATTGATTGCAAGTGCTTTGATATTGATTACAGGAAGATGCCATGTTAATGCAAGCTTATTCCACCTGGAAGTTTATACTGATTCTGTTGTCTTACCTGAAGAATGTGTTTCAGGAGTTCCAGGTGATTGCTGTGGTCTTCAGTGCCAGTGTAACAGTTCCTGAAGCACAGCTGGGAGTATCTGTATGTGCCAGTTCTGCCATCAGTGAAGGCAACTGGCATTGCTTTGCTAACCACTGTTCTCCTGAGATGGCAGTCCCGCTCTTAATGAAATGGAGCTTGGGGTAGCATTCACTGCTAAGTACTTGTCAAAGGCCCACAGTCTTCAAGTAGCATCTCATTTTATGTTTACATTAGGAAGTACACAGTTAGCAGAGTAATTGGAGCTCTTTCTATGAAGACAGAGGATTGAGCTGGTGCCAGCAGGCATCCAGGTGTGGTAATAGGATTTTAGGGGTCTGATTTGAGACAAAACGTGGTCCATACAGATCTCTCTCTCTCACAGAAGTTCAGCCTCTTTTTTTCTTTTAGGGCTGTTCAGTAATAATGTCAATCTTAAATAATTTTACTGATTTTTAATTACCTTTTTACCTTCAAGCCTTCCCCCTGGTTTATTTTTTTAATTTTCCTTTTAAATGCAATGTTAGTTGAGCCCAACTAAAAGATGTGACTTTGCGATTGGCTTTCACAAGTTCAGTCAAGCAAAACTCCCACAGTCACTCACAGGCAATTTCCTCTAGGCCTTTTTCATGCCCTGCCAACTAAGAAAAAGAATGGTTGTGTCTTCTTATCCTAACACTGTATCTCAGTGCATAAGAAATCATTTCTGATGCAACAGATTCTTGTGACAGAAGGTTAAAAACCAGAGGAGTGTTCTGCTGTCTCTCTGCAATTCATGTTCTTTGTCCTGAAATGGTAATTTCCATGGATAGTTCTTCAGAAATAAACCCTTTTAGCTTTGTTTCCTGTGTAGGCCTAAGACACAGCAGTAGTTTGAGAGTTCATGATTCGTGATGTAAAAGGAATCCTTACAGGTTGAAAAACAAGTTCTTTCGTTAGCATAAATACAACTGAAGGAGAGGAATAACCAATAAGCTAACAAAGTATGACAGTGCTTAAAGTAACCTTTTTATAGTCAAGAATGTAGCATTCAAAACGTGATATTACAAGACATTTCAGAGCTAAAAACGTTAATTGTATTTCTGGGTTTTTTTAGTAGCAAGACCTTTAGATTTCAACAGGGCTGTATTTTCAGGTTAGAGGAGGATCACAATCAAATTTGTCCCATAAGTTGTACATCTGGGAGAGAGGCAGAGAAGTGCCTCAGAAGCAAGTGACTTCATTTTAAAGTATCAGTAATTTAAAGATGATTGCGGGCTTTGTTTTGAGACTTTTAGATAAGCCCAGAAGTAGTAAGCAGTGAAGGTATTATGTTCATGATGAATGTGTAATAAATACAGTTTGTATTTATCACCAAGTGTGTTGTGCTTCTGTATTTAAGTGTATATTATGTTTAAAAAGTCTGTATGTATGTGTGTTACTTAGGGATTCTCCTGGATGAAAGTTTCTTATGTAAGTGTAAATCACTGTTTTCCTTGCTGATTTTACAGCAGTAAATCCTTCCATTATTTCCTGGCTATCCAGACCTTATGATACAGTATGTCCTGTGCTGTCATATGTGTGAGAAGGCTTTTTATGGGGCGCAATCAGGCTGGACCCCAATCTCCAGTGCAATGTTTTTTTCTAATTAAATTGTCACTGGAAGGAATATCCGGAACAGCAGTTTTCATTTTCAGTTGAGGAAAAAACATTATGAGTCTTTGTCATTTGATTAAAAGTTACTTAACCTTTAAATTGCTACAGATGTAAAGATAGCTCTGAGTTTCCAATGTAATCGCCTCCAAGTTAAAATCAGGAAAATCTTTGTGTAATGAAACCCATATGTCATAGTGAAAGGATGCAAAGCATTGGCAGAGTGGGCTGCTCTAGCAGGAGATTCTGCACCCAATCTTGTTAACCAGGACTGCTTTTGGTAATCCCTCATCTCCTCACTTGTAGGAAATCAATCTGTACTACTGAATCTTTTCAACCAGCAACTACAAAATTTACTGCAGAGAGGCAGCTTGGGGACAATTGTAGTAAAAAAGGAGCCAAGGCAACAAGGCTAAATGTGGGATTGAGGGATTGAAGTTCTAAAGAGGAGATTATATTAAACCTTATTCTGTTCCCCTATCAAGTAGAAATGTCTCCTCCTCCTTCTACCCCAGCCTTTCCTACACCTGTTCTTGAGATCTGCTTGGCAGATCTTGCCAGGCAGCAAACTTAATTCCTACAGTACAGCATTCTCTGTTAATTATAATAGCCTGATACCATTTTTCAATATGTTTATCTGAAAGAGTCTATTCAAACACTACTTCCATTGTAACCACTGCTGATAATATCTTAAAGTGATTTTTTTCTGTGAAGTTCAGTGTCTTCCTTCTCCCTAGTAGGTGCAATTAATTTGTATCCAAGCTATTGCGATCCTATTTATTGTTGATTTTTCTGTTGTAGTAGATGCACAGCGTAGGCAAGGTTGTAAATCATGACTTGTCATGCAGATTCATGTTTCTGTTTCATGCTGCGCAGCCTCTGTACTGTGTGTTTGCTGGTACAATGAAACCTGTGCTCAAGCCCTCTTCCCTTGAAGTCTGTGGTTTAAACAATCATTGTAAAGAAAAAATCCCCAAGGTTTTCACTATAGTTTTGTCCAACCTTTTAATTAAAAAATCCACCTCTATCTACTATTCAACTGGCTTCTGCTGGTCCCTTGGGTAGTTGTTTAAAACTGGTTTTACCGTCTTTCTTAGCCTGCAATCATATTTGGAATGTGGATGATGGTTTCTTCATTCACAAGCTCTTCCCTCACTCCAGCAAGCTCTGTAAGACCCCATTGGAAATTATATTTTTTATTCCCATTATTAAGAATTCATTTATCAGAAGCAATATTGAGCAGAAAAGTCAGTTTTATATTAGAGGCTTTTACTGTGCAAAATGCAAGCTCAAATCATACTCCAGTGCAGACTAAAGAGAAACAAAGGGGAAGGAATAGCCAAGATGTTTCAGTGTAATACCATGTAATAAAAATTTGGCCTATGTTTACCAGGAATACATTGAACTATGATTCTTGGGCAGATAACGGAAGCAGCTGAAGCAGGGAAAAGAAGATTGTTAATGTTTGTGGAAACTTGCCCTTAGTTTGGCTATGGTTTTTTTGTCCTATGAGGATGTTATTTCCTGGCCATTTTCATACATATACAAAGATGTAAGGTCCTTTTTCTTTTTCAGTTTGGCATCATATCTTTAAAAATAAAGCCCTGGTGCAAGCCTGAGTCTGAGGAGATGAGGAATACAGAATAGCAGAAGGCTGTCTCCTGCTCCTAATGGGATTTTGTAGCAGCATGTGCGAGTTTGTTTCAGAAGTCAGAAATGAACAGATGTTGGTATAAATTACCTCTGTGTCTGATGTCTTGCAAATTAAAAGCGCGGTTGGCATCACTAAACAATTTCACCAGGTTGGGGGGGGAAGCGGGCGGTGATTATTGTAGCAGGTCGGTAAGAATCTTTAAGCTGCAGCAGAACAGGATAGCAAGGATAAAGGAATGAAGAATAAAATGAGAGGTCTGTGAATTAATCAGAAATGTTAACATCTCTGATGACAAGTGAACAGGCGGGCACGTGCTTTGGAGCAACCTCCAACCCACAGTAATTTCACTCAGCGCACAGAAGGAGTCTATGCTCTCTGCCTGATTTATAGGGTGCAGCCCTCTTTGGGGGAACAGAATTGTCATGCATTCGTATATCTCCTATATGGGACTTACACTTTGGAAAACTTTCCACTCTATCAACTACAGTTCGGCTTTGAGCTTTCTCTGCTAAGAGTGTCTTAAAACCGTACACTGTTGATAGTGCAAGGCAGGGAGATGTCAGAGAACTGGTACTGAGAATCTATTCCAAGCTAAAATTTTAAAAATCTTGCAGTTTTACTTCGCCATGTTGTTTTTGCATAACAACTTAGTTCCTGACAAAATAATAATCCACTCTGCTCTTCTGCAGCACCTTCTATCCCTGCATCAGCACTTAAAACATACAAGTTATCTTGCAAGTGGGGAGGGCAGAGGTACAGAGGTACAAATGAGGACTTTCGTGGTAGTTCATGCTGTGAATCAGAAGCAGTGTTGGGAATGGATCCCAGGTGATATAACTCACAGCTGAAGGCATGAACCAAGTGAATAGTGCAGTGACCTGCTGGTATCTGCAGCCAGTCTGAAGCATGTTCCACTCAGGGCAGTGGACTTTGCAGCCTATGAGTATCAATATGTAACAGGCTGGTTACATATTTTTACATATATGCATATTGATACTTGTTTTACAGGGATTTTTTTGAAGACAATACCTTGTGATAGAATTTTGGGTAGACAAATTAGGACGTAATAATTTAAAGAAAAGGTTTTAAGACAGAAATTCTAACCTTTATGTAAAGAATTACAAAATGTTTTTATGTTAGGCTGCACAATTGAGTATTTTAAGCTGGACATTGTTATTATACTTTAGTTCTGTTTTAACAGATAATCAAAAATGTCAAAAGAAAACCCAACATCAGCAACAAACCCACCTCCAGATTTTATTCTAATTGTAATTTCTGTTGTTCCTCTCAGTAGAGAGGTCAGGAACTGAATGGATAAAACAGAAAATGAATTCCCATCTCCTTCCAGACCATCTTTAGGCTTGGTTTGGGGAACAGTCATTCTTTTGTTATTCCTGTGAATAAAAACCTCCATATTTTGATGCCTGTCAGTCCAGCACAAAGCTTACACCTTTATTGAAAAGAAATGGAGAGGCACCAGTGGGAAGATTGTCATTCTCCAGGACTCAATTGCTAACGATGTTGTCTTTGGTGCACTGTGTTGTTATTGCAAGACAAGGATAGTATTAGGACTGCTCTGCCAGCTTGTGAGCTTATGGGTTCTCAGGTCAGAAATGTCTCATGCAGAAAAGTGGCTGTGGTAAACCCTGCTGTAGTACAGCTACCAGAGATTGATGGTACCAAGAGTGAGAGACATATAAACCTTGCCTTGCTGTATTAAACATTGAAGGACTGACAATGCAGAGAGAGAGAGGAGACCAAAGCTCTATAAACTTTACTTTATTACACTATCCATAGATGAACTGCATTGAAGGAATATAAACCCCATTACATTACAGCATCCAGGGACTGACACTGCTGAGAGAGAGAAAATGCTGTCTAATTTCTGTTGAAGATCATAGCATCCAGGGACCAATAATCCTGAAATGGAGAAAGAGAGAGTTCCATAATCTCTGACAGATTATAGCATCCAGGAACAATTGCGTGGAGATAGAGTGATGGAGATGTGGATTTCACCATTCAGAGATGGATAGTACAGAGAAAAGGAGGTGCTGCAAGAGCATAATGCAGTAGGAATAGGAAGCATAGATTGCATGTAATGAGACAGCCTGTGGGAATTATTGCTGAGTTTAGAAGATTCCAGGCCCTGCCTATGCATTTCTACAATATCAGGAAATCAAGTTGGAATGTAGTTTTATTTATTTTCCACTAAATAGATAAATAAAATAAGCCTTACTCACTTTTGGTACAAGCACAAATCTAACTGAATTTCTTATCCTGTGGTTAAAATATGTAAATTATACAATTGTTTAGGTTTCTTGGCCCTTAAAAAAATACTGATTTATTTTTCCTTCTTTGTGATTTCAGCTAGAGAAATGACTCGAGGGAAATTCCTGAACATCCTAGAGAAACCCAAAAAGTAGCTGCTACATCTAGTGTTTGGACGAAAATACACCAACTAGGTCATTTTATGTACTGCGGATACAGAGGAAGCCCAGAACTTCTAAGAAGAAAAAGCTCTTGCTCTAGACCTTCAGAAGCAAACATCTATTTTTGCTTCCACGGATCATCTCTTTATGGGGGAAAACGTATGGCATACACAAGTCACAAGGACTGCAGATGGTTGTGTTGGAATTTGGAACTTCATCTGACCATAGAATGTCCAACCTGACGTGCTGTGACACAGTTACCTGTTTTAATCAGCTGTTCAAAGTGACTAGCTAGTGTCCTTGTTCAGCTCCTCTCAGGGGCAGCCCCTGTTTCAAGTACACAGCAGATCTGACTCTGGCTGGTGTGCATCATGAGGCATTGACCCTTTTGTGTGTCTTTTGTCTCAGATGCATTGATTTCCTGCGACTTCTGTGCTAAAGGATTTGAGCACAGTTCAGGGTGTGGATTGACCAATACCGGTTCAGCAGGAGCATATGATTTTAGTGTAGAAACTGAGCGCAGTCTCTGCTTTAGATTCCAGTTACTCACTGCCTTCAGAGAAGCATGTCTGGTACTCCGAGGCAGACCTTCAGTACACCAGGAGCTTCATTTCCCTGCTAAACGGTTCTCTAGTGAAATTGAGACTGACAGACCACTGTGAGTAAGAGGTGTTACTGTGCCATAAAGGAAAATATCCTCACAGAAGCTTTGCCCAGTACGCAAAGAGACAGCTGTGTCAGTCCACTGCAATTCTCTGCTTCTAACAGAGCTAGAAATTGGAAAGAGTTATAAAGTTGAAAGGTGAGAATATTTTCAGTTAGCACTCTAAGAAGTGGCAACAGGATTTTTAGCCACATTGCAAGGATGGTCTGCCTATAGAGACTCTTAGCATTTCTGAAAAAAACCTTTTGTGGTATCTTTAATTACTTATATGCCAGCACCTCAACATTTTCTTCTACAAAATCAGAATTTTTAAGACAGAAATTTCTGTGACCTGATCCCTTTCAGCACACTTTTTTGGTATTTATTCATCTTACAGTTTAATGCCTTTTCCTCCTGTTCATGCACTTTTACGTGTTCACCCTGTAGAAGAGGTAAAGAGCATGTTCAGACTTTTTGGTTTATTTAAGGGAATAATTTCTTTTGCTTCATCCTCTTTCCTTTTCCTAGAAAACAACATTTTAAGAATTAGTAAATATGTTCTTTTTAGGATACAATATGATGTGGAAACACTGGGGGAAGAGCAGGGTTTTTTCTCTATTTAGAAATGTTATTTTTACCATGCAGGCTTTTCAAAATTTGTCATTTCTCAGTAGTCACATATGAGAAGAGAAATTACTTGGAAATAGTGCATGTCCTTAGAGCACTGCATTTTTCTGGGTTTTCAGGGAGAGAAGGCTCTTTTCAGATGCATGTGCAATAAAGAGAGGGAGATTTTTAAATCAAATGGACTTCTCTGAGTTTTTACTAAATTGCTAATGACCCTTTGGTTTGCTGTCTGTGGTCTTGGTTATTGCCAGTCAGAACTGGGCTTGTTTTGGACAGCTCCTGTTAACTAAGTTTTCCACATGCTGTAAAGACCCTGCACAAATACCGAATATTTAGGAATGTCAGAAGTCTGATTTTAAAGTTGACAGAGTTATTCCTGTACTTCACAGTTTATGCAGGGCGGAGCTACAGAGGAACTCCTTCCCTTCAGAATATGAAAGTTAAGTCAAATGAATGAGAAGCTGGAAGTAGTAGATCAGAAACAGAAAAAAACCTGATGGTTCAAACTGATGTTGATGTAGCTTTAAGCATTGAATTATACATTTTGAATGCAAATTTAAATTTGTATACTATAGATACAATATATTTATGATGACATAATGGGATACTTCATCTGTATCACCAATATGAGTTTGTGCATTTTATAGAGGTTTATTGGTCCAACACATTAATTGAGATCTGAAAGGAGAATATATGGAAGCCTGTTATCATAGAATCATAGAATCAGACGGGTTGGAAAGCACCTCTGAGATCAAGTCCAACCCTTGATCCACTACCACCGTTATGGAAGTATGTGTGTATTTTCTGATATGTGCTGTAAGGAACTTCAAACTTTAGGTAGTTTTTAGTAACATATATATGTTTTTAAAAAATAAAAAGAAAGAGAAATCTCCTTTTACCATATGCAGTACTTGTCTTCTATAGGGCAGCCATTAACATATGCTTTAAAATTACGATATTTCTTGGTTTTGTACTTGTCATCTGTAGTGATTTTTTTTATTGGCATCAATAAATATTTGTCAATGTCCAAATTGTACTAAGGATTTTCATACCCTTTTGAACTCTATTTTTTCCTTCAATTATATCCTTTCTGATATCCATGCAGTTATATATCTGTACAAGAAAATCTGAGTGACTTCTTGTTACTGGTAACCTTCTGTATTTTGAAACAAAAATTAAATTTTGATAAATGATAGGAATGAAAAGTGTAAAAAAATCAAGATTTGGTCATATTAATTAAGGTAATGCATTGCTTTATAAACTATTTTCATGTATTGGTAAGTTAAATGCTACTCTGAGTTTCATGGAAGTTAACTCAGTATGTATTTTGGTTCCTTTTAAATGCCAGTGTTGCATACATTCAGTTATAAAGGCTATTCACTTCAGTCTTGGACTGTCAAATGATTTGCTATCTAATCCACCTGAGAAGAAATTCTTGTTTGTTGTATTAACCATTATCAAAATTTAAGTCTCTGTGCACTGGCAGTTGAAAAACACGATACTCCATTTAACTCACTGGTTTGCCGTTATGAAATTAACCATTTTGTAACAGTCCTATAACCCACAGTTGTCAATATTGCTTCATATTTATTTCAAGAAGTCACCTAGAAACAACAGATTAGTGAAAACTGATTAATCCAGCTTGGAGGTAGTGTTTGAACCTTATTCTGGTTTGTTTTACTGATTTTTATGTTACGTAAAAATGTAAGGTGCTATTACAAGTCAAATCACAAGCCCGTCTTATCTGTAATCTTCTCTTTGCTTATAAACAGTTGTAGAAGGATAGGGAAGGATATAAACAAAGGGCTTACGCAGTGATTTTGCTTTAGGGTAACTTACATAGCATCCAGCAATCTGTTTTAGTTGTATCTGGTCCACAGTAGACCCTTCCTTCCATAAATTTGCCTTAGTCCTAATCTGTCTATACTTCTGCCCTCAAAAGTGCCCCTGGATGATGAGTTCCATCATTAAGTTGTACAAAGAAAAGTTAAAAACAACAAAAAAAAAAGGGAGGAAAGTAACTGCTTGTTTTAAACCTGCTTACCTGATAATTAGTTCCATTCTGAATCTTTGATTTCTTTTATTGTCACACACAGGTGTTTGGATTTTTCTTCTTTGCTGTCTATGCACTATTCATGATTTTTCAGGTTCTGTTATGTTTTTGTCTTCTATTACAGCCGGAGCTGGCATAATCAAAACTGCAGAGTATTCAGAGTGCAAGCATACTGTGGAAGTGTGTAAGTCCTAATTACAGCTTGTGTTTTACAGTTACTCTGCTGTTTTCTCCCCCATCATCCTGGGCTAAATCCTGTTTTGAGTATCTCTAAGAACAGGATCATCAGTTAGATTTGCAGTCTGTGTATGCAGCTAATCTTGTCCACTTACTTCTTCACCCACAGTAACTTGTGCTGGGCAAACAACACTTTATCCAAATCATGATGACAGTGATGCCAGCCACTCCATGCTGATAAATTGACATCTGGCAATTCCATCATCAGCCTATGCAGTATGTAAAAAAGGTAAATTACATCTTTGTCATGTGGTCTGAAATCCTGGACTCCTGCCCTCCCACAAGTTCAGTAACCTTCCATAAACATTTCTGTAATACTTCTAAACTATTAAAAATTTTTAGATAAACACAATCAAAAAAAGAAGACAACTTGCAAATTACTATTGCAGAAAATCCACATTGATAAACAACAGAGATATGATCTTGACAGAGGCTTTTCAAGCATCCTCACCTTTACTCTGAGTTCCTACTAAGGAAGAACCTCAAGCAACAAGGGTACTTGTAATGGGGAAATCTGTCACATCTTTGAGCTATCTGAACATGGCAAGCAAACTTAATATAGCGTGAAAATAATCCTCACTTCTTTAGTGTTGTACCCCCATCTTCATATGCCACTGACACTTTTTAAGAAGTCAGTGAATAATCAGACTTTAGGAGAAGATGATAATTCATTGAAAGACAATTTTGTAGAAAGTCATCCCTGTATCTTCAGCCCAGCAGAATTATAGTTGGACAGTAACTTCTCATGAACAGTAATAAACTCTGAGCTGAATGAAAATGATTAGAAGAACAAATGCAAGTGTCGTAGACACATTTCTGTAATAACTATAGCAAAAACTTCCCACTGCAGAAATACCAAAACCCATGTTTTCTATGTGCACGTCCCAATATATACATCAGCCAGAGTGCCAGATATGTCCAGAAGAGATTATATGTGTGATGCCAAATATCTCTGATAAGATATGGACCTTGATATTTTTAGAAGGCAAGACAAGAGAAAAAAAAATTACAAAGAGAGAAAAAGGAAAACAAGGAAAAGGACTTGAAGAAGACTGAACCCTTTTGCTTTTATGTAATGCTAGTATTCTTGGAATCAAAGTTATTCTAGAAGACATGTTATCCCTGCAAGTCAATCCTTACATCCGTGCTTTGAGTTTCTTACAGGAGGATGTGAAATGCAAAATCCTGAAGTCAATCATTGTGGCCAGTCATAAAATCTGCATAAAGACAGTTAAAAGGTTAAGTGGCCAGAGAAGTATGGACTGATCCAGTTTCTGTAGAATGTAATCCACATTCCTCATAGAGAATGTGCAACAATGCCAGTTTTATTAATATTGTGCTAGATTTTCAGCACGGCAGGATCTCTTCACGTTTTGACTTCATCATCCACTGAAACTGCCGATTTTTAGACTTGACTTTTTCTGTGGTGTCCCTTTGAGGGGGATGGCTGACTCCAGGCAGCTGATGGGTGTACAGAATAGGCGTTTTCTTGTTGGGTTTGTGTGGTTGACCTCTGGCCTGCCTGCTGATTCCTATAATACAGATCAGTGACCAGTGAAGCCAGAACACTCCCTGCCTGTCTCTGTTATAGACACCTCAGTAAGGAACAGAAAAGAGGAAGAGGGCTGAGCTTGAAAGCCCTTACTTAATTGCTAGTAGAAAAAATGGGTAATAAGAATGACCTTGCACCTTATTTATTGACCAGATCTCTGGGAGGACAAAGTACTTGACTTGGTTCTGTATCACTTGAAAGGCTGGCTCTGTGGTCCATAGCTGATGAGTAGGCATAATAATATAGGGTAATTAAATTTTGTGCTTGCAGGCACTTAGATGCCAGGGAAGATTTTCCTTCCAAAAATACCACACACATCTAACCACTTTTTTCATAATCACAGAATTCTAAAGCTAGTCCTGAAGTTTCAGAAATTTGCCATTTGCCATCTTCCATTTACTACAATAGCCCAAAATGCAGCAAGCTGTGTATGAAAAGGCAGGAATAGAGCTCATCAGCAACTTGAGAATGAGGCACAAGAGACCAGCAGAGCAATCCAAGTGGACACAGATGCTCAGGCTGCCTGGTTCTGTGGCCTTCAGTTTGTTTTCCTCTCTCTGTATTAAAGTAACTTATTAGTTATGCTTAGTTTTAATTTATACATATATATATATATACACTCCCAAATTGCTTTTCGGGGAAAGCATTGGCATCTGTCTTCCTGTTGTACTTTGCATGGATCAGCTTGTCACCCTGTCTTAGATTTCTCCCCCTGTTTAGCACACTGAAGCCAAATAGAATGTGTAAAACCAGCGGACAAATCACTTCTGTAGGGGCTCTTTGTGGGAAGAATCAGGGTGAGCCCTGATTTGCAGGAGGGATCAGTTTGTAATCAGATGCACAGGAGGCAAAGGGATCTGCAGGCCATGGCTATCCTTAACAGGATTAGCTGTGATATTTTGCTCAGTATGAACTTGTAATCAAAAATTAGGGCAAATGTTTTGCTGAAAAGTATTTGGTTGATGATGGTTTCTCAAGGAAGTGTCAGATTGAAAGTCAGAGGCAGTATGCCTTCCTTTGCCTTGTTTTGATAAGAGAGCTTGAGCTGAGATGTCCTACCTCCCTCACAACTCATGTTTTCAGACCCTCTGTGGGCATCTTTAAAAACCTGCCCTGTGAGCACATGTTCCCTTCCTCAAGAACTGACAGAGTGTTGTTTACATGTGCTTGTTCCCAGCCTGAACTCTGAGGCATTCCCTCACTGGAGAAAAGCGTATGCTAGGTGCTGCATTTCTCTAAGGGGAGTCTCCAGGAAGTCTTAGCAGAGACCTAAGGCAAACCTGTGCAGTCAGGTGTTTGGTTTTGATGGTGTATTTCTGCATGGAAGCGTGAGTACCTGTGTACCACCACCAGAGATGACAGAGGAGGAGGCAGGCCAAAGAGCTGAACTTGGCTTTCCACTATGCAGGGGGACAGTGGAGATGGAGTAAGGATGGAGAAGTTCCATGTCCCCAGCACCATGTGGCTGCTGCCAAGCCACCGGCCCGGTGCCACGTAGCTGGGCCCCCGTGCCTGGACTGCTTTTCTGGCTGTTTCTCCCCGTCCCCCTTCTCCTCCCGGTGCCCGAGAGGCGGCTCCCTGTCCGTCTGTGGCGCAGGGAGCGCTGGCTGCCGCTCGTTAGAAGAATTCCCCCAAGTCAGACCTATGGTACGAGCCGTGTGAAGCGGAAGACAATTAGGGGCTTATTAGTGTCCTGGGGAGACGTGTAACTTGTGTTGCTGGGACTTACCAAAACAGCGAGAGTCTTACCGGCAAGCTCCAGCCGAGAAAAGACTGAGGGATTGTCTCACCTAATTATGGGGAATGGGCCTCTTTGTGTTTGTGATTCGGTACGGTTGTCCGATCGCTTTTCTCTGGCTGCTGGCTCAGGCCGAGCTGGAAGTGTGCTAATTAGAAGAGAAATGGACGTAGTGATCCTGTCAGCTCTCGTTACCGGCGTGGACAAAGCCGAATATTATTCTGAGGCAGTGTTTTGTGAGTGTCCCCCTTCCAGCTCTCATTAAGGGCAAGGTTGGTGGACGGGGAGGGGACTTGACCACATGGGTTGGCTAATGGAGCACAGTTACCGTTACTGTGCTAATTAACGGGCTCAGGAGGCAAATGTTTCTCCAACCAGCAGTCCCAGCAGCTGCACCTGGTGCTTCCAAAACCCAGCCATCTTACTGGGCAAGCAGGCTAACAAATGTGTGTACAAGCGGAAAGGGGTTACCTGTGACGCATCCATGCCATCCAAAAGTACAGAAGAACCATTAAAATGGTCAACAGAGAGAGGGAAAGGGCATAGTGCTGCAGTAGCAGCAGATTGAGCCCCAGTAGCCCCTTCTCCCCAGGTTACCCTTCATATAGAGGGCAATGTGTCAGCTGCTGCCCCTGGAAAGTGGGTAGCAGAGAGACTTGAGGAATTGCCAAGGCCTCCAGGTGCCATCAAGAAATACATCTCCTGTGAGTTGTGGTAATCAAGAGGTCCCAGTGTGGCCAGGAAGGGGAAAGCTGGAAAGATGAGAGATGACATGGAGGTGAATCAGACTATCCCTCTCTATGCTAATGATGGGATGCATGTGTGTATCAGGACGTTTCTTTTGCTCCAAAAGCCATTGAAATGATTCACATAGGTTAAGGTAGGTGAAGAGAATGACCAAAGGAGCCATAGGAAATGCTAAAAAAAAAAAAAAGAAAAAAGGTGCATTTACATGCCACTAGCCTAAAACTACTACAGTGAGAGTAGAGAGTGTGATGGCAGAAAGTGACCTACTACAGAAAGAGCAGAGAGAGTCAGAAGACAAAACGAGCCAGAGCAGGTCTGTAGAGTCACAGTGGCTGAGATGGACTCAGCAGAAGGCAAGAACAGTGTGTGCTGAGGAGGCTCAGTGGAAGTAAGTAGTTTTATTAACTTGTCACACAGACTTTCATTTTAATGCATAGGTGTTTTGTAAACAAACAGAGTAATTGGTAGTTGATGTCTCCAAAGTTATGCAATATATTAGTTATTAAGCCTGATTTGGATGTTGTGGTCATTCAAAAGGTCTTTAATTAATGTCTATACATTAAACACAGTAAAACATAGAACTATGCCTTAAAGCTTTTAATTTGATTTCTCTCTTGTAGCAATTTAGTCATTGCATGCACTTGTGCATGCTTGGGAACTGTTTTCAGTCATATTGGTCAAGGGTTGAAGTTACAAGAGGTTCCCTCATTTGTTTCTTGGGTTATTTGTCCCCAGTGGTGAAGCTGTTCCAGCAAGAGGGTTAGCTGTGTCTTCCCAAGGCTCCAGCAGCAGTCTCCTGTCATCATGGATGGAGCTTGAATTTTGCTCTGTGCTTTTGCCTCCTTATTTTCCTGTTTCCCATAGCTGTGAACCCAGCAAGGATCCTTTCAGTGTGGCAGCACATACACTGTCCTTACCCTGCAGTCCTGCAGAGCTGTAAAAGCCTTTCCCTTTTAACTGAGGTTCACTTCCTACTGGCTGCTGTGATGGCTTGAATCTTAGGAGTCTTGATGCGGAGACTGATCTCCAAAGAGGGCTTGAGAAGTATCTTCCCTGCAAAGAGGTTTATTCTAGAAGGAGGAGATATGTAATCCTCTTACTAAAACCCAGAAAGGAGGAAAGGTTTATTGCTCCTGCCTTACCCTAGTGAGCTGGCAGCTTTTATGCTGCCTCACAAATAGAGAGAGGCAGAGAGAAACATCTCTGAACTCCACCTGACTTGAGGCTCTCCAGTGGATGCTCAGTGAAACCCATGTCTCCACTGCTTTCAAGTGTCTCAGCAGAACAGATCTGTAACCCTAGTTTCTTAGAAGGAAAAACTATGCTTCAGTTTTGGTCTAAGGAGGAATCCCAAATCAGTGACAGAAAACTAGACACCATCACGCTTATTTCAGTTTTCGTGCTCTGGAAGTTCAGGAGTCAAGTGACCTCCCTGAGTAAGGGCTGGTGACATGTCAAGCCTCCCTTAAGAAACTGGACATCACCGGAAGAGGCCAGAAGAAAAGTGTCCAAGAAGACACATGACTGGTTTTGCGAGTTTATCTCCTTTCTTTGCCTGAGGAAGTACTGGGGTCCTTGCTTGTTACACCTCTATTTTACTGGCCTGTCATCTTGCTGTATTGATAATGTCATGCCAAATTTCTGGCTTCCAAATATAGATAAGGATTGACTGAGTTGGTTTTATGTCCTTGTGAGGACATTCTGATGAAGAATATTCTTCGTACAGATTAGCAGCACTCAAAAACATTGTGAAGATGGGTGAAAAATATGCAGGTGGAGGGAAAGGGTGCAACGGCTCCTTTTGGCCTTCACTGAGACCTCCTGACATTCACATAATGCTTACTAATTGTACGCTACCTGGCCTATGGGCTGGAGTGGTGTTTGGAGGACATCCCTTTAACAGTTTGAGTTATCAAATGCACCACAGTAGTCATTTAAGTCATGGTGACCTCAGCAAGTATCAAAACTTTATTGTGCTGTCATTCACAGAAACACATAATTAGGTGAAGGTCTCTGTCCTCAAGAGGTTATTAGCAGATAAAACGGTAAGAGAGTGGGAGGAGAAAAGGAGACATCAAGATGTAAAGAGACTTGTTAGATGTTATCCAGCACAGTTCAAACCCTGTAACTTCTTAGCCACAATCAAGTGGCCCTTCCAGTGCTTGCCATCTGCCTTGTTGTTTCATTAAATAGATGTGGTTTTAAAAGTAAATAAATAAAAAAATGCAAATGCCTAAGCAATTGACAGGCATTAGAAATTTAAATAATAATAAATTACAGTGCAATACCAGACATTTTAATCTTTTTTTAAGACCTTTAAAAAACTATTCTATGAATTTAATTTTTTAAGTCACTTTATGCAGTAATAAAGATTGATAATTTAAAACAGAACACTAAAAATGAAGGTTTCTCACAGTGCTGTTAACTGCTACAGTGTGCACAGTGTACACGTGCGTTTAGGAGAGAGCAATGAGCATTACAGAGATCCTAATAATAATTATAACATCTTCACTGATGTATAACACTATTCTGACCTTGTGCACTCATGCAGAGAGGGTGTAAGTGTTACTTTCTAGATTTCATGTAATTCTACAGCTGCTCCAGTCTAAATGTTTTCTGACAGAGCAGAGCAGGAAAAATGTAATTTTCCTAGTTCTACCATGTTGAAAACCTTGCTCTTGCTCTGATGCTCTGGGGGTCTGATCCTGCCTTAACAGAGAACATTATGAAAATGATCACTGCAGCTCTCTAGGGAGCTTAAAACTATTTGCTCCAGCAAAAGAGAGAATTTTTTTCGTTCACTTCAATAGTTTGAAAATGGAGGAACTTGCTACAGTAAATATTAGTGTACCCCATTTGTGTAATGCATCTGGGTAAGGTTTACAGGAGTTTCACTAGCAAGTATTAAAATATTATTAGCAAGGTTTTTTTGTGGGAGACAACTGTGATAATGGAGGACTAAAAGAAAAACAGAAGTGAGTGAGAAAAATTTAAAAATAGGGTTCTTAGAGGACAGGAGAGCAAGAGAGATGACAAAGCAGTTTGGAAGACAGCAAGGCATGGGCAGGAGGTTGGAACAAATGCAAAGGAGTAAAGGAGGGAGATGGTTACAAATGCAATTTAAGAAGAAAAATTATGAAAAAAAATCAAAACACAAGGGGAGCAAATAGGAATAGGTAGTGGGTTTCCACAAGAAGGAGGTCAGAGAAGCAGAATTCTCATGAGCAGTGAAACTAGAAAGGGAAGCATGGTGCTCCTTGTGGATGTGTCTCTCAAGACTGCATTGTGTGTGGATTCTCTGATGTCTCCCAGAGGATATGCTCACACTTCATTAAGGATATGCTCACACTTCATTAATCACTGGATTTCTTTCTTGGTCAGCCCGTTAACGTAACCAACAAACAGAAATGTATTACCTACACTCCGGAAAGTTGTCTGAAATTTGCCTAGAGGTTCAAAGGTCGCTGGTATACCCATGTACACCTGTGGATGGAAGATAAGATTAGATAGTTAATAGCTGAAATTGCAAATGGACAGAGTGAGTGATAGAGAATGGGAAAACATTAGGAAAATGGGGATTTATGTCTGCTATTAATGCATTTAATTTGCTTTACTGCCATTTCCTTTCCTGGTTTTACATTTTTTTAAAAATGAACAAGGATCTATTTAAAGCCCTCCTCCAAAATCAGGCTAACTTCACTGTGAGTGTCTGCACTGGTTGTTTCTGGGGAGAGGAATCTCGTAACTGCAGTTTTGTCTCCAGCACGTGACAAGAGAGACTCCAGGAGCTCCCCCACCAGTTACACCATCAAAACCTGCTTGGAACCTTACTGGAAGCATATGTGGGAGACAGATACTGCAAAAAGCTTTCTGGTCTTTCTATATTGGGGTGAATTGCAGCTCTATTGCTCAAACACTTCTGCTGTTTTTCTGCTGTTCTACACTGCAAATTCCCATCTCATTGGTTCCTGCTGCAGTGATTCTCATCTGGTGTTTTCTAGGGACCTCCTCCTGACTATACTGTACTTGTATTTTTGCTGGAATCCCATTTTATTTTCAGCTGGTCTATCCCACATGGCCTTCCATATTTCACTCTCTTAATAAAATTTCCTGATTTCCAGGCAGAAGGTGTCATGTTAAGAGGTGTTAAATAGGACAGAACTGACTGCTGATTTCTGGGAGACCTGTGCCTCCCACACAATACCTTTTTATGCATCATTATCCTTTATTTGTGGGTCTCCAGCCAATTTTTCATTCCATCTAGTGGTGTAGCCAAACCCATTTGCATTAATTTTGAGTAGGATTTATCAAATCTTTACTAAAATCCGAATGTATCAAATCCATCGTGTTCCTTTCATCCACTAATTTTGTAATTCTATTTTTAAAAGCAATCAGGTTTCTCCAGCACAATTTGTTCTTTAGAAATCCCTAGTGCTGATGCTTGTTTTCTGATCTCTAGGCGGTTAATGATTTTTTCCCATGTTTTAAATTCTGTTATTTTACTGGAAATAGATATTCCTGAGAGCTCCAAATTTCCTTTTTTTTTTTATTTTTTAAATTAATTTTATTTATTTACTTATTTATCTATTTATTTATTTATTTAAATGATCAATACCACAATTCCTTTTCTCTAATCTCTAGGCAGCTTCCTAGTTTTTGTAACTTAACAAAATTATTGTCCATGACAAAAAAGTAACATTTGTCATTTTTCTTGTAGCAAGTGGGTAGCTGTCTCTTTGTCATAAGCCCCTGTCCTGAAAACTTGAGTGTACAGGCAGAGTGCTACATATTTGATGAGCCAAATGTACTGTCAGTGAAACAAATGTGTGGATATCATTGACTTTCTAAGTGAATGCATTCAGGCTTTTTGCCTGGTAATACCCATTCTGGTCAATTGTTATTGCCTACAGAAGTATCAGGAGGGCATTTGTACATTTTTTTGTTATAATGTTCATAAAAGCCTTAAACTAAGAAGAAATAAAAATAGCATCCAAATAAGCTACATACATTTTTGTGTACATATGTAAGCTAAAGTATTATTGAGGGAAGCTAACAAAAAGAACACTATCTTATCAGAGCAATAAATTAATTTAGTCTCAGCATTGGATTGAAGATAGGTCATCAAACTAATGCCAAAACAATCAACCCCTATAAATTCTGAGAAGCTGTCCTGCTAAATTGCTTATAAATCCCAGCTTGGAGCTATACCAAAGTAAACAGTCTGTGCTTTGAAGGGGTGGGTGTCTGATGTCTTTTCACATGTAGCACCTACACGACTTCAAAATACCTTTATTTGGGAGAAGGTATGGATAGATGCTCTGAATCAGCATTCCCCGTACTTCTTTCCTCAGACTCCCCCAGATCTGCAGGAGCTGCTGTCAGTGCATTAGTCAGAAGACAACGCACGGGCAAACCTTTTGCTGCTTGTGCCTGACTTCTGCTGTTATATGGCAGATCACCCAATACTCCTATGCCAGTCCCACATTTACCAAAGTGCCCTCTTCACTGGACTCATGGTCCTTGCTTGCATGTGCAGAGAGGTGGGTCCTAGGAAGGAGAAATTTGCTTGGTTTCTTACTCTTTTCAAGGTAACCAACTGCTCTCAGGGACTCCAGGAAACTAACTGTCCCATGACTTACTGATCTAATAGAGAAAGGTCTCTTTTTTTTTGGTTCTCATGGTTCACACTGTCTTGCAGCATCTTCAAACAAAACAGGTATTAAGTCCCCTTTGGGACCCCTCAAACAAGTTTGCAACGTATCAGCACTGCTGTGCATGAACATAAATAGTCTCATGTAAGCTAAATGTTTGGAAATATTCTTTATTTTCTACAGCATGGAAACTGATGGCTTTTGGTTCTCTCACCTCAAAATGTTAAAATGCAGGACACATAAGAATAAGGTGGTTTGTTCTTATTTGGGTCAGTCAAATGTCTTGCAAAATTTGAGCATTTAATGGAAAATTTAATATAAAATTCCTGCAGAAATAATAGGAAAAATACTACACAAAGGTCAGTCATTCAACATTTATTCATCTGAAAAATAAAAATGCATTTGGGCTAGTGATAAATTTCACAATTGCTATTTCTTCTGCTAACCTAAAATGAGATAAATGTTCTTATTTTTCTTGCAAACAAGATAATTACAGTAACCCTCTTACTCCTGAGCAAGGCAATCAGTCAGGCAGCTTCTCTTCTGAAACCCAGATACAGATAGAGAATTGTTGTTTAACAGCTCTACAAGGTGGAAGATGTTCAAAATTATATAATAGGTCCGTGCACTTATGTACACTCTTCTGCTAATTGGCTTCTCAGGTACATGAAGCTAAACGTGTATCAGTAATTTGTGCATCATGTAATGCATTTGGGTTGGAACTGTAGAATTTTGATCCCGAGGTCTCATTTAAGCCTAAAATACAGGCTGTTTTTCTGGTGATTGGGAGTTATGTCACTTACATAGGCAGCACCTGAAAAATACCTTTCTTTGAATGTCAGAACTGGAAAGTTGACCTGCTTGGTGTAACCATGGGATAAGGATATTTGTGGCAGTTCTTCAAGCTGTTTAGCAGCATCTTGACCTAAAATTCAACCTTTGGGAGATCTGTGAGAGTTGTCATCCAGCCTCTGCAGCATAGGTGCCAATATACAGATGTAAAAACATGAGTATATATTCATACGCAGTGGTTATGACAGGATTTTAAAGCAACATTTCATCAAGCTGCTGTTGTTGGCATCATAATGCCTTGAGTTACTTCACACAGACTCTGTATATGTGGAACAAAATTACTTCTGGAGCCAGATTCAATAGAAAGAGCTTATTCTTGGTGGCCACTCGCTCTTTATGTTCCAGAAGAAATTCTTAGGTAAGGAAAAGAGCTGGAAGTATTTTAGAAAACTCAGACCTAAGAAGCTCTCTCTCTGGCCATACATACTCCTGGAGCTCAGAGCAGTCGGCCTGTTGTATTATCGGATGCTGCAGAGGTACCCAAATTAAATGGAGACACTGGAGAAGCAGCAGGTCACTTTTAAAAGTCACTGATTACAGCTAGTGTTGTGGACAGGTTCAGACACAGCTTCAGCTGCAAATGCACTATGAGATAGGCGTTGTGGCTGGACACATGGTGTGGGGATGTTGGTGCTGAACAATGGCTTGTATCTGCCAAATCGGAGAAGAACAGCTGAAGAGTCGAGAAAATCTTAGTGGTTTAGATCCCTAACACTCTTCCTCCTGAAATGGCCTGAGCTCTGTCCAAAAAGGAAAGCGATGGAAAGGGTATCGCAAAAGCAACAAGCCATGTTGTCAGTCCACATCTGAGCACAGTTCTCATCCACAAACAACAAGTGGCTGCTTCACATGATGGCCAGTGCAGCATTTTAAACTGGCACAGGCATCAGCAACTGCATGCTTGCCACTGCTGAGGTAATGGTGAGAAGTGGGAATATCTTACCCTCTTCCTTGAAATCATTAAACTTTCTTAAACTCTGCAGCCTGCTAGAAGTCCAGATTTGCTTTCCAAAAATGGTGGAGTTGTGTCCCTCAGATAAATTATTTGCTGAGACCTCCACCTCTTTTTTTTTTTTTTTTGGATTCTCAAGCGCCAGAGGATTCCAAAGCCGAAAATTCTGTGATAAAAAGCAAATTAAATTCAAACAGGTTACCCTGTCATTGATCACAGCAATAATTTCCATCCTGCTTACATATTTAGAAAGCCTGTGTGTAGTTTGTGTAGGGCTTACTTGCATTTCTACTACTGTAAAACAGACTACTGATACTACACACTTCTCTTTGAGTACTGGAATCTTTTCCAATTATTTATTCTGCAGCATCCACAAACTTAGTACAAAAAGGAGTTGGCCTAAATTTAAGGAAATTCTGGATGTTGCAGAGACCTGTATTCAAATACCAATAGCTTGTCATGAGCATATACCAATAACCAGTCTCCCTGGCTGAAGCGACATCAGCCTAAATCAAAATATACTGTTAGAGAGTGGATTTCTCTGAGGAAGCACCTCTCAAGTAAATGATCCTGTGCTATCCTGATCCACAGATCAGTACGACAATCCTAGGGAGGCTACTTACCAGTCCCTCAAGGATCATATCTGTTGTTGCCTACCCAGAGCTTTACAGCTGTGTGAAATTTCTTGCTACTAGAACTAACCCCCTAAGCCCAGACTTAGCAATTTCATTACAGACAGAAGGAGCTATTGACTCAGGTACCATAGAATCATGAAGGTTGGAAAAGACCTCAAAGTTCGAGTCCAACCATTAAGGTTACACTGCCAGGTCTACCACCATATCCCTAAACACCACATCTACATGGTTTTGGAACACTTTCGGGAGTGGGGCTTCTGACTTCCAGAGATTTCAGGCAAATATTCAGTGTCAGAAAGGAAGCTTTCCTAAAGCTTAGACTTTGGAAGAGTCATGGTCTCCATGAAACATTCCTTCTTCTGAAAGGCACTCAGTGTCGCAGTGTGGCACTTGGTGGGTGAGGCTTTCTATAGCAGGAGAGAGCTCTAAGGTTTAGTGAGTTAAAACACAAAGGATGCACTTTTCCTATCTGGATCTACCTCAGACATCCTGTTAAATGTAGGTAACCACTAAATATACTTCAGTCCAAGTGCTCCATCTATAAGCTTATGATAACATTAGATGAGCTCACAGAGAATGTATATAGTTAAATGTATCCCTGTTTATGAGATTCTCAGGCACTATTGATGAAAGTGTCAACACAGGAAAGAGGAAGGAATTCATAACTGGGTAGCCCAGTGCTATACCTAATGCTTAATACCATCATACCAATGTACAGTCTTTTTGTATTTACACTAGAAAGCAACAGCCTTGCAATAGTCAAGATGAGAAATGGCCAAGGTTTAGCCAATTTCAACAATGGATTTAGAGAGAAAAACAGGGAACTACCTGTCTAGGCTCTTCCAAATAACTCCTCTCCCAGTTCCTAAATGATAAATGCCACTATAAAAATTGTTGGGGTGTTCTCCTCTGAAACGCAACTTAAATTATGGGCACCCTCTCCTGAAAGAGACAGACACAGGAGAGGTTCTGAGCAAGTGAGCAAAATTTATTTGTCACAGGGGTCCATTTGGCCTCCATACCATGAATCATCACCCAGTCTGGGTGTGTTTAGGGTAGAAAGAGGGAACAACAAATGTGAGAAGGGTATTAAATAATGATTGCCATAGAGACTAGGCAGCTTTACCCAACTCCATGAAATGTAAACGAGAGCTTAAAAAATGAAACCCCAGTATATTTCAAAGGGATAAAGGGCAGTGTATAAGTTAGCTGTGGAATGCAATAGCAGGATATAAAAGCAAGTTGTTTAGTCAGGTTTCTAAAAGCCCCTATCAGCAATATGCAGATGAGACACCTGTATTTTTCATCCCTTCTAATCACACCAAGAATTTGAGGATGGCACAGCACTTTCAGAAGAGCCAGAGGCAGAAGTAAGGCTAAAATAAGGCAGTTAGAGATGATGTCAGCGGGTGAAGGCAAGTTTTTGAGAAGGCCCCAGTTGCAATGAAGCTTCCTCTGGCTGAAGAGCCCCAGTGATAAGGTCAAACTGTGATTTATGATGATTTTTTGGATTCTTCACCAGACTTCCATATGGGCACAGAGGAAGAGTTGTCTGCAATTTTGCCAGAAGATCCCATTCCTTTGATTTCATTGCCCGTAGCAGTGCAGAGTACCTTGGTATGAAGCCTGTGGCTGCTCAGACAGTCCAGCTATTACTGTCACTGTGTCCCATAGTCATTCTGCTCGCCAGTATGGTTTACTTCTCATTCCTCCTCTCTGCCACTTTCTGTACTGGCTTACCACTGCATCCTGATCCAAGCTTAAAAATTAGTCATTATATCCCATGATGTACCATGTCTAGGGCAGACTTTCAGAAGATGAGATGGAGTCCAGTGGCTGTGAGCACCCCCTCAGCAACAAGAAGCCATCACAAACCTTTGTGACCTTTCAAATACATTTCTCCAGCCACACCTTTTCTGGCATAATTAGATATTAGCTTTTAAAAAGGCATCCTCTGCCCCTCTCAGCATGGCCAGGAACATCCTGAACAGACCTGTGAGGAGCTGCCTGTCCACAAGAAGAGAGGCCACAAGGCCAGACCTCTGGCAGGTCTCAGTCATCTTCAAGTAACCTGCCTTGTGCTTGAGGAAAATGGCAAAGATGGTTTTATGGTCAAGGTCCTGGGTTTAGGGCTCAAAAAGCTGGATTTATCTCTCAGATTTTCAGTGTGATCGCAGTTATGCCATTTAGCCTCTCTCTATGCAGGCATCCCACCAGTTCTAGGAAGGTGAGATAAGGATAGGTTTGTAAATCCAGAGGACATGCCCAAATTCTCCATTGAGAGAGATCGATAGGATATTAGGGAAACAGCTCTCTTGCTGTCCTGTTATTTGCATGCAGTAAAAAGCAACTGAGAAGAGTCTTACTGAAGAAAAGATTCCCTGTTTTCAATCAGTAGTTGTATTGTCTGATGTGAATATGAAGTGACTAACGATGCCTTGCAGTGACCTGCTGTACAATAAGCATGGGTCCTTGCAGCACTCCTGCCACTGCTGTGGGCTCCTGCTGCAGTGATGGACCTGTAGCATCTTTCCACCCCCATGCTGGAGCTGTGGGCACGGTAGGGAACTGCTGGCTGAACTTACAGGGAGCTGCAGCCTTGGGAGCCCTCACTCCATCCACATCCCTCTCTCCTCCTACCTGTATGCTTGGCTGTTTGCTCTCCAAGCCCCTACCCCATCACCGACCTCCAAACTCCTCTCCCCCCGGAGCCTGCTTTATCACCACGGGGAGCCCTCCTGCCCTGCAGTATCCCTCATGCTGCATCGCCTCTGGTGGGTGTTCGTCCTGCCTAGGTCCTGCACCCACGGCCCCGGGCATCCCACCTCCTGCGGGCTGGCCTTGCTTGTCCCCATCCTGGCCGCCCAGGTGAGTGGGCGGCAAGCGGGCACCGGAGGGGGGCTGCACATCACCTGACCCCCTCCAGCTGATTCCCTCAGACAGGACGTCAAGTTAATGAGCCCTCAGGCCTGTAATTAGCTGTCAATTACCTCAAATTAATCAACTCCTCGCCTAATTAAGCATAATCGGCAGGTGGGCAGAAAACGGGCCATTGTGCGGGAGCCATGAGAAAAGCATGGCTGGCAAACTTGGTTAGGATCAGCGGCGCATTCCCGGACGCCGCGCCACCGACACCCGGGCGCCCGCCCCGATCGCGGGCGCCCCGGCCCCGGCGCCCCCGGCCCGGGCCTGCCGTGGGGGGCAGCAGGGACGGGGCCCCGCTGGGGCCGGGGACACTGCCTTTCCTGCCCCGACAGCGCGGGGCGGCCCCTGGAGCTGCGTGGGGGCCCCGGCCTGCAAAAAGCCACGGTCTGGGTTCAGGGGGGCGTTTCATTCTGCTCAACATCCGTACCATCAATGCCTTAGCGCACCATCTCGCCCTGGTTTGCCGTGCTTTCTGCACTCATAGGCTTTAATGCCTTTCTGAGAAGAGGACCGAAACACAGCCCTCGTTCGGTGACCCAGGGCCTCCTCAGTTCTGAGCACACCTACTTAACGTGAAGATACACGTAGGTGGAAAACAGGGTTTCAGCAAGCATTAATTACTACCTATAAAAATGAGTCATACTGAATTAATTTTCGTGTGTAATTAACACAACCCAAAAAAAGCCCCCATCCATCCTCCAGCGCTCTGTTTGGCTGAGGGGAGACATTCCCTGCCGAGGCCAGGGAGGAAGCAGGGCTGCTGCCAACTTTTGGATGTCGCCAGAGTGCAGGACGCTAACTGCTCTATGCTGGGGGCTGGATCCTGCACCCTGCCCGCTAAATCCCAGCAAGCACCAGCTTTATCTAAAGGCAAACAGAGCACAGTATCTTTCTGAACTGCGGACAAGAATTGCTGGGAGAAATGCAATTTCATGGTAAAAGTATTGTGCTCAATATTAAAGTGAAAGGTTTTCATTATGCCTAGAAAGTCTTTTTTTTTTTTTTATGTAGCCAGATTATCACCCAGTGTGCTGGATTTACATTGCATTAGCGATTGTCAAGATTAGAGCAGAATCCCCAGATAACAAACAGGAACACAAGACGTCAATTTATGACATAATAGTAATGCAACAATAATCATAGTCGAGAGAAGGATACAGTGGAGGGTGGGTTGGATATCTTGGCTCTGAAGAGAGAAGCTTCCTGCACTGGAGTGGCTTTGATTAAAAATCACCCTATTACATCCATAAGGATAATTTTATACTTATTTTTCCTCACAGAGAGGAAAAGCAACAGCCCAGCACAGGTCTGGCAAAGGTGAATGAAACCACCAGCAATTAGAGGGACAAGTTAGGAGATACAACATTCCCCCTTGACCCTGCTAAGTGTCTGTGCAGGCCGCACAAGCCTCCTGGACCTCCCAAAAGAGAGTGCACATAAAACTTGGCATTTCTGTGCCTGCAGCTATTTGGAACACAAACCCCAAGAAGAGAGGCTGCAGGCAGCCCCTGCCCTGCAAAGGGTGTCATCAGCTGGTGAGAGGGAGGCTGTGGAGTTGCCATGCTGGGGAATGAGCCGGATCCTGGCAGCTGGCCTGGCCCTGAGGGATTAGAGACTCCCCCACCTTCCCTGCTCACATGGTGGCACACGCTGCAGCTGGGCCCACAAGGCCCTTCTTTTTTTTCTGCTGCCCCGTTCTCTGTCAAGCACTTATTACTGCAGCAGGTGGTTTGGGCAGGGACCCCTCTGCACACATAATGCAGGAGCCCATGAGATGCTGGAGGACTCAGTGTACCCTCTGTCTCCTTGGCAAACCCATCACTTTCCAGAGCTTCTCCTGCACCTACCATCTCAGATTGATCTCTAGACTGCTCCTGGGCAAAAAGCTCTTTGTTTGGGAATCAGGAACAACTCCGGTATCCTTGCTTCCCTCATTTATGAAAGTTTTTCTTCCAGAACCCTCTCTCCATCACATGTCCTTTGCTCCTTTGGCTGGAGCACTGGTCCCACTTTTGGGTCCATTGGCACATTCCCAAGGACCAGTTTGGGAGGGATGCACTACATGATGGTGTCGTGGGTGGTAACATGAGCTGCGGGTGAACAGCACTCTCCAGCAGTTCCCTGTTTATTTGCGAGCGTGCTGCAGATACACATTGATTTCACCTGCTCATTTCTATTTAGAACTGGAGCACTCAAATGACTTACATCAAGGCTGACTAAGCATTTCTATTATCAATGGCCTTCTTAATCACTCATAACTCTTTTGGTTGGGGAGTGTGAAGTTCTCCAGATCTGATCTCCATCCAAGGACGTGGTGGTTGCTTTGACTGTGCTGTGCTTGAGCAAAAATGGCCCAGGACTTCACAAGGTTAAGTGCCCAAGCCACAGAACCCTTATCCCATTGTAAACCAAAACTTTATGTTTGTGGAAATTACAAAAAAAAAAAAAAAAAAAAAAAAAAAAAAAAAAAAAAAAAAAAAAAAAAAAAAAAAAAAAAAAAAAAAAAAAAAAAAAAAAAAAAAAAAAAAAAAAAAAAAAAAAAAAAAAAAAAAAAAAAAAAAAAAAAAAAAAAAAAAAAAAAAAAAAAAAAAAAAAAAAAAAAAAAAACAAACAAACAAACCACCCAACCAAAACAAACACAGAACAACAGAGAAACAGGCAGTAGAAATCTGCTAGGACTAGACTGATGGAACAGCTTTCAATGATCCACTGAAAATCAATTGCAACAAGGGCTGAGTTGTTACATATAAAAAAATTGTGCTGAGAGAGGCAGTGTTACTGTTGGTGGGGTAACCCAAGAAGCAAAAGCTGCTGCTGCCTGGAGACCTCCCTGCTGATGGGACTGCATGGTGAGTGAGCGTACAAGGTGCTGTACAGGTGATTGCTGCCTCACTGGGTAACCCAGGGGCCTGGCTGGGACTACACATGGCCATCCCTTGAGGCAGCACACCTGGTGCATGACTGCTGGCTAGGGAGCACCTCTTAGAGAGAGGTACAGGAGCCGGGTCAGAGTAGATCAGAGGAATCCAGTGGCTACTCAAGTACAAGACAGAAAAAGATATCTATTCCTATTCCTGAATGTTGTTTGAACATTACTGGCCTCTCCAGCTGTACCAGACTATGCTGTCCTGCAGGTAGTGCCCTAGCTGGGGAAAATGCTCTTCTCCCCTTTGGCACTGCCATAACAAACACACAAAAAAAGCTGGGTAAGCAATGAAGTTGTGCCATTATCTGAGTTTGAAAAAGCAAAAGCTATAATTATTTCAATAATTATTTTCACCAATGAGTTGGAAACAACAGCAGGGAATTCACAATCACCCGTCATTCTGTCTATACACAATACTGGGTGTTTGCAAGGATCATGGCCATCATCTCATTTACTTTGTGCAATGTCATAATGTTGAGGCTGGCCCTGTTTTGGTTTTGGTTGTTCCTTGCTGCATTGCCCTGGCAAGTAGCAGAAGTGATTTGAGGAGAAGGCACTGCTGCTCTAAACAGTTGTTCCTACAAAAGCCATGAGCTTCTCTGGAATTAATAGCTAACTTGAGCAAGGGAGAGAGTGAGCTCTTCCTGGCCAACCCTCTGTGCAGCTCTACCTCATGATTATAAAAATAAAGCACTCAGGTTAGAAAGTACTTAAAATGTGCATCACGATTCTTCTACATATGTTCATTACAATGCAATCTGCAATCATATATCTGGAGTGTTGCAGTCTCTCCCCAGTCATGCGTGAAACCAACTTCAGTGACAACTGGGTAACCACTGAAAACAACAGCCAGCCTCCTGGGCCAGCAGTTTTGGGCTAGCCTAGAGCAGGCTGCCTGTCCTCAGCTCCTGCTGGACCTGAGTCCCATGGAAATGTGCACTGTCAACATCAGGAGTCAAGAAAATAGTGAAAGAAAGTCACAAATTTCAAAACTGTTCAGTGTCACACCTGGTGAACAGCCTCATCCTGGCACTGAGGGTGTGTGCACATGGATGCATGCAAGTGTGCTTAGAAGGTGCAAGCATGCTGAGTACCTGGGCAGGAATCACCTTGTGTCCAGGAGCAGCTGTGCCCAAGCCAGGAGTCTTGAGGTTGATCAAGGTGTAAGGCTGGGTGTGGAGATGCTCCAGCACAGTTCCATGATGCCAGGCAGGAGTCAGCTGCCATCCAGAGCAAACCCACATCTGTCCCTGCTTGTCTGTGTAGACATACACTGAATAACCATTGCTGCTTCCCAGAGCAAGTTTCTAGGCTTCATTATACTTTTACTTGTCTTGCAGGGGATAGAGCAAGCACTCTGATAAATGAAGAGAAAGGGCTGCTTGCTTTGTAAGGATTTTTGCTTTATGTGACAGTCTCTCTCAGCCCAAGAAATCCTTTGTGCCATTCCTCACAGTCGTCATCCCTAGCCCACTGCAGACAAGGGTGCACCAGACTCAGGGAGCCGGCAGATGAGCGCACACCATCCTTGCCCCTGCACTCTCAGCAGCAGTGTTCACCACCTGAATCTGGGAGCTGCTGAAAGACAGACACCATGCTGGTTTGTTCCCAGTGTTGTTCAAGTGACCTGAACTAGCCTCCACAGCCTGTGTGGCTTCAGGAGACCCTTGTATGAGGAGCCCTCTGTATCATCGTCTGTGCCCGCGAGCAGAGCTGCTGCACAATCCCTGCGTGTCCCAGTGCCTCACCCACCATGGATGCTGAAAAAGCTGCAGGGTCTGGTGGTAGAGTCATGGATGCTGGACGGGGACACCACTGCTAAGGGGGCAGAGGGCATGGACAGCCTCGGGCTTGGGGCTGTGCATAGGAAGGCAGCAGTCAGTGCTGCCCAGCGTACAGACTGTGGCAGGCAGAAAGCAGGGACCATATGGAAGGTGCTGCAAACGAGGCCGTTGAAGCAAAGGCTGCAAATGAGTTTAGTAGACAGACATTTTGAGGAGGGGGGAGGCAGTGGGAGTGGAGGAGAACAGAAGAAAGGGAGAGCTCAGCACCACAGCCAAGGGGCCACACAGGCATGGGTGGGCAGCACTCTGTTTCCCCCCACTCCACACCTTCTCCTGGGGCCCTAACTTGAAGACCCCTGAAAGGGAAGAGGGGACCAAGGTGTCGTGGCCCCTTCTTTGTTTTTAATTACTTCCCATTTTAATCTTGATTTGCATGTCGATCTCTCAGAACTGGGCCAGGGACTCTACAAAGCCCTCGTCAGCAACTCCCCCAATAATAAACAGGAAAAGGCTTAAGGGGCAAATCACTTGCATGTTAATGAGACTGTTTGCTGGAGTCAAGAGAGAAAACAGCAAACAAACAAATGGACTGAATTCCAGCGGCAGCTGTTTGCTCCTTAATCTCGGCTTGTCAGAGCTGCCCTTTGATGGGACACAATCTACACAAACGATTGTGCTAAATCTTCTAATCTACGTCCTCATTATTACATCCCTTCTTACGCATGTAAATCAGGGACAAACTCATTTTAATATTTAGATAGATTATGGAAGGGAAGGGGAGGGGATTGGAGGGGAAAGGAGCTGCTGGTGGTGTCTGCTCCTGCCGGTTAGGAAGGGTGTTAATGAGGAGCACAGGGAGGGGAGCTGTCTGCATAGAGCCCAGGACAACAGGAGGAGGAGGAGGAAGAGAAGGACCTGTTGTCAGGGCAAAATGGGGAGTATAAAGAGGCAAGGACACTGACACTGGGATGCTGGAGAAGACATAGGCATGGGGCAGCACTGGCAAGGTGATGTGATCGGGCACTGAGAAGGACCTCACCCTGGCATTCCTCCAAGCCCTCTGCCCATGCACTTGGCTCCTGGCTTTGTCGAGGCAGGATGCTGAAGGAGGGTTTGGTGTTGTATAGGGAGGCTGGGTGGTGGCATAGTGAGAGGTAACAAAGCCCCACTGTGAGGGCACACCAGGACCTTAGTATGTCCCTGGGTGTCTTGCAGTGCAGGGCCTCCTTTCAGCACAGCACTGTGGTCTCCCACCCCACCTCAACCTGCCCACTCCTGGCACTGTTAGTGGATCAGAACAATCACGTGCATCCAGATTGGACAAGCAGGCTAACACCTCAGGCTTCAGAATCCAAGGATGCAGCCTACACTGTCTTCACACAAATGTCATTAGAGCTACGGCTATGATCAACTGGAGCAGTCATGATACACCAGCCCTATTTCTCTGAGCAACATCACCCTCCTCTGCTCCAGGAGGGACAGTCTCATAGGAAAATAAAAAAAAATATCTTTAAAACAACCTGGCCAGTTCAAAAATTCACCATTGACCTCACACTTGTGAAGGAAGGTTGCAGAAGATAAGCAGTAGCTTATAGTACAACAGGTGAGTATAGAAGACGAGCAGAAGCAAGCAGGAATACAATCAAAAAGGTGAAGCATAAAATAAGTTTATAAGTAGCAAGATACTGAAAGGGAACAAGAAATCATTCTGTAAATTCATTAGTAGCAAGAGGAAGACCAAACAAAATATTGGATCACTGCTTAACAGGGAGTGAAAATTATTGACAGAGGATAATATTAGAGAAACTAATAACAGTGATAAAGAGGTAAGATCTTGGCATAGAATAAGGAAAGAGTATGATAGAGGTAATGTTATTGAGTTAGATGCATTCAAATTTATTGGGCGTAATGAGCTTCGTTGAAGGTACTTAGAGATTTGGCTACAGCAGTCTCAGAATCGGTAGTGGCTGCCTTCCAGAACCTGTAGAGATGTGGTGGAGTACAGGAAAATCACAGGCATTGCTCTTAGAAAAGCAAAGGAAACGGCGACAGGTAGTTATGGATCAATGAGCTTAATTCCCTTTCCCATTAAAATTCTGGAATAAATCATCAAGTTATTTCTAAATATCAAAGGCAAAATGAGACAATCAATTGTATTCAGTGTAGATTTGTTAAAGATCAGTCTTTTCGAGTCAATCTAATTTCTCGCTGTTGCAAGGCCACTGGTCTTGTAGATATGGAAGGAACACAAGATCTTGTGTATCTTTATTTCCATAAGCTGTTTAGGTTCCATTTTAAAAGCTATCCTTATGACTAAACTAGGGAAATATAAATTAGCAGAAACTACTGTTAGATGAAAAATTAGTTGAAAAACTGTGTCAGCAAATAGTCCTCTGTGGTTTACTATCAAAATAAAGGATGTATTGAGAATAGCTCCACAAAGATCTATTCTGGGTCTGGTTCTACTTACTGATTGAATTAACAACATGGAGGACAAAAGAGGGAGTGGGTACATCAGGAAGACACAAAGCTGGAAGGCACCTTAAGTACACTGAAGGATAGACCTGGCATTCAAAATCATCTTGGCAATTTGGGAAAATGGTTGAAAAAACATAGATGCAAATCAGTAAGAAACCATGCAAAGAATCCCAGCGATGCAGAAAAAATGAAATGCCTAAACAGGGGTTAGGAAACAACTTGTTAGGCAGCAATTCTTCAAAAAAAGCACTAGGGGTTAGAGGGGCTTGCAAGCCCTGTCAAAAATAGTAAACTGTGGCAAATAAAGCAAACCTCCTACTGTAAAGAATAGATAAGACTGCAGCTATCAAGACCTCTGGAAATTACCTTTCCTTGTAGTCAGCATTGGTAAGACTTTAGTTGGTATATTGAGCCCAGTCTTGGCATTGCCCTTCAAAATGGACCCCTGGAGGGTTTCTAATGGAGGGCAATGAGAACGATCACAGATCTAAAACATGTCCTTAAAGAAAACCCTAAAAGTGTTGTTGTGTAACTTGATAAGGGAAGACAGAAAATCTCCAGGCACAAAAGTTGTATGGGGAAAAAAATCTGCCCTCTGTGCCCATGACATAGGAAATAGTACCAAGAAAGGTCTGTATTAGATATTAGAAGCAAAATTAAGAAAAATGAGCAGAGGGGGAGAATGAGAGAGAGAGAGAGAGAGGGAGACTACAAGGGAGACATTAGAAGAGATTCCTTAGGTGCTTGTCCCTCTGTCAAGAATGAGATGGATATAACTGGTCATGCTGTGGGGCAGAAAGAAGGAAAAGACAGCTTCTCTGGGTTCCCTTCAGTCCTAGTTTTCTAGGAATTCATCTCCTCATTTCTGACATACACCATCTGACCTTCAGCAGTATTTGAGATAGAAGTACACAGGGAGGGATGAGGCATAAGGAAGTGCCACTGGTTCACTGACACCGATGCTCTCCTCACTCACACCCCAGTGTATTCTCACTAACCAGGAATGATGACAGGATGGAGACCTGACAGACAACTGAAACCTAGAGATGGACAAAGTATTGGTGCTTACCATCTTCTGGAATCTGGCTAAAGGAAAAGGGCAGGGGTGTGCCACCCAGAACACTGCCACATGAGCCTATGACTTACTGAGCATTGCTGTGAGACTTAAAAGAGTGGTGTGAGCATCTGCCACTCCCACCGCGTGACCAACTTGACTGCTAGTACTGCCCCTCCCTACTAAGAAATCTAAATCAAGCAGTGTCTTGAAGACTTATGATAAACTATCTATATACCTCAATAGAAGTATCTATTTCTGCAACATTTCCTTGGGGAAATCTAGGGAGGTTGCAAATGTATTAGACTGGCATGAGTATTCACCCCAAGTAATGGAATTTCAAGTAAAGGCTGGAAATTTTTCCTTTACCCTTTCTCTCTATTCCCAGCTATTTTCAGTCTGTATGACTGTCCTGATTATCCTCCGTCACCTTCTTTCCTTGATCCCATGAATTCTTGTTCATAGAATAGAATCATAAATCATATAGGTTGGAAAAGGCCTTTAATATCATTGAGTCCAACCACTAACCCAGCACGGCCAAGTCCGCCACTAAACCCTGTCCCTAAGTGCCACATCTACATGCCTTTAAAATACCTCCAGGGATGATGACTCTAACATTTCCCCGGGCAGCCCATTCCAGGGCTTGCCAAAACTTTCAGTGAAGAAATTTTTCCTAATATCCGATCTAAACCTCCTCTAGCACAACTTGGGGCCATTTTTCCTTGCCCTATTGCTTGTTACTTGGGAAAAGAGACTGACTTCCACCTCTCTACTACCTCCTTTCAGGTAGTTGTAGAGAGCAATAAGGTCCCTCCTGAGCCTCCTTTCCTCCAGGCTCAACAACCCCAGCTCCCTCAGCCTCTCCTCATAAGACTTGTGCTCCTGAGCCTTCTCCAGCCTTGTTGCCCTTCTCTGGACATGCTCCAGCACCTCAACATCTTTCTTGTAGTGAGGGGCCCAAAACTGAACACAGTACTTGAGGTGTGGCCTCACCAGTGCCGAGTACAGGGGGCCAATCACTTCCCCAGTCCTGTTGGCCACACTCTTTCTGATACTTGGATGCTTGTATCATACCTTTGTATCACACTTGATGCTCCACACACCCTTGTCTGACTGAGGAGCACAAACCCCTTCATTGAGATCAGAGACAGATCATGAGAGAATCACAGTCACTTGGCTCAATGGGCCTTGGACTTAAATTCACTGTATTAGGGATTAAAGGTGGGCACATTTGCAGGATCAATCTTTCTTTGGGTCACTATGGGCAACTCACCATTATGTTCTAGTTGTTCTGGTGACCTTCACAGTGCATTGTCTGCTAAGCCATAATATTGGCTCTGGTCTTCAAAGCCCTCTCAGGGTCAGTTATGTCTGAGGCTGCATTTTCATCACGGCCCACCTGCTCCTTTGGGAAAATGCAGTTGACTAAGTCCATGATGAAGTGAGGAAAACTGGAGATGAAATGGGAAATAAATGTCAAGGAGGTTTGGCTACTGAATAAGTTTGCAGAGGAAATACACTACCCCAGACTGGGTAAGTTTAGAACACAAAGCAGTGTTCCCTTTCTTAAGAAGCTTTTCCACTGTAACAGAAAAGAGGGCTTAATATTATAAAGTATGATTAAGACAAGCAAACAAATGCAATAGTCCCTTCTTAACAGACTATATTACCAATTACCAAACTAGTTTAATGGTCACCAGAAAAACTGGTGTGAAACCCCAAGACATTTAGCAGCTCCCAATATACTTGAGGGAGAGCAGTATAAGGAAGGAATGAGTGTACGGAAGATTGATGGAAAACATGTCAATGAGGATGGGGATGGAGGTGAGGAGGATTGGGACAGGACATGGCACATGATGTAGGAGTTTCCTGCCTTCACTGGGATTTATATGAGCCAAGTTTGGAGGATGCAAGGAGCCAGCAGCATTGCACAGCTCCTATGTCTGACACTGGCAGCTACCACCAGTAAGAGGGCAAGTGTGGGAGAGTGAAAACATCTAATCTACTAAATGTTCCCCATAACAGAGCTCCTCCAGTCCTACCAATTATTCCAGAGAAATGTCTACAGTGTAATGTTATCCATTCCCTCTCTGTGCCTCACCTTTATCCTGTGCATAGGGGACTACTTATCCTGTGCAATAGTGACTACTATTCCTGCTACTAGTGATGGCCCAAATCTTTAGTCTGCATCAGATTTTGTACCTTTTTGGTAGCTGAGGGATTACTACTCCTCTCCCTTTTTTTTATCACTTAAGTTAGACACACCTGCATGGCTCACAGACCAAAACCATAAATTCCCAGGCATTTTCTTTTCTCTTTTCTATACTTTCTTTGGTTAATCAGTATTTCCTCAAAAAACAAGTGTGCAAAACTGCACAGATGAGTCTTAACATTGGAGAAATACAGTATTAATGGGCTGTTTCACAATGTCATGCTTCTGAACATGGAGCTGTCTCATTTCTTTATAGAGCTTTGTCATATTGCAAATGTACATTCTGATCACAGCAAACTATTATTTCCAGCTGTTCTCACCATCCTTCTGTTTGTCTCTGAGGCATGTTTTTGACTCTGGGATTTTACCCCTGTGACAGTTTGCTGAGTTGACTCCTGCCTATGTTCTCTATGCTGTAGCACTCTGGTTCTCTCTGCCTTATGAACACAATGTCTCCCAACTCAGTATCCTGCAAACTGCAGCTCGGTCTGCTTTCTCCATTGTTTATGAAGCCTTGAAGAAGGGCAGATTTAAACCCTCCTTGCTGGAGAACTTTTGTCTCAGCCTTACAGTTGCACTCAGAGACTATTATTTACAGTCATATGGCTGCATTCTCATTATCATTGATAACTCTTATCTGAAAATCCACAATAATTTTTTGCAGCAGCGATGTTACATTTTGCTAATTAGAACCTCAAGAACAGACCTGAAAGGGGAATTTTTTAATCAACAAAAAAACCCCTGCAGAGCTGAACAAAGCCCAGTGTATTTCTGACACTGAGCAAGAAGGTCACTTGAACCAGTTTCATTTCATTTGCATTGTAGCCTTGGCAATTCAACCTGAATTTATTTTGACAAACAAATCTTGTGAGTCTTCTTCCCACACACTGAATGCAACTGTGGAGTTCCCTTCCTCCAACAGTCCCATAATACTAAGACAATTCAGTATGCACAGCAAAATTCTTCCTATTATGATAGAGTGATGAAAATTAGATTTTTGCTATAGCACTTGAGTCTAGCATTCTTTCCCCCTTTGGAAGATAAATTTATCTATCATGCTTCTTTCTTCAGCACCTAGCTCTTTGGCATCCAAACGTAGTAGAAAAGTAATACAACCACAACCTGGAACAAGAACTTCATTTTAATCTTTACCCTTGTTCTGAGGCAGAGAAACACGCATTTGTTCTGTTCCATTACTGCAAAAGCTTTCTTGGAAGCCTACCTATATAAGTTTGTCCTGATTCAAAAATTCAGAGTTTGGGACAAGCAATGAGAGATTAGACCACATCTATCAAAGAGCAGAGAGGCATTTCTGAGGAGTAAGAAGTAATACCCAGGGTTCCAATCAGGTCTGCACAAAGTACTAGGTTTGGCAGCGAGCTGGTGTTCTGAGAAGGAGTATCTCTTTCCCTGCTGCCTCAGTGCTACAGACAAGTCAGTGCAGTGCTGGGGCATCACACTGGAAATAAGGGGCATGAGAAGGTCTGGGTTAGAAACCACCTCTTCCTGGGAGGCAAGGGGCATCTCCAAGTGCTGATTTCTCTACTGTTTTCAGCCTTGGGAGAAATTATGTTCAACAGAAGTTGGTCCCTCAGGTAAACAAGTCAGTTTGGGTTTGATGGCCTCTTGTATGTGTGTTAATATCTGACACATAATACTGGAATATTCCCAGCATCCCCACTCACACCTGAGTTCTCCTAGGGAGCAAAGGCAGCTTTTGGAAACTCCTCATTAGGTCACCAGCCTGGGGAGCCGAAATCTCCCTGCCCCCACCTTTGTACACAACTGTTCCTCATTTACATAAATTATCTCTATTCAATTATCTGTCCAGATGTCCGAATTGTGCCACCAATGATCTGTGAATGAATTAAAAATGGAATATAATTTAATAATAACTGATTAGAAGGAGATTAGTTGTTATATAAAAAGCAAAAACCAAGAGATAGCTAGTTGCCCTTAATCCGAGCCAATCCACAGTAATTATAGAAATACAGTCTCGCTTGCTCTCCTTCCCATTTCTCTTCTTCTCCCCCCACATTTTCTCTCTTTCTCCATTTCCCTTTTCTCTCTGTCCTTTGTTTCCTCTCTCTCTCTCTCCCCCCTCTTTCTTTTTCGTCTCTTGGTCTCCATCCCTCCTGTGCCTTCTCTCCACTTTCTCCTCCTGATTATACCTAGCTACGTCAACAGAGTCAAAGCCCCTCCAATTGCTGATACACCCGTGTAGCTGGGGGTGTCCTGGCAGGTCCAACCAGCAAGAGCTTTCAGCTGCATTAACATCCTGTCTTTCAAGCCAGGTTAATGATGATGTCTTTATACTCTCACTTTTCTGTTAAACATTTCTGGAATTTTTTTCCCTAGGTTCCTAAGACTGACTCTTTTCAGGTTTCCCTCTTCCTATCTTTTGGAGTCATGCTGAGCAGTTTCTACGCTATGTTGGATTTTATAAAATCATAAGCAGTACAGAGGCTCTGGCTCCTCCTCTTGCAGCAGGAAGAACCACCAGCAGGTCCCTGAACCCTTGAGATGTCTCTCCTGGAGGAGAGCACCCAGAGTTTTCCAGGAAACTTGCCATGTTTTTTTTCAGTGATATTTTCTCCTCTCCCAAGCACACAGCCTTAATATCCCAGAGCCAGGCTGAGATAGTGCTGCACTTAATACTGGAGGCAGAAAAAACTGTGGAGAAAAATACAGCACCCTGTTATCTGAATGCTCCATGGGGATCCCCACTCTGTTTAACAGAACTTCCTATCTCCCTTCCTCCTAGTTGTCACCGACCTGTGTCAGCTAGGACTTCTGGTGCAAACCTCCACCATTTGCTGTGATATTCAATGGCATGAAACTGAATAACTATAAACTATTATTAGTTTATTAGTTTATTAGTTTATTACTCATCTTGTAAATTAAAACAAGAAAAAAATAATTTGCTGATGTTAAACTGCCAGGCTGTAGTGGATTGTTTATTTCAGATAATTTCATAACATGATTTGGAAACCATCAGCCAGTAACAGCCTAAGTCAAATTTACCCACTAGTTTGGCATGGAGCTTGTCAGACATGGGCAGGGATGATTAGTGGTATGGCATAGAGAAACACTCTTACACTAAAAATTAGGCTGAAAACCAAAACATATTCACTGTCATAGACTCATCTGCCTGGACTAAGGTACCAGATATTTAAAACCTCCAATATCTTGGCTTACTATGTGAATGCAGTCTTCCCTGACACCTCATTTTAACGTTTTGCTCTCTCTTCATATGTCACCCTTCAGAGCACTGCTCGCAGCAGCAGGTCCCCTCTTCCCTCTTCTAAGCACTAAGCCACCTGCAGTTGGTTAGCTCTACCAAGGCAGAAAAAAGATCAGAGAGACTGAAGGTCTGAGGTCCAGAGAGCAAACTTACATGATATAATGCTATGCAGAGCATTTTGATGAGGTCAGTCTTGACACTGTGATGTCAGTTGGTGGTTATTTTACTTTTTAGCACACCTTTTATTTTTCTAAAATAGACGGGTATTTGTAGACATAAAGGATTTAATACAAGAGTACAAGAAAATTTCATTTTTTATTAAAAAGTGTCTCTACCAGCACTGCTGCAAAATGTTTGATGACACCAACTGTAGCCATTCCAATGCACAAAAAAACAAAATAAGTGTAATACATTATTTAAAGCCTTATACAATTTTTAACCTAATATATTTATTTTTATGGACTAAATTCAAAAACATTGGACTCTTGGGCTTTTGCAGTGAGCATTTTTATATTTTGGTAATTAAAATGTTAGCGTTCTGTGACTAGAAGATGTGTTCAGTAGACTTTGAAGGATATTATTTACATATGATTTGGCTTTGATAGTCTTATTTTTTGTGTAATATTTTACTCACAAGTAGTTCAATTTGCTTCTATGAGTATTATTCAATGTGATAATGTGAGGAGAGGTAGCAGATCTGTCCCCTAGTTTAATGCAAGGCAAGCCATAGTTACTGAAGGTATACTAATGCTTTCTGTTTTGAGAAAAGTGGTTTGTTCTGTTTTATAAATCCATCTCTGAAGCCCACATAAAAGCATTTTGCACCTTGGTATTTTTGTTGCAGAGATTCAGACTTGAAGGGATTACTGAAATGTTTGTTTACTGTTAATTTTCTCAGGTTTCGATTTATGTTAAGGGATATGTGAACTGGAAGCAAAATCAAATCCTTAACATGTTACCTTTTCATTCTCCCTCTTATTCCATTTTTTCCATCAGGGTTTTGTTATCTGCTTTTCTAATCTTTATTAGCCTCCAGAGGAGCCTTAATTTGAAGTTGGTTTTCTTGATGGTTATTACGGAGATCTTCAGGAAAAGGATGTTCACTTACTACAGAACTAAGAACATATTGCAATGCCTGGAGCAATGTTTAGTTTCATTTTTTGGTCTAGGTTTTGTTAGGAGCCTGAAGACAAAGGGCAGTGCCATGGCATGATCAGAGGGACCAGGAGCTCTGTAGTCCAATCCTACGCTAACTTCAACAGAAGACAGTGGGTTTTAGCACACCAAAGCCAGATGACTTCTCCAGGCCACCTCGTGTGATGGATCTTCTCCTGCTGATAATCCTGCACTTTTCCCAGGAGGGGCAGTGGCACCACCCTGTGCACTGGCTTTGCCCAGCCTCATCCCTGAGAAGCAAGCACGCTTTCTTTCCAGGGCCTCTAAACACCGTAGTTCAGTTCAGAGTAATTCCTTGTCTCTTTAATCTATTCCCATCTAAAAAACATGCATGGCTCATGCCCCTGGGCTCCACCTCTGCAAAAAAAACCTCTGGCAGGTGGCTGAGAGCCAGCTTTGCTCATGCTCTACCACACAAAAGCAGAAGTGCTGATAATGGCCTCTCCCATTCCAAACTGTCAAAATGCTCTTTAAATTCTTTTAGGTTTGACTGTGAAGAGTCTGGGGGGTGAGACTGTGGCATTTTCAGAAATCTGTGCTGATCTGGGGGCTGCTCAGCACTACACAGGGATGAAGGCAGAGATGCATTACTAAACAGAGGCTATTTTGCAAGTGAACAGGACAAGTTTTCCAACAAAATGGGATGCATATTGGAAGATAGTGGGCAAGGCTGTAAGATGAGAAAGAGGCCAAACAGCATTAATAAACCACGGACCTATCCCAAGCAGCACAAAGTTGGGATAAACATGAGAGATATCCCAGCTGCTAATACAGACTTTGAGGGCACCCTGGGCTCATTTTGCCATCTCAGTCCTTTGGCTCACCAAGGGGGATGTAGAGAGATGATGTAACTCTAGTGGTTCAGACCAAAGTGGTGTGATATCTGCTGCTAAATGCCTGGGTAGCCGGAGCACAACTCTCCTGCTGTGGGAGCAAGGGTGGCATGGGGTCACAATGGGTCACAGTGAGGCTCCACGGAACCCCAGTTTTATAGTCATAGATTATCCTAAGTTGGAAGAGACCCACAAGGATCATCGAAGTCCAGCTCCTGGTTTGGGAATGTCACCTCTTTAGAGCCTTCTGGGGTTGCCCAGATAAGGGATCTTTTTACAACATCCTTTCACCCTGATTTCCCATTACTGCATTCAGTGTTGGCTCCATGGCTTTTTTTAGATATTCCATGATTCCATCTGTCCTCCAGGTTATTAATTCATCAGTGGACACCAGGAGGAAGTAATGGCAGTTGGTGCTGAAGACTTGCCACCTCCACTGTAGATGTTCAGGCAATGTCTTTGGCTTAGTTCGTCTCTGGTGCCACAGACCAAGGACCCATTATCAGCTGGAGAGTGCTGGAAGTGGGGGCTTGTACCACATCATCTTCCCATCCTGTTTCATCTGCAAGGACACCAGATTGAGCCTCCTGTGATCCCTGTGCAACACAGTGAAGGAATGGAGGTGACTGGAACCTTCACATCTGAAATGCATCCTGGATCCAAAAGCCATGTTTGATGTAGACAGACTCATTAGTTACCCAGTCCAACCTGAGCTTTGTCTGTGCTGGAGCATGCATTTTAGAACATCTAAGTGTTCTAAAGACCATTCCTCAGTAAACGGTTTCAATGCTGGAATATTAGATGTGGCTGTAAATCGGGTTCTCTCATACTGTGGGAGATTCTAACACTTTAAAGTATTTTCTCTCCGTGGAGAATTGAAGTTGTAATTTCAAAATGCTGGTTTGCAACTTTTTTTCTACTAGTCTTACAGGTCATCAGCAACATTTGGCAGCAAGCACTGCCTGCAGTATACACACATCTACTGCTAGCAACACAGTGTGATTGACAATGGAGATAGTGATTCCTATTTTATATTTTAAAGTCATTAAGGTCATCAGAAACTTCATGGCACATGAAATATTTCATACTTTTGGCAGAGTGAAGATTCTCTGCTGTGTTATAACAAAAGGATTTTCCATCAGTTTAGTATTTTCTCAGTGCTACTGCTTAAGAGTTTGAAAATGAAAATAAAACCGATTTAAATGATTTTTCATGCTATGATGTGATGGTAGTACAATAATATAAAATGAAAATGCATAAATTAACAAGAGAAAATACATTTCTGAACAATTCTGTAAAACAAACTGTTTCAAAATATCTTGCTCTAGGGATTTCTGTAAGCAGCTATCTATTTTTCTGTCAAAACCCCAAACACTTCCATCCAAAGAGGTTTTTTTCAAAAGAAGCTCTTTTAAAAATGTCTCGTCTACTCTACTAATTATCATCACTGTGAAAAATCCAGTACTTATATTAATACTTATATGTAATTAATTATGAATTAGTTAGCTTGACCTTCCAGTGCTGAATCCTGTTACACCTTTGTCTAATAAACCTGGGAACCTTTCATCCTCTGAAAGTGTTTCTCCTTAATTACTTACTTAACTACTTACCTTTACTACTCAAAGAGGGTGACCAAGCCACATCCTAATTTTTCCACCTAACAAGCTGAATAGATTGAGCTTCTTCATTCTCACTGTATGGAAGGTTTTCCAGCTCATGGCTTGTTCATGAAGTTCTTATCTAAATAATTTCCAATTCTTTTTTGTTTTGGTTTGGTTTTGTTGTCGTTTTGGTTTTGGTTTGGTTTTTGTTGTTGTTTGTTTGGGGGTTTGTTGGTTTTTGTTTGGTTGGTTTTGGGTTTTGTTTTGTTTTTGTTTTTTTTTTTTTTAATGCAGACACCAGAAGTGAACACAGTATGAATCTATTATGGTCTTGAGATGCCAAGACCATCCTCATCGTGCTAGGTAAAATTTTCTTGCCAATAAATCCAAAAATGGCACAGCTCTGATAGAGCAGATTACACCAAAAAATCCATGCTTAGTTTTTATTATCTGTCACATCTCCTCCATCCTCCTCAGAGCCACTGCTTCCCATGACAGCATTCTGTGACCTTCATTTTCTGTTCTGAGATATATGGTTTTGCATTTGGCTATATTAAAATCACATATTGTTCAAATGAGCAGAGCCTGCCAAGTGATCCAGATTGCTCAGTATAACTGACCTACTCCCATCCTTATTTATCACTCCACCAATTTTTATGTCAAGTAGAAATCATTACCGGCATTGATTTCATATTTTCTTCTGAGTCACCACAAAGATAGTGCACGGTATGGACCAAGAACCAATCTCTAGGCAACACATCTTCAAAACTTCTCTGCTAGTGGATGATTCCCCGCTGAATTTTTCAAAACCACTAATCAGCCAGCTTTTAATTCATTTAAGGTGTGTGATTCCGATTTCACCTCAAGGTCCAAGAAAGTGACGGGGTGCCAAGCGAAGGGCTAGCCCGGCCTCAAAAACACACTGTGACAGCAGCTGCCCCCACACCGTTTTATTTCTCCCTCTCCCGCAAACCAAGTCGCACTCCAAATAACATTCCCCACTGAGCGCCCATCCTCCGGGATTATTTGGGTCGTGGATTTGGGCACGTCATCCCCCGCCGTGCGAAGCGGTACCCTGGGTCTGGTCCCGCCCCAGCGGGCTCTCCCGGGGCTGCCCCGCGGGAAGGCGCTCGCCGGGCGCGGCCGAGCCTGGCCCGGGGGAACCGGGGGTCCCCGTGCCTGCGATCCGCCATCGGCCGGCGGCGGAGCTGCCGCCTGTAATTAGCGGCATTAGCGGAAAGAAAGTTGCCTGCTCTGATCTCCCGTCCCGAGGCCACAAGGTCCCCGGGCGCCTCCATCCCTCCCCAGCCCTTCCCTTTCCTTTCCTCACTGCTCTATTGCAGGCCAGGGCGGCCACCCCCTTCTCCCCTTCCCTCCCCGCCAGCCGGGGGAGGCTCCCGCTTGTATTTACCAGCAAATGATTAATTGTTGCTCGGCGCTGGCTGCTAATGCTGCTAATCCGGGCGGCTGCGTGTTCGGCCGCTCGCCCGGTGCCAGGCCCCGCGGGCGGAGGGGGCGAGCGCCGGGGCGGGCGGGGGCCAGGCTGCGCCCCCGGCTGTAATTACTCCCCAGACAAATCTCTGCAAACAGAGGAGCGGGGAAATCTCTGCCCATATTGCAAGGGGCTGCGGCCCCCACCCGCGGAATAATTTTGAGACTCAAATCCCAGCAAAGACCTGCTACAAATTGCTGCAAATTAAGCTGATTTTGCCCCGAATGAGGGATTTTCTGCTGCAGATCAGCCCTTCCCGGAGCTGATGAGGTGGGGATTAGAGAAGGGACTGAAATCAAAGGGACAGGATGGTGCGGGAGGGGGGAGCCAGAGAGGGGAGCCCAGCAGTGAAAGTCCTGGAGCATTAACACTTATTGATTTCTACTTTGCTGACATTTTATTCTATTACCAAGTTTACGATTAGCCTAAACTAGGATCCATGACAGCGCAGGCAGGGTGTGGAGCCTCGAGGGGTGAGGGGCTCCCTCTCTTTGGGTTTGCACTGGCCCGGCCCCGCAAGCATCTGCTCTGAGCAAATGCCACCTTCCAGGGGCTGCCTGGCTCCTGGCACTGGAAGGGCTGTTGGGGTGAGCTGACTTTGCGGCCCTGGGCAGGCTGCAAGCTCCTTTGTGCTCACCAAGAAGGTGCTGGTGATTTTGAGGAGAGGGAGTTTTTTCCAAATTTTGTCTCCTTATAAACCCCCAAATCTTTCACATTAATTGTGATGAGGGTAGTCAGCTCACCCCCTTTTCAATATCCATCTCTCCATCCCTTCCTCTCTCCCTCTCCCTTCCTTCTGGATCCTCATTTCCATCTGTTTAAACAGCAAGAGCAATGTATGTTGCAGGTACTTCAAATTGCACCATTAAAGATTTTATGTTGTGGATGTTAAAATTAAAAAGATATATGTGCAAATAGTCCCTATGAATTTAATCAACTTGATTTAATACTAATAGGAAACAGCAAATGGAATTTATGACTCAAAAAGAAGTGAATTTTTTAAATAAATACAAGTACTTTGTGAAAAACAGAAAAAAAATCCCAATCTGAAGAGTTTATTAGAGTCTAATCCCCCAACAACAACCGAAACCGGGGCTGCCCACCCAATAATCCTGGCTGCCATTAAAATATTAAAGATAAATCTAATCGTCTCTTTATCCAAAATAAGCGACTTTTATGTGGAGAGAAAATGTCTAACCCTTTGGGAAGAGAATTACTCCTAATGCATCAAATGGAATTCACTCAGGATGGCAAAACTAGGTTTAAAAGCAAATGAGATGGTAATAGAGATAAAGGCCAGGATAACAAATTAAAAACACTCATTTACACGAATTAAAATCACTCCTAAAAGGGTTCTGAGTAAGGAGGCCACTGGATGGTCTTGGTCCTTCTTGGTACGCAGGGGCTTGCGTAGCCTCTCTGGACACAGGGGAAGGCAGGATGTGGTGCTGAGTATCTGGAGGAAAGTTTTGTTCCTGACAGCATCTCCCTGAGGTGGTTTTTACCCATCTCCTACAATGGCCCCAAACCCATGTGCATCTGAAGTTACACCAGACCACAACTTCCAAACAGCATTCTTGCCCCATCTGATGCCATGTGCCTGAGATGTCTCTATGTCACTCACAATATTCAGCTGGATTCCCCCATGCTCCAGGATTTGTAACATGTCATGGCAGCTCCCACTGGCATCAAGTTCATGCTGGATATGACAGGGTGCCCATCTTGGAACCTGGATGTTGTCTGTCTATGGGAGCACCCTCCTGAGGATGACAGATCCCAAGGAGCTCATCCACCTGGGGACAAAATCATGTCTGAGACCTGGAAACTCAGCTTGCTGCGTGCTAGAGGAGGAGCTGCACCCAAGTGGTGATGTTAAGCACAGAAACCCTTAGCAGAGGTCTGGGAGCTGTGAGTTTCCTCTCCTTTCCTGCTACCTGAGGAGCTCAAAATGAGTGGGGCAAGGCAGAGTGGAAACCCATTCCCACTGCTGGGGCATGCTGCCTTCCCAAGCCCCCTGCCTGGACAGACCCAGTATACAAGTCCCAGTGCCCCTTCCCATGGCTTCACACCCCACACATGGGAAACAGCTTCCAGGCATGACCTGTGCTCTGGACCCTCAGGAGGGTCGGGATCCCATGACAGGGGCGTGGCTGTGAGCAAAAGCAGCACCACAGCTGCTGATGGATGGTGGGGTGGGGGTTGCTGCAGCATTCTGCCTCCTCACACATGCTCCCCATAGGTACTGGTGTGGTGAAGAAGGTTGTAGCTCATCCCACTACCTTGTTAGATCATTTTGATATTGTCTGTGTGCCTGAGTTTTGGAACCCCAAACTAATTTATGTGTGCACTGGAGGAAAAATTCCACTGGGGTACTTCTGCCAAGTGATACAGCCCACAGCACACTCCCAGGCAAGGTGCCATTTACAAGGGGTTATAAGCAAGCACATTTGTCAAAGCTGGGAAGACACTAAGTTCCCTTACAGCCAACTTCATGAAGGGTATCTGGTAAATCTATAGAACACACCTTTACCTGCTCAGACTTCTCCTTACATGCAGGAAATGCAAACTTGCTTCCAAAGTGACAAAGTGAGACAGTGGAATTGGAAATGTCTCCACTAGCAATATGTGATAAGAGTAAGAGCAGTTCTATACAGCATCAGAGCTTCAGGCTGCTTAGATTCCCTGGCATCATTTTATTTCACTTTGTAATTTTAAGATTATTGATGTTTTATGGGCAAGATAATTTTTTCTTTAGTTAATGATTAGGATCTGGAAAACAAGATTGCTTGTTCTGGAAAAAAAAGCCACTGTCTTCCCAAATTTGATTGCTAGACTTCACCCTTAGAAGAAGATTTGTCTTCTGAATGGCAGTGGAATAAGCAAAGTTCTTGACATCTTGGCTTCTTATTCATAGAAACACAGGAATTTCAGCTCATAAGGACCTTGGCAGCCCCCCTAGTCCTTTCCCAGCTGTAAATGGGATTCACTATACACAAACCAATCATGCAAGATGTTTGTGTAACCCATCCTTAAACCTATCCAGTAAATTTTTTCCAAGATAGGCATCCTATCCTAGTGCCTGCCTAACACTTTCCTAACTGTTGAAGATTTTCTCCTACAGCCTTGCTACAGACCAAGCCATCTCCCAAAATGTTCAGTAAATATAGTGGACAATTTTGGAAGACCACTACTGCTACATTTTTAAAATGTATTTGAAGACTTGTTGGCATTTCACTTCAATCATCTTATGCTTTTTAGATATCTCATTATTTTTCTGAAGTTTCTGCAGATATTTTTTTTATTTCATTATTTTTCTGCAGTCCCTCAGCAATTAGCCCACATCCTCAGCCCTGAAGCTCGGTACCCAGAATGGGCAGAGCAGAGTGCAACTCAGGCCATGGGCTGCCAAGAAAGCTTCTTTGGATACTTTATCTTGTATATTATCCCCAGAACAAAAACAAGTTCATTTTCTCCAGAACAATGGAAAGCATATCTATGCTATGGGTCTAGCTTGGTATAAAAATCAGTTCTAGTAAGCTTCTTTCAAAAGGAGATAGGAGCATTTATTCATTGAATATTATTCTCTTCTCTTTTAGGGGATGGAAAAGAGTAGCAAGAAACCTTTGACATTGTCCCATCCAGCACTACCCAGAGAGAGGAGTGGACAGTGGGCATCAGATATGATGGGGCATTGGCATGTAGTACCTATTCCAGACTTGCTCAAAGGGTTACATTCTTCCCCTCTGACTTACAGCCAGCTGGAAGTTACTGATATATTCAGCTAACAGAAAGCCTTGGTGTCCAGCCCTTAACCACTCAGCAGCCCCGTGCATGAAAGGTATTGTCTAACCCCTTGTCCTAAACAGGGCAGAGTTGCCCAATGCCTCAAGCTGAAAGATACCAGAGAAAAAGTGTCTTAAGTTACTCTGACCTCACTACAGAAAACTGCAGGACAGAGGAATAGCCTGTGGTGAGGAATGGTGGAGTCCTACCAGCTGGATGTTCCATGAGGCATGAATAGAGCTGCTCAGCCACAGGAGAGAAAAAGGAGAAATATGGATGTATCTGTGTCAGGAGAGGAGATGTAATGGGAAAAAAGCAAAATGCCAAAAGAAGTGCTAAGCAAAGTGAAATCTTAGCTCTGTAAAATGTCAGTGACCAAGGTCATGCTGTCTTCAGCGGGATGAGGATCTTACCCAGGAATTAAGAGGTGCAGCTCAGAAGTACCAGGATATTTCAGAGCAGGCAGAAACAGAGAGGTCTGCTCAGGGCTGCAGTAACTCAGCCAGCAGCTGCCAGCTGAGAGCTTCTGGCCATGGGTATGACAGCACCACAATCTTTTGTCATCATGTACTTTGTGTCTTTGATTATTTAGAGATCAATATACTGACATGTAAAGAAAAGAATATGTTCAACAGGAACTTGACCTCAAAAACTTCTTATATAGGAAGGCTTTTTTGTAGATAGAACATACCTATGAGACACAGAGAGCTACATAGAGTTCAAGATTTTAGGACCTGAAGGGAACATTACAACCTTCTAGGCTGAACTTCAACATAAAATAGGCTATAAAACTTGACCAAATAATTTATGTGTCAGGCCAATAGCTTCTGGATGAGTTACAGATCACCTCTTAAAAACTTTCAGCCTTGATTTGAAGACTTTGTGTGACAGACAGAATTTACAACACCTATAGGCAGGTAGCTCTGGTCAGTCTTTGTGTCTCAGCAGTTTTTATTAATACAGCAAGTGTCTCTTCTTGTCATATTAGCATTATCATGTCCTATATCTACAGTACAACATATGGTGGAAGGATAATGTGAAACTGTCAAGGGGCTGAAGCTTCAATTGATCACCAGTGCTCCCCAAAGTTTAAGAACACAGCTAAAATAGAAACATACTGAGAGATACTTTTATTCAAAGTACTTTTCCCTATATAGGATTTGAAAGGAGACAGGAAGGAGCTGCATGACCACTTCCACTGTCAGAACAGGCAGAGGAAAGCAAGATAACTGATGCTGTGCTGGAAGGACCCAAAAGCCATTGCTGAGAAGATGAAAGAGCACAGGGAGATCAGGTCTGTGACCCATCTGTATGAATCATCATAGAATGGTTTGGGTTGCAAGGGCCCTTAAAGATTATCTAATTCCATCCCCTCTGCCATGAGCAGAGGTACCACCCACTAGATCAGGTTGCTCAGAGCTCCGTCCAACCTGGGCGTGAACACTTCCAGGATGAGGCATCCATCACTTCTCTGGGTAACCTGTTCCAGTGCCGCACTACCCTCTGGGTAAAGAATTTCTTCCTAACATCTAATCTAAATCTATCCTCTTTCAATTTAAAACCATTCCCCCTTGTTCTATCACTGTTTGCACTGAAAAAAGTTGCTCTCCATCTTTTTTATAAGCCACTTTCACCCACTGAATCCACTGAAGTCTGTCTAGACAAAGACAGCTTTGAATTCTGTGCTGACAGAAATGTGATAGAAATGGAGGAAAAGTGACACTTCTTTGCAGACTAAGGGGGTAATGACAAACATTGCTTCTACTGGGATTCAGGTTGTCCATGGACACAGAAGAAGGCTGGAGTAAAATCAAGACTGAATGAAGAACCAAGTCAGCCCCAATATGTGTGCCCTGGATGAGGGACAGATTTGCAAACAGAAATGGGAGAAGTGGAAAAGTTAGACGTCAAGGATAATGCAGAATAACTGTGGAAGGAGGCAAAAAATGAGCTGAATGGGAAAAATGTGGGAGGATCTGAGTTTTCTAAGGTTCCTCTCCCTAGGAGACCATTTGAGCCAAATAAAGACAATTGAGCTCAAATAAAGACAAAATTTCTTTTGGTTGAAAATATTGCTAGAGATTAGTCACAGAGGTATTGAAATATAAGTAAGAACTGATATACAAGTTCAGTTTCCTAATCACAAAAGCTTGCAGAGAGGCAACAAGGAGAGAAGGCTTATTGAAAAGCAGGCAGCTACAGACTGAGTTTTGCAGCTCTCAAAGATTTGGCAGAGCCGGACAGAGCTGCCCTCACAGCTTTGAAGACATGATCAGGAGAATGGAGGGCCCTCCAGCACCCCCACAAAAAACAGAGGTGAGGGTGTATGGAGTACTGTTGGGTGACATTCCACTGCAAAGCACACAAGAAAACCCCAGGGGGCAGGTTATGAAGCATTTGGAGCAAAGCAACAAAAACACCCAGAAACTTAGTATACATCAGCAAAGAACCTATGTCTATACCTCTATAGGCTGGCAGTGGTCGGACCATTAACTTTGTATGAACTACTTCCAATCACCAGTCAAGGAGGCAAAAAATTATAGAGGTGACACGTACTGTAAAGTGGACCTCAGACTGATAAGCTCTGCTGGGCTTGTCAAGTTGGGCTCTGTGTCAGTATTGCGTGAGCTAGCACATCTAAAGAACCCCCCCCTCTGTACCTATCTGCTAATGCAGACAAGACACAACCAAGGTTTGATGTGGTAGACTTGCCTGAGATGTGCCTCACCAGACCTCCCCACCTTCTAAGAGTGAAGCTGGCTACTCAAGGTTGTCAGGAAAGACCTGGAGGGACCCTCAGCAGGGGTTCCTCCCGCCTTTGCCTGGCAGCTGCTTTTAAACTGAGGGTCTCATTTCTGACTCCTGCCAGAGCTACATACCTGTACCTTGCCATTGTACCCTATTGATTTGGACCCCCACCCAGGGGGTGGGACTTGAACTTCACAGCTTGAACAGGGACCTGCCTCATCCCCATCAACTTGTGTGGTTATCTGGACTGAAGGCTGAATCTGGCTACTGCCCACAACTGCTCTGCTTGCCTTGGTCCAGGTACAGTGTGACGGGACCCTGGCTGGAGGGATTCTGCTCCAATGACTGTGTTATTGCATTTGGCTCCCAGCTCCCTGTCCCTTAGACTGCCCTGGAAGTCTTCATTCACCTCTTAGGAACCATTTCCTTCACTGTGGAGACACGAGTTGCTTTAAAATAATGGCTGGGAATACCAGGTCAGTACATGACCACCTTACCGCTCAAACAGCAGACAGCCTCATCAATCCTGCCATCACAGGAGGTGCCCCTGGTTTGCTCAGGGAAGGTGTAATATTTAGTATCTGCAGCAGTCCTAATCTTTAGGCAGGCCAAGGCTTTAAACCAGGATTTCCAAAGTATTCAGGATGTGCCCTTTTGCCAGTCCAAAACACCTGTGGCCATCCTGGACAGATCCCACAATTTTCAGAGACAGTTCCCAGCCCTTGTTGTACCACCATACACTGGGCACTGCAGAACCTTCTCTGGAGGCCAGAAGAACCTCTCTTTCACAGGAAAGCAGCAGCCATTTGGCCTGATGGACCACCCCAGAGGCCTGCAAAGCTAAGAAGAGGAGGAACAGGGAGCTGCTTCCCCTCAAAGCTGAAGCAGAAGATAGGCTTTTCATGCTGATTCAGAGCTAGAGTCCCAGACCCAGTTTGGTGTTCCACTGATTAACTGGCACCTATGGGCAGATTTTGGGAGCCATGCTGTGGACTATTGACCATTATCATGGTACATACTGTGGTCAAGCTGTGGCCTCAGGTTGAGTGAAACAGGGGATGCTTTAGCTTTCTCTTAGTTTAATGTCTTTGAGTGGGGTAATGCTGGCAAGGACAAGCTGAGTGGTATCTTGCCACAGCTGGTGAAAGGCAAGTTACTGAGGAACTGTGCAGTTCAGAAATGATGGCATGGACATAGGTGTCTAAAGAGTCCAAGCAACTATTTCACTTCCTCTGACACCATGAATGTTTCTCCAACACTCAAAGCTTCCAGCTCTACATTTTCAAGGAACACTGTTCAGTTTTAATTCTCAGGTTTCCTCCAAGGTCCCTAATTTCTCTGCTGACTGCATATTTGTCTCAGAATATGGGATGAGCAAGAAAGCTGGAGAGACCATTGTGAGACCATCATTTCCCTACTCGGAGGCTTTGCACATCTCTCCTCCAGAACCGGTGCCCCACGCCGTGCGTGTTTATGAAAGCAGAGATGCCTCCATCCCTCCCTCCCTTCCTAACCCCACCTCCCCAGCACGGCTGGAGGCGAAGAGGGGCCGGGGCCTACGGAGCCGGGCCGGGCCGGGGCGGCCCTTCTCTGCGCAGGGGCGGCGGTGGCCCCAGCCTGCTGGCGGGCACCGGCCCCAGCCCGCCGAGCAGCGGCCCCGCCGCCGCCGGTGCCGGCTTTTTGGCATCCCTGATCGCGGCTGGCCCCTGTGATTGGCTGCGCGGCTCTGACCCCGCTCGGGCTCCCGGCTGGGCGGATAAAAGGGGCCTGAGCCGGGGGCTCCCAGGCATTCCCGGAGCGGGCACCAGGGACCGCCGGCCGCAGCATGACGGGCAAAGCGGGCGCGGCGCTGGCCCCCAGCCTGCCCGGCAAGCCCAAGCCCGACGGCGCGGCCGCCGCCCCCGCCGCCCCGCCACCTCCTCCGCCGCCCCCCGCGGCGGGGGTCAAGCCCAGCTCCGGGCCCACCCCTCCCCGTTGCACCGGTTTCGGTATCCAGGAGATCCTGGGCTTGAACAAGGAGCCGCCGTCGCACCCTCGGGCCGCCCTGGACTCTCTGCCCGCCGGGCACCTGCTGGCGGCCCGCTCCGTGCTCAGCCCCGCCGGAGTGGGCGGTGTGGGCATGGGGCTACTGGGGGCCGGCGGCATCCCCGGCTTTTACACCCAGCCCACCTTCCTGGAGGTGCTCTCCGACCCCCAGAGCGTCCACCTGCAGCCCCTGGCCCGGGCTCCCGGGCAGCTGGACAGCAGCCAGACGGCCAGCTCAGGTAGGCACGTCCCCGGCCCCCGGGGACCCGCCGCGCCCCGCCAGCGCAGCCGCCCGCATCCCGCGCCCCGCTGGGAAGCCACTTGCCCGGCAGCGGGAGGGCGATTTCGTTTCGATCCAGAGGAAGAGGAGAAGGGCGGACGGGACCGTATTTTCCCCTCTTCGGGTCTGCGGCCGCTGTGTGATGGCGTGGCCGGGGGCGCCCGGCCCGGGAATGCGCGGAGCTCCGTCGGAGATGTCCCCCGCGACCCCAGGTCGTTGCCGGAGAAATAGGGGCCTTTCGGCATCCTTTTCCTAGACGGCAGCAGCTCCCACAACCCTGCTTGCAGGCCCGTTCCCGAGGCCTCCTCGGGTAGCCCTGAAGCGGCAGGCAGCAGCGCCCGAGCCTGTCCCAGAGGGCAACCCCTGGCCTCCTCCCGGCAGCGGTCGGAACCGTCCGATGCGGTTTCCGACCCGGGCCATGCCCGCAGAGCAGCACGGCGCCGAGGCCAAGCAGGTTTGCGAGACACCGCGGGCAGGAGTGGGACCGAAGCGCGGCCGGGGCGCACATCGAAATGTGGGTCCCGGTTCCGTCTCTCGGCTGCTCTTTCGGGGCAAAGGCGGCGGCGTACTGTCCTTAACACCCCCGGGCCGTTGCATCCCTTGGAAGTCGGGGCTTGCGGATAGGCACTAGTTCCTCCCGGGGTTTGTTTTTGCTGGTAGCTCCATAAACCTTAATTTCTCCCTCCCCGCTCCGGTGTTTCTGCGGCTCAGTCCGGGATTCCCGGGCTGGGGCAGGCGGCCGCGGATGCCCGGCCGCGGGGAGGGAGCTGCAGCTTCCCCATTTTCCTACGTTTTGGTTGAGCTCTCCGGGATCTGCATTTTAGCAGCGAGACAACAGCAGCCTCAGCAAACGATTCCAGGGGAGAGAGGCGAGAGCTGCAGCCTGGTCCCGGCCCGAAGCCTTCCCTGTCCGGGGCCGATCGTCCCGAGCTGCCCTCACCGGGAGCGGGAGCGGCGCTGGGGCCGCGCCGCGCTGGAAGGAGCGGCCGGCGTCGTGCCCCGTCCGCGGCGCGACCGCAACGAAATCTTCGGCCAGAGCCGGCGGAGGGAGGGGAGCTGCCGGGCCCGGCCCTACCTGGGGGTCCCTGGCGGGGAGGGAGCCCCAGCCCACAGCCGCTGCCTGTCTCTCCGCAGATTCCGAGGATGTCTCCTCCAGCGACCGAAAAATGTCCAAATCTTCCCTAAACCAGAGCAAGAAACGAAAGAAGAGGCGGCACAGGTAAGCCAGGGGCGGCCACCCCGCCGGCTCTCGCCGCCCCAGTCCCCAGGGAACCGGGCACCACCGAGCCCCGCCGCCCCGGCGGGGCCGACCCGCTCCGGCCTGGAGCAAAATACTCTTCCCGGCACCCGCCGCCGGAGCGCTCCTGCGGCTTCTCCACCGGCTCCTTCCCTTTTTCTTTCTCCTTGACCAAAATAAATCGGATTTGGGGACGTGCCTACAGGGAGCGGGGGGATCGACCACAGGTGTCGTTTTATGAAATTTTTTCTGGCTGCGGATCCAGGTATTCCCAGTCCCAATCCCAAGCAACCCACGAACATCTAGGCGGAATAGGGATCACCAGTGTTCGGGAAGCGAAAATCATCCACCTGTCAAAAATAAAACCCTTTCTCAGCTCCACATACAGCAATCTTAATATTGGCTGTCAGCAAGACAGAATTCCTATCAATAATTTAAATATTTTATTACTTAGAAATAAATATTTTGCCAATAGATTAAATAGCTGGGAATCAGAGACAATCTTCAGAGAAGCTGAAGAAAGCTGGAAAATTGTTTAGGAAACGAAGATCCTCTTTGGGATTTGGTTCCCCTCAGCACGGTCAGGATAATAGACTTTGCCTGACTTCTCCCACAGTTAAAAAGGAGTTGGATTGTCTGCGCCTTGTAAACAGAAACGAAAAATCCTGTGCTGGGTTCTGGCATTGCTGTGGCCGGAGCGCCAGGACAAAGGAAGGCCAGGCACCATCCACTGAGGGTGATTTAGGAATAATTAAATCAATCCTGCCACGATGCAGGAAAGGTGGATTAAAAGACGCCTCAGTGAAAGCTTACCAGGATGCGGGGTGGAAGGAAACCGACTATCCCAGGAGGCGCCCTGCTATGTGTGCAACAGGAGGTTCGGTCTGTAGGGCTCATCCTGAACTCGGAGCCCCTCCACAGGCAAATATTACCAGTTTGTGTGCTCTGGAGTAAATGCGAGTTCATTTTCTTTGTGGCCCGGACAGGGCTGTGTGAAAACACAGCCGGGACTGGTGTACAGGTCCCCGTCTGGATGAGGATTTGTTTTATTTTCAGTGCTAGACAGAAACAGACCAGCAACATTTGTCTATAGTTGTATATTCCGTACTAAACGCCTAAGACTCTAGTTGGACCAAGGAAGGGCTGGGAGATGACTGACCAATAGCCTGCATATAGCTGCAGGATAAACACCAAAAGGGGCAATGGATTGTGTATTGCAAAAGGGACAGGGGCTATCCGGGGATGAGCTAAAAAGGGAAAACTTCAGCTGAACGTCAGGCAAAACCCTCCTGCCGCTGAGCCTGGACGGGCTTCTGAGCTATTGTCGGAGGAAGGTGGAGGGGAATGCTTGAAATGTAAACTGGATCAAAATTGGATCCTGTGGTCCCAGAGAGAAAAAATACACGAATTGATGTGCCTCTGCTGTCCCTAGAATTCATAGATTTGTCAGAATTGAAGGAAAACAGTTTGAAAAGAGAACGGATTTAAGAATTAATTTAAAGAAGGGTCTGGTTGCAGGCAAGTCCCTTGCATTTGCATGCTGCTTTTGTTAGTAATATTATCGATCTGGTGGATTTCATTCTGTATAGCGGAGGATATTTCTGAGAATTTCTGTTTATGCTCTCTGGAATTGTAGGGCGTTTCTGAAATCTGGATGTATTTTAGAAAAAGACTATTTCCTCTTTCCTTCTGGGAGCTACATGTTTCTTAGATTGATGTTATTTATACATTGACTTTGTGAAAAAAGCTGCAGTTCGTTGTTGTGTTGAGGGTTGTTTTATTTTGGTTTGGTGGTTTTTTTCGTTGAATTTTTTTGTTTTGGTTTGGTTTCTTGGTTGCTATTTGGTTTGGGGGGGTTTTTTTGGTGTTTTTTGTTTGTTGGTGGTGTTTGGGGGTTTTTTGTCATCAGAGTATTGTCAGTTTATATCAAAAATTGCATTTTCTGTACTGGAGGAGTTGAAGGGTGGGAGTTTTAATCCTCGGGGAGTGGAAGTGGTCTGAGACTTCTCATCAATTCGCTGGAGAAGGGTTTTCATCTGTCTCAGCTTTCCAGCTGCTGATTTTTCAATTTGGTTGTCCCAAACTGAGAACTGGCTGTGCGAAGGCGGGTTGGGCTGCTGCCCGCCCAGCGCAGTCCAGGAGGATTTCCAGAGGATAATGGGGTAATGCAAACTGTCAGGGAGCAGCTAATGGGATATCGGGGTGGGAGCAACCAGGGTAAAGGCAGAGAAAGGGAGCTGGCCCTGGCTCTTGTGGGGAAGGATGGTGAAAAGTTGTGGGGAGCAGAATGGATAAAACATTCAGAGAATTCATCCACGGACTGGGACTCAAGCCGAAGTATTACTTGCTCATAGAGGTTGAAAAGGCTAAGTACCAGCAGCTGGGAAAGGGCTCAGCACCTCTCCAGGCAGGGTGCTGAGGGGATGCTGCTTCATCTCAGTGTGACTATCAAAGGGTTAAGAAACGTCTGGATGCAAGAGAAGGAGAGGTGTGGTTTTAAGCCTGGCCGGGGGTGGGTTCGAAGTTGCAGGGGACATAAAGGATAAGGACACCCACTAGGATCCTCCAAAGAGGCAGTGAGTCTGAGATGTAAGAGCAGCTGCCATCACTGCAGGTGCTCACTGCTAGGGAGGGACAGTCTCCAGAGGCAAATCCTTGAAAGGGAAGGTGATTTATAACTGTTAAAAGTTCTGTCTTCTGGCATTTTCTGGTTCTCCTTTTACCCCGGCACCTGACCTTTGGGCACAGAAACACAGGAGATGGGGAAAAGTTTTGCGTTAGCAGGTTACCCAAGTTTCGCTGGTTTCACTGTCCATTTCTCTGACTCATCATCATCTTTGCTGCTTCTTCTTATGTTTTTTGATTAAAGAGTTTTACTCCCCTCAGGACAATCTTCACATCCTACCAACTGGAGGAACTGGAAAAGGCCTTCAATGAGGCCCACTATCCTGACGTATATGCTAGAGAGATGTTGGCCATGAAAACAGAGTTGCCAGAAGACAGGATACAGGTAAACATATCTCTTGGACCCCCTTGTCGTGCTCCTCTCAGCCATTTCCATCCCTCCCTGAAGAAAAGACAGCATGGGAAGACTGACATTTCTCCGAATAAACTTCCCCAGGCTGTCCACTCCTTTGCTTTTCATGGGTAGGCAGAGAGATAGCTATTCTTGGCAGATTTGTATTTGGTGTTTGTATGTCAACATGTGCTATGTGTTGTATGTTGTACAAGTGATTTAGGGTGTGTGTAACAGGGAATCCTAAATCAGAGAAAGAGAACAGACATGCAAGAAAAGACCACAGAATTTCGAGGACTTGCTATGGGAAAGAAGGTATAGGCAAGAAGAGAACCTCCAGGAGACTGTGTCTGGGTGGGCACTGTGGGAGGGAAAGAGCTCATCTCTGCTCCTTTGGGCACAGAAGGATGCACAGAGATGGCATAGGCAGCTAGTAGTGCTGTGGGTGGACTCAGTGTGGGAATGATGGGGGAGTCCCAGTGAGATGTTTGCACCATCATTTTCACTTGAGAAGGCAAATGCCTCCTCAAGTGAAGTTTCCCTAAAAGTTTCTGGGGTTATTTTTTCTTTTTTTTTTTGTTAATTTGTTAAATTTTGTTAAGCTTACAGTTTTTAACATTTGGCTTTTAATTGCATGTTAGCCTTGTCATGCCACTGTGAGGAGGTAGAACAAGGTGGCATGGAGTATCACCACTGGGTGGTGAATCCTCCAGTGAAAAGGAGCAGCCTGAGCTGCAGGGCTGTGCCAGCACCATCCTTTGTCCTATGTGGCAGCAATCAGTGCAAGCAATCATTACAACCAAAAAGCTGGAGAAGACTTACAGCTGCTGTGTACAGTGTGGGAGACACAATGTGCTTGGACACACTACACGTGATATTCACAAAGGTGGGCTCCAGCAGCTTCTGTTGCCTCCCTTCACCCATGACTTGCTCCTGCCAGGTTGCCACATAAGGCAGAGGATTGTAATGGCTGAGCCTTGAGCAGCAGGTACAGGTAATGTTTCTGGGCTGGCTGAGAGCTAAACTGGCCTGGTCCTCTGCACGGTGGCAGTGGTTGCCCCTGTGACTGGTGTATAGCAGTTTCTGCAAGAGACATTGTCTTAAGTGCTACATGGTGTTGGGAGGGTCCTAGTTTCCCTAGTTCCTCCTTCTGTCCAGTCCCTCGTGCATGCCCAGCACCCGCTGAGCTGCTTCTTGAGCCGGGGCTCTTTCTTTGCTAAAGAGATGGCCCAGGAGGCTGCTCCGTTGTGGGTTTGGAATGTACTCAGAGGGCACTTAGCAAGATAACACTGATGCTGGAAGCTGCTGAGGCATAACCCTGTGCAGGGACAGGCAGATCCTCGCAAATAAACCTTTTTTCCCCTCAGTCCTGAGACCCCTCACCAGCCTTATTTTTATGCTTAATCAAGAGTGACATTTTTAGAAAAGCAACTCGTGCTTCGTATCCCATTGATCTGGCAGGACTCCTGCTGACCTAACAGCTTGTAGATAACCTTCGTGCTGACAGGATTTCCACCAGTCTTCAGAGATAATGGCTCATCATCTGAAACCTTACCTGATACATTAGGATTTTGCTCTGAGCAACAAGCCCTGATGCTTTGCCTCTAGAGAGTGAGATGGATGGAGGGTAATTTCTCTGCTTGTGACACTGTAGGACATCAAGTCAAGAGAGGAGAGACTTATCCAGAGTTTAGTGTTGCCTGCACCCACCAACTGATGCTGTTCTAGAAAGAGGGTCCTTTGATTCCCTGTAAAGGACCTTTTCAGCGAAGAGGTTTATCTGGTGGCACAGTATATGTTGAACTCCAGAGGCACCATTTCTCTGTCCAGAGCTGAGGACCTTCACTATGTGTGAGGTGGAGGGAGATACTATGGCAGACAGTGCAGAGCTGGACACTGCATGTACTGCTTCAGCCTCTGGAGCATCCTTCTAGTGCTGAGACTCAGTGTTTTACCTGATACAGAGGCAAAATAGAGGCTAATGTATCTTTAACTGTCACTGACTTGCTGCCATGTCATTCTGCAGCTGGCTAATAAACAACTGCCTACTTTCCCTGTGTTGCAGAATTTTTAAAACTAGGAAGGCTTCTTACCCTGACCCCTCTGCCCTAAAGATCAGGTTAGACTTGGACAGCAGAAGCACCTCGTGGTCTGACCATAAGGTGTAACTAATGGCATGTGTAATACAGAAGAAAGTGCTTATGAGTAACAGTTTTGCTCATCATGAAAGGGGAAATAATGAGAAACAGAATTTATGTGGCATTGTTGTGTGAGAGCATGAGCACCCTGCCAGGGTGAGCATCAGGGTTATGTGGAAGTCTTGAGCACCACTGTTCTTTCCAGTAGGTCAGCAATTGATTATCCCTTACCACATATTCTATGAAATTTCCTTTTCCATAGTTTTTCTGTGTGTGACAAGCCATGCCAAGATGATTCCCACCTTTGATAATTCTTCTTGATATTTCACCTCATATTCCTTTTCAACTTTATCCCTTTGTGTTATGAGCTTAATTCTTTCCCCCTTGTTATAATGTTCACACTCTTTAAGTAAAATCTAAGCTGTTTCTTCTCCTGGCTTTCACTTTTGGTTTTCACCATTGCTTACACCTTTCCTTAAATCATCCTTCATAAATCACACACTCATGTCTTAATCAAGTTGTTGTTCTTATGTGAAGCCCATCCTGCCTGTCAGTCTTCCTGGAGATACGGGACCACACGCCTACAGCTGCATGCTGGGTGTGTTCACACTGGTTCAGCTGGACTTCTGAGCCCTAGTAGGAACAGCCTTGGATTAGCACTGGTCTGCTTGCTTCCTTATGTATTTATTTCTATTTATCTAATTCAGTCACTTCAAAGGTTTTTTTGACAGCTTTGTTTGGTTTGTTTGGTTGGGTTTTTTTTCCTCAGGATTTTCCCTTCAGTGCTCTGGGTTTCATATGGCATTTTATTAACTTTGTCTAACAAACATATTCACTGCCCTACCAGCTCTGACACTTGCAAGAGGTTAGTGCTAGAGTATGAGAACAGGGCAGCTATCCAGTGATACTGAGTACTTTATCAGCCTCCTGGGATTTTGAACACATGTAAATATCTTAATATCCCGCAGCAAGAAGTTCTGCAGCAGAACTGCCTGAGTGAAGCAAACCTTGTTTTGAGTCTCTTAACATCATTTAATGCCCCTTGGAAGAGACAGCTGACAATGAATCTTTATTCCCATTTTCATAATATTTATAGTTCTGCATCGCTGAACTTTTTTCCTTGCATGAGTTTCCAACTGCTCAAGGGAACTCTGTATTTTTTCATTTTCACTGTGGCTTACAGTTCCTCTTACCTTTCCTCTCTCTCTCTCTTGTATGTTATTAATGAAAGTGTTTTCTAAGATTGTTGTCAGCATCATATGTTGTGGACTTCCACAGCATTCCATGTGGCTTCTCACTGGATCCACACCTAAGAGTGATATCTATCCCTTATTTTCATTCATGGAATTATTTCTCAGGAGGTAGTAGTCAAAAAGAAAGTAAATCACCTATGAAATTTGATGTGAAAGTGGAATTCAAAGAGTGCAATTGAAAGAATGATATATAGGAACTGTTTGCAGGTAAAACCTTCAGCAGAATACTACAGATAGCCATCAGAGGCCAAGAAAGTTATTGGTTTGAGAGAACATTGAATCTAGGAAAAAAATATTCAAATCCTCCACTTAAAGAGAAGATGAACATGTAATTTTTTTTTCTAAGGCAGCACTCTTTAACAGTGTGTATCTTCCTCCCTCATTGAGCTGGCTGCTCCTGAAAGGAAAATGAGCATCTTCCCATTGGGAAAATAATTCTTTTTCAGAGTGAGACACTATGTACAAGTAAGAGCAGATGTCACTGTGGCCAGTTTGCAAGATACTTGAAAAATTCCAGGTTAATAAAAGTATTTGAAAGAATATTCAGAAGAATTTAAGTACCCCTATTAGAATAAATATAGACCATTCTGTAAAATCCAGATGAGGTAAGTAGATTCCTGTGGGGAAGTATATCTTAATAAACAGAATGAAGTATTAAAAATGGCCTCAAGCTGACAAGTGTTGTGACATCTGACTTAAACTGCTTTTTCTCATAACAAATACTCTTAAGTGTAATGTGTAGGTTTTAGGTAAGTTATCCCTATTGAATTTATTAATATGTAGCAGTTCTGAACTTTAAACACAGTAATTTCAATATTAAAGTTCAGTAACAGTTTGATTTGGGATTATTGAAATGAGTGTGTATGTTTGTCCTTAAAATACGCCTCCTACCAATCAAACAAATTGGTTAATCAGGATTTCCAAAAAATAAGATCCTGACTGCTGTTGGGGGGGGCACTAGAGTCACCTTTTTAGGGAACTAATCAATTGAGAAAGATAATACAAATGCTAAAAATTGTCGGTTCATAATGTTAAAAGACTGTATGGTAATTATGTGGATGATGAATTTTGGGACCCATAAATTTTGGGACAGATAAACGCTCATGTAAGCAAAAGGAATCCCAGAAAGAGTCTGGTGCTGTGCATGAGAAGTAGGGATTGTCTGTGTATCCAGCAAGTTTTGTAAGGCAGCTAAAAGGTCAATTTTGGCTAAAACCAAAACAAGCTCAACTAAATCTCTAATTGAAAATGTATTGGTTTAGCTGCTTTCAGATTAATGCATTTCAGTATCACTGTGCAGCCGTTTGGGAGTTGAACAGGGATGGAGAAATCAAGAAGAGTAGTCAGTTGGAGGGAAGCATTTGTACCAAGAGAGTATTTTTCCAGAACAACAGCCTTAGCTTGCTTCATTTTTTTTGCAAAAAGATTCTCTATTTAGAGGTGAACATAATTTGGAAAGGCCTGAGGAACCTGAGCTGCACTGAGGGTGAGCTCAGGAGTGAACCCAAGGGGTTCCCTCAAGAAACATAATAGAAAGTGTGAAGGAAAAGTTAACTTTATGCAGCTTTAGCAGCCCTGGATTCTCCCTCTCCTGACAGCTTTTCTTGCTTGCTGCAGAGTACTGAGTTGTAGTCTGAATCCCATGGTGTAAGAATGGAATGCTGTGATTACTCCATGCAGTTGGTGACCTTTCCTGAATCTGTGCTTGGAATGGCTGACAAAGGATTTCTAAGTGATGCAGAAAGTAGTGGTGGTGTTGGATTTTCCAAGCTTATCACTGTTACTCTAAGAAGTGAGAACTTGTCTATTCTTGGTAAAACTTTGAGTGACTCTCATACATAGAACAGAGAAAGGCCAGCATGAGGCACACTGCCAGTGCCCAGTGGGTTCCAACTGGAACTTCTATACAGCAGGTTTATGGAGGCCATGTAGCTGTAAGGAGGTTACAGGAGCGGTCAGGGTTGTTGAAGGTAGATTACTAACGTGAAGGGGACACCTAAAGTGTTGCTGTTGTGTGAGCCACATTTCAAAATATATTTTTATATATTCATTATACATACATATATATATATACCTATCTAAAATACTATTTTCAAGGAGCCCTGCAAGCAGTTAATCATGAAATAGAGTTGAGCAGCTACTGCTGGCTACCTTTGCCAATAATTCCTGAGCGCTGGGGCAAGCCATGGCTGTGTGATATCAGATAAGTGTCATTAACTTCCCCTGTGCTTTTAGAAATGTAGGAAGTGTACAAGTGAGAGTAATAAAACTAATCAAACTTACTGGCTTAGTGAGAATATTATTATGAGTTTTTCTCGTGGCGTATGGTGCATCTCTGCCTCCATGTCTTTAATTGGTATGTTAGGAGTTCATCCACTTTGCTGCCTCTTCAATAACATGCTTGTTTAGTTGATCTACATTCATTTTCATTTCCATTTTTCAATTAAGAGTTGTTTAATTTGGCCCTTTCTGTAATGGATTGTTTTCATTACCCTTTATCTATGGCCTGTTTTCAGCCCATGTGCTAGAACTTCGTTTACAAGTTAATTACCAGGGTTGCAAACAGAGGGGCTGGGTGACGGGCAAGAGCAGGGGCCCAGGCAACCCTTCCCAAAGGGATTCCTGTCTGAAAAGTCTTACACTGCATGCCTTTGGACAGAGAAAGAAAATGTGGCAGGAGAAAGGAAGGAAAATGGAGGGTCAGGAAGTGGGGACTCTCTGTTTGTTGCTCGACCATGAAAAATACCTGCCTAAGATGTGGAATTTACTTTGTTACACTTGGGGCTGTAGGTGAGTTCAAAAGATCTGTTTAATGTGGACATGGAGATACAGAGTTATGAATGTTTTCTATACCCAGGTACTGTTTTATCCCTCTGTGTTCAGTCCCTGAGTTGCTTTAACCACTGATCGATTTTCTAAATGGGACAGAAAAACAAATAAACCCACATTTGCGTGTCCTTGACTTCTGCTCTGTTCCTTGCAAGATGTTTATGTCTGTCCCAGCATAAGGAATTGTGAACTTGGTGTGCTTCTCCACAGTACTGGGAGGGAAACAGCACTCTTTGCAGTGACTTTGCTTGTTCTCTCCCTGATTTGGAGACACCATCACCAAGGGTCAGACACTTTCAAGTGTTGGGGTCAGACACTTTCAAGTGTTGAGTTCCCTGAGAGAGGAAAGACAAATGGACAACAGAATATGCCATAGCTCATTTCTGTAGAGTGCCTTAGCAAAGGCATTCCCTGTCATGTCCAGGAGAATTAGGAATGGCTCTGCAGGTTTGATGCCAGGCTGTGACAACTCTTCCCCGCATCCATCCCCCATTTTCTTTACAAAAGCTGTTTAAGGGTAACATTTCTTGGTGTTTGCATAGGCATTGCAGTTCCTCAATCACTTAAACTCTTCTGGAAATGCTGTTCCCTGTGCTGGGAACACTTCTGTTCACTCCTTCATTTAATGATGAACTTTCTTTTCTCTCTTCTGATACTACTGCAGTTTTTCACAACTGGCTTTTAAAAAAATAATGGTCAGCCCAGTAAGTTGAATAGTTAATTCCCTTCCAGTCTTACAATGACTGGCAGAGGGACCAGCTGATGACTGTCTTTGTTTTTTCCTTTAATGACCCTTTATGACGAAGTTTTCCTCCTTTCCTGACTTTGAATAGAGGTTTTTCTAGTAGTTCAATAACATGGGCATTTTAGACACTCAGTTAATTTACTCTCCCCTTTATTTCTCAATGGATCTATTTTTCTCTGTTTCCTTTTACCCTGATAGATCTCAACAAGTTCTTATTTTTCTCTGGCAGCACAAACCTCCTCTGCCTTTTTATTGGCCTTCTTTGGGTGTTCTGTGAGCCAGGTTTTGCCCAGGCAGTGTAGAGAAGTCTAGTCCTCAACAGATATATTGCTGACCCTGATGTGTACGTGCATGAGGCTGGCAGTTCCTTCTGTGGAGCAGAAAAGAGGAATGGGGTTGGATAACAGGCTGTTGCTACAATATCTTACAACAAAGGTGCTAGATGTGCCAGTGATGTCCACTGCAAGATAACTGCCTTTATGTCCATCGGTGTTTCTGATATCTGGTTCTCTTTGTATCTTTAGCTTCATTGCCCTCTTTCCAACTCAGAATGTCCCATGACTGTCACTACAGGAACCCACTATTTCTTTGTTGACTGGGTCAACTTCTTGAGCTTATATGATGACCATACCGAGATCAAGGCTTCAGTGTGTAAGTGACAACTGAGGGAGAGTCCCAGCCTGGGAGATCTTAGCTTAGGTGGACTAAGCATGGGGGATATCTGGAAATGTACTGTGAGCTCAGATGTGCCGTCCTGGTGCAAGCAGCACCCACAGTCTGTTGGCAGTTCTGCAGGTCACATTTTTAGCTGTGCTGTGCTCTAGTCTGAGCTGATGGTGTTGTCTGCAAGCGTCAATGGCGCAGCAGCAGCCAGTGCCTGGAGCATCAATCTTCTGCATCTGTAAGATGTCATGTGAAAACCCCTGGAGCTGTGAATTACCCACAGAAGGTTAAGGGTACACAGAGATGAGGAACACGTAGAGCCAGGAGCAGACACGTGATAGGAATAAAGCACTGAAGGGCCACCCCGAAGATAACTGCCAATCCTACCTCTTGATTGGTGGTCAGGGGCCAGACCACTGTTCTGCACTGCTCTTTGGCTCTGGTGGTCCTCCTCCTTCCTCAGATTTAAGAACTCCATGAAGGATTTTCTGAGTTTGGGTGATTAGATATGTCTCACTGCATGAGGGAAGGAATTACAAACATAATCTTTACCATGTACCTTCCTAAGGGAAGATTATAAAGGGCCGCAACTTTCTCCTTTTGGCGCTCAGTCCAAACTGTTGCATGGAAACTGATTACATCGTTGTAAGATGTAAGATGTAATTTTAGAAAACATCACATGTTTGTGTAGATATCTTCCAGCTGATGCTTCAGTGCCCCAAGAGTACAGTGCATTAGTGAGTGTGCGCTGTACCCCTCGGGGGATCTTGTGAACTGCCCCCATGCCCAAAGGGCCTTAGCTCGGAAAACAGTGGGTGCCAGGGAGTACTGCAGACACCTTCTCTTGCTGGTGCACAGCCCCTGGTGCCTATGCTTTTTTTCTGAAGAAGGCCAGAGAGCACTTTTGTCCTTTGCTTGGTGTATACTGGTAAAGGAAAGGGCACCATGGAGCTGCTGTGGGCATGCAGGGGGCAGTCCCAGAGCACAGGTAAAGCTCCACAGCCTCAGAGGAATGCTGGCATCCCATGGTCTGATTTTAGTGCCCATTGAAAGGCATTATGAAGGAGATGTGACATTTGTCTTCTGACTGTCCTAGCTCACCTTGCTCCAACAAGAAAACGGTAATTATTGTGTGTCCCTACATGGTCAGAGTGTGCTTTGCATATGGATGTTCATGAAGATCTATACTAAGGTTTCCTCTGTGCTAGAGGACCTGCAGAGCAGTGTTAGTGGAGAAAAAGAAGGCAAAATGAAATAATACAGGCAGGATAGCAGCTTGGTTAACGGAGTCAGGCATTGTGATCACCCGAAGGATGAATGTGCACTATCACCCTTTGTGACGATGACAAATGCCTCCCTGGGTTTGTGTAGACTAGGATGATGAGTGCGCTCTTGTCAGCTTTCCTGTGACTATCACGCACCTACGACCCTGATGTTTTTCCTGTTTTTCAATCACCATGTTAGGAAAAGAGTAATTTGGGTGTTCATCTGCCATGTCCCAGCATACGGCAGCCTCTACAGAGCTGTAGCACCAGCTAAACTACTGGTCAGCTGGAATCACGGTGTGGCCGTGGTGAAGTCAACATCTCAGAGATGCATTTTATGTGCAGATGTGATGCACAGATTGAGTGTGTGCTGAACCCCTGATTTCACTGTACCATGCACATTGTGTGCACACTTTATTTTCTGTGGGGAAGATGGGAGCCCTGCAGCAAATGAAGTTCTTCACCTTTTGAAGGTTATTGGTAAGAAGTGAAAAAACATGTCACTACATGAGGTGGCAAGGCTAGGGGAAAGCATCAGATTTGCCATAGGAACACAGTTTAAGATATGTGTCCTAGTCAAGAAGGATTTTCCAGCTTTGGTTGCATAAGTCACGTAAATTGCAATGAGTAGCCATACTTGGCCCATGTAGTGCTTTTAAGAGCAGGATTCAGAGGGCAGGCCTAGTCTGCAGGATTGGTGGCATGGTAATAATGTGTACTATTTTGCTAGATGCCATATTAAGCCTGTATTCCATTGTTACTGTTTTAGCTCAGAGGAGATCCAAGCTTCAGTGAACCATCATATCTTTGCTTAAGAGGGATGAGTGCTGTCTCACAGCTCATCTTGTATGTCTGCTTGGACTTGTTAGCCAAGTGGGTTGGACACAACTCCAGCTACTATCAAGAAGGGCTATTGTCACACTGTGTGCAGGAATTGCTCTTTCTAATGTGAGCTCAGAAAGCTCTTTCCCAGTGTTTAGTAAGAGGAGGGATGATGAGTCCTGTGATCAGCCATGCAGCCCATGTGCAACCTTTACTGCTCTCATTTAACTTCATGACCACTTTACACCAGCCATAGAAAGTGATGTCACCATAAACAGTGCCAATAATTTTGACATTACATTTGAAAAGACAGCAGTAAACTGTTTCCAGGCTTACTCAAATAGTGCAGTCTCCACCAGCAGCCAGGAAGCTTTCTGTGGTGATTGCTAAAAGAAAGGGATTCAGGGAAGCTGCAGGGCACAGTCTCAGGGAAGCTGCAGGGCACAGTCAGACTTCATGGCAGTTCATTTTACAGCCCCATTGCTCATGGGTACGGATGGGGACATGCTCCAAGGAAGATATGAGGCCATTCCTTGCAGTGCTCACATCTTCAGATTGAACTCAGCTGGGGCCACAGGCTCTGTCCAATATGAGGGTGAGGATGGATCTGTTTTTTCAGATGAGGTTTTCATTTTGACTACTCTCATTGTTGGGTCAGAGGAGGTAGAAAAGGAGAGCTGTAGTTGTCAGGAGAAAATGAGTGCTGAGGTGGCAGCAGGGTCCTGAATGTGGAGGTGAACTGGAGATGTTGTCTGGTCTGCAGCTGGATCCACCAAAGGGCTTCAAGTGGAGAGGTGGCAGGTATGCAAAGACATGCCTGTCAGTCCATGGGCAGGGGAGATGGTTTCAGCGTTGCTGTTGGGGGTCTTAGGATTTTGTCCTTTGCTTTAGATGCTGGCTTGCTAACAGCTGTGTGCAGCTGCTTCACGCAGTCTGGCAAACGCGTGTGCTGGAGCGTCTGTGTGTCTGTGTCGGTGTGTCTGCAGGTGCGGACGTTCATCCGCTTGTGGCCATCTAGTGGACATTCAGCTTGCGCTGCTTTGGGCTGGGACCGGCTTGTGCTCGTTCTTTGAAAGACCCCTGTTGAAATGCTATTTCTAAGGCAGTATGAACGATTTGGTGAAGCAAAAATTCACCGTCATCTAGCCTGGAATTTTCCTATAATAGATGAAGCATGCTTGCGCAGGGAAAATAACATTTTTTTATATTAGGAAGACAAAAAATCCAATACAAATTCTCCTGTCTGTGTATACTAGCTTGGAAAGTAGCAGCCAAGAAAATTAGTGCAACCAGTGACAAATTTTAGGTTGAAACAATACAGAAACAATACACAAAACCACCATAGATGATTTAAAATATCCCTTTGCTAATTCAGATTCCTGTGTCATGGCCAACCGCAGAGAGATTTCTCTCTTTAGCAGACAGTGTTTCAGGCACTGATTAGGTAAACAAACTAACAAATATAATGAATGTGGATAACAAGGACACATTGAGTCTCACGTCCCTTTGCAAAATGAGAGATGCCTCCTCCTACAATTTGCTCTTCTGCATCATCAATAATCTGAAGAAGTGTCAGTCGTCATTTGTGATTCAGAGGAGGAAACTGGCAAGGTTGTCCTTGCCAGTCTTGACTCCAAAACTCCAGCTCCAAAATACTTGCAGCCCTGTGGTCAAGCACAGAGTGTCTCAACTTTTATTGCTTTGGGCAGAGGGCACTGGAGGTGAGAATTAGGTGATGATTAAAGTTAGAAACATTCCCATTTAGAAAGCTTTGCAATACTGTGAGACAAACCTGTCCGCTTTACTCTGTTGTCCATTTTTTGAGGAAAAGTTTCCTGGAACAAGCTTCCTGGGTTTCCCAGATGGTGTTTGTGTGAAAATAAAGAGCTGTAAAACTTCTTAAAATATAGCACATTGGTCCAACAGATACCTCTCCACATCAGATTGTGATAGCACATCTGATGTACTTCAGTCTAAAATTAGTCAGGGGGTTTCACCACTGCCCACGAGGTATGGAAGCACAGTCTTTTTACCATACCCTGGGCTGTGCAACAGAGAACCACATGAAAGCAAGTGAGAAGGAAGGTGCACAACCATGTCAATAAAGCATTTCACAAAGCTGAGCCAGTTCACAGAGCGGGAAGGGGCAAGAGGAAACGTGGATAAACCTAAACATCGCTTGTAGCAGATCAAATTTTACAGGGCTGGAAGAAATAAAGCAAAAGTAAAGTAAGCAGCCAAAGAATATCAAAACCATGAGTAAATGTAAGCATAAGGGTGAAACCTGCTCCAGGAGAAGTGAGGTGCCAATAATAAATAACTGCGTATTTGGAAGTTGTGGGTGATGTATCAACACAGCTGGAAATACCTCTGAATTACTAAAACCAGTGCATAATTCAACTCAGAATCGAGGCATGGGAAAATTCTGATAACACATCAAGAAATTTGAAGAAAGCAGTGAGATCTCTGAGAAGAAAGTCCCACTGATGGAGCCATCCGAATAAGGATAAAATTGTAAAAATGGGCCACAGGGAACAATTCTGTTGATCTGAAATGGCATGGGAGCTGCCAGTGCCATGCTGGAGGTTTTTTCTCCATGTTCCTTGGGACTGGCTTGTGGCAGAGATGCTGGGCTGGGATCTGATCCCAGCAATATTCTGTAAAGAGCACCACTGGCTTCACTCAACTTCATGCATGAGATGAAGATATGGCTCCTGGTATTAAAGTAAGATAGACGGTCTTCCCAATTTCTGTTCCGATAGACATTCTGGGATTTCAAACTTTAATTTTTCCTAGTCAAAACTAAGAGGAAATTCCCATCAAATAACAAAAACTGGTTTCAGAAATCTCAGAATAATCTTACTGAGATGTTGATGTAATTTTAATATTCTCATTTGGCTTTAAAGCATAGATTTTGCATGTCTTATGTATCTGAGATTAAAATACAGCATTCATAAGAAAGCCATAGATAATTTTGATTACACTTCCACTGGCTGGACGCAGTTTTTTCTGTGTGATTGAATCAGCATTTTTTGATTGAAAATTTTCTACCATCTCTAGTCAAAAATGGGCTGTCAGCTGGCAAAGCTTCTGCTGCCTCCAGTATCTGTGTAACGCTGCCATGGAAAAGGGGATGCTTCAGGGCATCCAGCTTAGTAGCAGTGGCCAGGTTGAGACCCGGCCAGGGAGAAGGGAAGAGGAGTGTGAGGCACGGGGGAAGGTGTTTGGGGCATCAAGGCAGGAGGGAGGAGAAAGGGAAAGGTAGTAAAAGCATCAGTGGATAGGCATCTGCTAAAATAAGAATGAGGAGACTTTAAAAAGTTGCACCCTTGGTACTTGGTGGAAAAACCTGTTTGTGAGCTGAGATCCTAAGTGTGTCAGCTGGTGACAAAAACAGCTGTACAGAAGTGAGCCCTGCAAGCCACTCTGGGTGTGTGGAAGGGTGTCACTGCAGCTGCAAACCAAGACAGATTTACAGGCACCAGACTGTGCAGGAATTTCTCTCTGAAACCAGAGAGGACCTCTGCTGTGATGGAGCTAACTATACTGGTTTATCCAGGGCAGAACAGGCAGGATCCCTCTCCTGTCCCAGGTGGGTTAAGCTGCTCCCTCACAGCACGGAATTCTAGGGGGGTGGCTGTCCCACTGCCTGGGTCTGGTGGGTGAGAAAGAACCAAGGAAATTTGGGCTGGAGTGGGAGTGAGCCATTCCCCTCCAGCTCTTCACTCTGGGCTCTGGAAGTGGGAGGAATGCCCGGAGCAAAAGACCCTGCCAATAACCTGCTGACTGCAGGGCCAAGCAAATCCGTGTTTCACACAGGCAGGGAGGAGCAGGCGAAGAGAGGAGGCTGTTCATTCCCAAGGGTCTTTGCTCAGGCACTGGAGGATTTGCAGCCATCCATGGTCCAGAGGTTACCTATCGGCAGTATGAAAGTGTAAATCAGACTGTTTATCATGCAGAGGAGGTGATGTGTGGTGAAGCAGCCTGGCTGTAAAATCCCCTCTGACATGCAGAGTGTCTTCTGCTGGGAGAAGCTGGGATCACAGCCGCTGGGACCACCACCCCACCCAGCTCTCTGCAGGAGCAGGTCGGCTGGGCTCCCAGGAATGGCCAAGGCCGGCTGTCACCAGTGTTAGCAAACCACTTTCCCTACCCTGCAGCTCTGCACCCACCATAGGGCTGCAGTGCTCAGCAGTCCTCTGTACAGGTAGAAGAGGTAGGTGAGCTTACCAGCGGAGAGCAGGACATCATTCCTTGGCATCAGTCTTACTGTCCCCACGGCAGAGCTGGGGGACTGGGACAAACAGCCAGTGCCCCCCTCTGCAGCTTGGGCTCCCTCAAGGAAACAAACAGTGGGGACAAGAGAGGGTTAAGCTGTCAGCTCTGTAATGTTAAAGAGGTGTCAAAGGCACCTCCATATATCTGCAGATTGAAATCAAATTCTTTGCAGTATAAAAAGATAAATTACCCAGGCGATTCCCGCCTCATCCCACTCATCAGGCCAGCGCCAGACGGCAAGCAATTTTTTTTTTTAATGTGCTAACGACCTAATCAAGCAATCAAGTCGGAGAAGATTGCGGAGTGACCCCGAGCATCCATCTGCCAGCGAGACCCTGCCATTCATTTCCATTCTGCCATGTACTTTCTGGGAAAGGGAGGGAAAAAAATAGAAAAGAAAAAAATCCTAAACAAATTAACACCCAATTTTCTGTGAGTCTAATTAGTTAAATGAGGAGGTGTTTGGGGTGTCCGCGGGGAGGGAGGGGCTGCCTCTCGGAGAGGGGCCTGGTAACTCCATGGCATTAATTAGCGCAGGTCAATGGCGTGGTTCCCTGGGGACCAGCTGCTTTAATTTCCCGTGATATTTCAGTGCCTGAGGCCCATCGATTCAAACTGAAATTAACTTATTTTTCAATCAGGCCTGGGCTGCCCCTGGGGCTGACTCTTCCTTTGCCTCCTTCTGAATAGACCTCGAGCAATTTTTCATCTAAAGCTGATGCCTCTGCTCGGCGGGAAGGGAGGGGAGCTGGGGAGGGAGGAGGGCGAGGGAGACAAGAGGAATGGAAATCAGAGAGAGAGCACTAATAGATTTCTGCGAGGATCACCCCCTCCCCGCCATTGCCGCCCGCCTCTCTGCTCGCTGGCCCCCAGGTCACAGCTCAGAGATTATTCTGCCAATTTTCTGAGAAGATGAGGGGCTTTTCAAACTGGGAATTCAGGGCAAAGCGCACAGATCAGCTTCCCCCTTCTCCTGCTTCTCCTCATCATCCACCCCCATCCAAGCCCTCCCTGCAGGCACCGCTGCCTGCAGCCCTGTGCTGCTGCTCAGACACCCAGTAAATAATAAAAGAAAATCCTAGGCACAAGAGCCAAAAGCCACTAGAAAAAGATGCTGCAATGGCAAATTAATTACATCCTGTGGAGAGGGGTGGGACTTGCTTTCACATTTGGCCCTTGCCGCTCCTGCAAGGGAGGGAGGGAGAGATACCTGGTGTCTACTGCATAGGAAAAGAGGTTGCAGTGCCTTCAGGATGAGCATCCACACATCTGCCTTCATCCTGCTGCACAAACATGTGTGTTCCCGTGTGGGAAAGGGACTGACATCCCTTCTCCCTGAAAGAAACCCCATGTCCCTCCTTGTTGCTTGCTCTAGGTTTGGTTCCAGAACCGCCGGGCCAAATGGCGGAAGAGGGAGAAATGCTGGGGCAGGAGCAGTGTGATGGCTGAGTACGGGCTCTACGGTGCCATGGTGCGTCACTCCATCCCACTGCCTGAGTCCATTCTCAAGTCTGCCAAGGATGGCATCATGGAGTCCTGCGCCCCTTGGCTCCTGGGTAAGAGAGCAGCTGCCTTCATGGGTGATGATGAGTGGGTAGAGACAAAGAGGGGGAAGCAAGGAAGAAATCAAAGTCATGTTGAAAATGGGTGAAAGGCAGCAAGGTGAGGCTCTCCCTGTCCTGCCTCATTGAATGCCCCCTGTCCCCCAGTGACCCTCGTCAATAGGATTTGACTGCTCATCCCAAATTCCTGCAGGACCTGGGACCCTGACCTGCAGAATCTGGTTGGGACAGGAATTTGCCCCCATACTCAGGCTAATGTTAGCCTTCAATTCCCATGGCTAAACCATCCTTCATGCTCAGCCCTGGAGCAAAGGCTCTAACCCTTATCCAGGGCAGGAGGTCATCCCAGTCTCACTCCTCCAGCCCTGTGATTCTATGTGGGTTGTCAGGACCCCCAAATACACTGTTCTTGCTCCAGGTCCCAGAGGGAACACTCTGCTGCCTCCTCCTGCTCTTGACCTGGGGGAGCTCCATTTCTGTCTGGTTTCACTTGGTTTTCCGTGCAGACCTGGAGGTATCAGCTACCCTACCACACTCCTGCTCTTTGCTTCCCTCTTTCTGACCTCCCAGGCTGGTTCTGCCCCCAAACTACTGTCTGGCATCTTGAGGACGGGCTGTCCTGTCCTTCTGTCTTTGCGAAACTGAGAGAGGCAGAGGGATGGTTGTGTGGAGTGGGTTGATACAGAAATAGGCAATAGGGATCTCCCTCCCCAGCCTCAGTGAATCTCAGGCAACTGTGCTGCTGAGACCCTCATTCCCATGCAGGGACAGGTTAGCTTTAAGTTCACTAACAGAAATAAAGAGGAGAGTAATTATAGACCTTTGGGGGCAGCCCCGAGTCCACAGATGGCAGGCTACCCCAGCAGGCAGCTGCCTTGCCTGGGCTGCCCTCGCACGGGGGCTGGAGCAAGTGGCTCCCCGTGACTGCTGTATGAAGCAAGGGTTTCTGCTTTTCCTTAATTCTGGCCTCTCTTTATCTTTGCTGTTTTCAGTTCAAGATGGCTTTCCCATGCCCAGGCGCTTTTCTAAACCCGAATACCAACAATTCTTTTTAGGGATGCACAAAAAGTCTCTGGAGGCAGCGGCTGAGGCGGGGAGGAAGACAGAGGTGGAGCGCCAGGCCCTGCCCAAGCTTGACAAAGGTGACAAGGAAGAGAGGGGTCCGGATCCCAAAACCACCATTTCCCAGGAGGAACTGAGAGAAAACAGCATTGCCGCCCTCAGGGCCAAAGCTCAGGAGCACAGCACCAAAGTCCTGGGGACCATTGCTGGGGACACCCCGGCCCCAGGCAGGAAGCCGGAGACAGGGGAGGAGGTGGCAGTAGCAGAGGATGAGAGACAGACGGAGAAGCTGAACTCATCGCAGAAGGAGGAGAAGCTGATCTAGGGCGAAGAGAGGCGGTGGAAGCCAGCCCCGACAGACACTGTGTCCTGTGGGGACCATGTTCCTACTCAGACTGTCAGGCCTCCCTGGTCACCCCTGCCAGGGAAGCGGGCTCTGGTCTCTGTGTTTGGGGCTGCCTGGCAGGGGTGCCCATTGCCTGCTCCCCTTGAGCATACCCCTGCCCCTCACTCCTCTGCCCCACCAGGCCCTCCTTACCCTCCACCCCTTCCTTTTGGGGGACACACATCATCATTGCCACCCAGGAGGACACCAAGGCTCTGGTCCCTTCAGCCTCTTGACTGCCTCTGGGGCTTTTTCCTGCTGCTGCAGCCCCAAAACCCATCTGCCGTCCTGAAGCAAGCCTGTCCCCTCCTGCCATGCCCCTCCTTGGTGCACTTCTCTCCCCACTGCTGCCTAGGTCCCTTCCCGTTGTGCCCTATTCCACCATGCCCAAGGTAGACCCATCATCTTCTCCTTGCCGTCACATCTGCCTCTGGCCCAGGCCACAGCAGGACAAGCCCATGGCAGTGTTTGCATGAAATGATGACTATCCATGCAGGGTAGTTTGCACCTTCTGCCCATCTCTCCCTGCCCAGCACTGGAGTCTGCGGGGAAGGGGCTGCAACTTTAGGGCGGTTATGTTTTACCCCTATTTGGCAAGGAGAGGCAGGTTTAGCCCACAGGCACAACACCCTGGTCTCACCTGGCAACTTGAGGTGACCCCAGCCCATGTTGCTGACTCCTGCAGTGCTGGACAATTTGGGACTGATTCTGCCCCAAATGCCAAAGCCCTGCACTCTTGCAGAGAGGCCAGATAGTCAAATTATTTACTGAATACATTATTGCAGGTGAGACAACAACATCCACCTAATGTATTTATTGATTTAAATTTGTCCAGCTCACACTCTGAGTGTTAAAGGGAATGACAGCCATGCACATCACTCTGATACACCCTGTAACGTGTACATACATGCCATATAAGCACATTCAAACTCACGCAGTCAAAACCACTCCAAGGTACCATCACCCTTCTATCCCAGTAAGGCACTATTCTCCCTCCAAAAGCTGTAGGACAGTGACTTCCAGGTGCCCCTTTCTGTCCTGCTTTCAGCTGTGAGCACCCTTTCCCAACAGTTCTTCTTCTGTCAAATGTTCAGCCTGCTCATCCAACCCCTGTTCGTCTTTGTCCCCTGGTCGTTTGACGTGTTAGATGATAGCCCATGGGGTGTAAATAATGTATATACAGTGAGAAAAGAATTCAGTATTGAGGTGTTTGAGATATGGAGCTGTAATAACTTCTAGTCATCCAGCATCTGTGATTTATGTGCCATTTTCTGTAAAGATATGAGCAAGAATAAAACTAAACAGGAATACTGTGTATGAGTCTGGTCACCAATGTTCAAGGAGGGTGAGTTCAGCCAAAGCTGAGAGGGGGTTGGATGTCAGGCTGTAGCCAGAGAGGGATGGGAGATCCAAAGCAGCACAGAAAAAGGTCTGCGCCTTCCTCCCCTCCCAGGCATGCAGAATACAGGGCTTGGGTGCTGCTCTCCCTTTGCAGTGAAAGACAAAGTTGAAAGGGGTGTGCTTGTACTCAGAGCAGAAGTTACAGCGTACAGCTGGCCAGAGAACAAGTCACTTCAGCATCCAGGACAGCCCTGGTGCTTTGGGTCACCCGATATCACATGTGCCCTGGTGCTAGACAGACCTTTGGCCAGGCTATGCCCCTGTGCCAGGAGCAGGCTGCAGGGCCCAGGTGGTCTGAGGAGCCAAGGCAGCAGCCAGATGCTGCAAGTGCAGGGGAGCTGGTTGGGAGGGAAGGGCGCTGACAGGATTTCCAGCAAGGTGAGCTCTGATTTGAGAGCAGTGGGCGCCTATTCTGAGTTATCAGATCAGGAGTTGATACTTGCCTGCCTTGCTAAGGGCATCTGGGGATGGTCAGATGGAAAAACCTGATGTCTTACAGGGAGGGGAAAACTGCGGAAGCAGAGCAGGCATAGATAGTAAACAAGAGACTTGTGGAATGATGAGGCTGGTTGGGCTTGACTTTGTGGAGGGACTGTAAGCCCACAGGACTGCCTTTCGCCAAGGGGACAGAACCCTTGTAGGTACCCACCGACCTTGGGGCAGCTCTGATACAAACCAAGTGTATAGAGTGGGATGAGTGTACCTGATGGCAGATAGTTCCTGTCCCCCATACTGGTGTCCAACCTGTTCACCAAACATATCAGCTCCACAGATCATGAGTGGTGTTGCACTATGAAGAGCAAAGAGGAGATCTACTAACCTCTCATGTCTGCTGTTGATCATCCCATCAGTGTACCTGACTCAGAATAGTTCTGCTTGCAGGGAGAGCCTTTTTCTGCCCCTCTCTTGTGACCCCTAGGAAGGGAGGTGAATCTGGTCAATGAAATTAAGGAAGCCTCCAAACTCTGCCTTAAAAAAACCCTACCTGTGTAAGGTCTGAAGGAAAGGAAAGCAGAAAAAAAGCTGTTTGGAGGCAGGGAAGAAGCATTGCTATGCTACAGTGGGTGGTGGGAGGTTTCAGCGTGAGGAGATGGGCTGCAGTGTTTCATGCCAAACCACTACCCGCTGCTCCACCGTGGCCTCATTGGGTGCTCCCAGTACACCTGGTGGTAGAGCTGGCCTGTAGTGTTTGGGAGGAGGCAGAAAGCCCAGCCCAGCTTGACAGAGAGGACAGCTCTTATATCGGCCCAGTGGGAAGGGATGGGGTACAATATCCCCACCTTGCAGCTGACAGCCCATCCCAGATAACACAGCCTAGTTCTCTGCAGTAAATGGTTCTTAATTCTGGGAAGGTCCTGTCACTCACAACTAGCATGAAGAGAGACCTAACTTTTACAGATGACCTGCCCCAAGCTGCCTTTGTGGCCAGCAGAGGACTGGGGGGCTGCAGTGGGGGAGGTGTGGGGAGTCAGGGGATAGGGATGAGGAGAGGGAGAAGTGAAGGTGGTGAGCGGGGATGAAGCAGAGGAGTCTGGGCACGCAGAGCAGCCTTGGGAGAGCAGGAGCAGCAGCAGGCTGTTAGAGCCTGGCCCAGGCACCTTGGCCCCTGAGGGGAGCCCAGGCACAAGCTGAACCTGGCTCTTGTTCAAGAGCGGCTGTCAGGACTCAAATTAGCATGGAGGTTATTTTCAGTCAAATATTTCTACAGCCCACCCCTTTCCCCTCCCTCAAAGAGATTGAATTTCTTTTTTCCCATAGTGCTCTGGAAGAGAGGAGGAGAGGAACAAGGCGGGGAGAAAGGCTCCCTGTGCTGGAGGGCTTCTTTGTGTCCAGTTAGCCCAGGACAACAGATTGCACAGGGGCCTGGGTTTTGCCTGGCCAGGTGTCCTGAGCAGCTGGAAGGGCTTCAGGCACCCATCTCCTTGGTGAGAGGCAGGTACCCTGCGGTGATGGCCAGGCTGCTGGCCAGGACTTGCTGCTCCAAAGCTCTTTCTCAGGTTCCCAGATGCCCACTTAGGTTGGTGGCTGCCCGAGCTTGGAGCCATGGGCCCCTCACCGCTTACATGCCTGAAGCCATCACCTTCTCCAGACCCAAGGACCACCAAGACTTGTACAAGGTTTCAGTGGATCAAGGGGATGCCTTCTGGGGAGCACTAGGAAGGAGCCGGCTCACCTGGATCACCCCCTTCCACTCCGTCCAGGACTGTGATCTGCACCAGGGCAGGGTGTCCTGGTTCCTGGGTGGGCAGCTGAACGTAACAGGTAAGAAGGAAGGCAGACATGGGATCCCACCAAGTGCCTGCAGGTAATTCTATGTGTGGGGCTTCAGTCCTGGGAGCATATCAAATGAGCATACAGTTAAAGGGTTGGAGAGAGGGGGATTCCCAAAAGGTCTGGTTGGCCCTACAGTGGCTGTAGTGTAAGGTTGTGGCTTGTCCTAAGGTAGCAGCTGTGTCTCTCTGGAGGGGCTGCAGGTGGATTGGAGTGGGCTGGGAGCCAGGCTGCTCTTCCTCAGCCTCTGTGGATCCCACATGAGGGCAGTGGCTCCATTCTGGCAACAGGCAACAGCACCAATCCCTGTGCATTCAGCAGGCAGGGTTGCACCAGGCCATCCCTGCCCAGCAAAGGCAGGATGTATCTGCAGAAAGCAAAATACAGGAGCAATGAGCCATACTGGAAGTCTCCACTGTCATGGGAGGCCCTTCTGTGGGTTGGGGCTACTGCCTTAGGGGAGCTACCAGGGGCTGGTGACACTATGTCCTGCTCGCAGTGCTGTTGGTCCCAGTGTTCAAAATAAGAGACAAACCTCTCAGAAAATTAGGTCTTGGAGTCCATTTTGAAAGGAGAGCAGGAGTCATCCTTTAGGATTTGAGATCTTATTGTTCCCCCTTTCATGTATGTTTCTTTCTCTCCTGGAAAACTACAAATGGTCAGGAGAAAAAAGCATTTTGGTATGCAAACTGGGGCTGCTGCATCATCCCATGACTCCAGTAGCAGGTTTAAGGAAAACACAGAGTGAACAAGGCTTCTGAGAAAACTGCAACTGCCAGCAGTGTAGAAAACTTTTCTTGGAAGAACTACAGCCAGAGCCTCAGCTTATGATGTCCCTGGAAAGCCAGGGGCTGTGAGCTCTGCCTTTGCCCTGGCTCTCTTCCATCTTGGACAGGTGCACCTTGTAGCTTTCCTGTGCAGAGATTCGTTTTGTCCTACATTTGTTATTTAGGAGCACTGCCACTAAAGCACTGCCACTACCACAGAGGTAGCTGCAAGGCAGTGCTGGGTGGAGCGATGGCTGAGGACATTGTGGATGTGACCTCCAAAGGAGCTTTAGGCAGTTTCTGCTGTGGATTACGTAAGGTTGCAGTTAAGGGAGAAACTGATAGTGGGGGTTGGTAGGTACTGAAGTGGTGAGGAGTGTAATGAGGTTGGGATGGTGCTTGTGATCTGCTGGCTCATATCCACAAAGGTTGCACAAAGTTGCTGAGAAGACCCACACGCAGCCCTGACTGACCTGAAAATGTGACTGCTGGTGCTGGCTTTGTGAGAGGTGAGAGGTAAGATGTACTGAGGGTTTCTCTGTTGATGAGACTGGGTTTTCTATTCCAGTGAATTGCCTGGACCGTCATGTCCATGTAGCCCCAGACAAAGTGGCCTTAATCTGGGAGAAGGATGAACCAGGAGAGGAAGTACGGGTGACATACAGGTCAGTAACTACCTCTCAGCATACAAGCCATATTGCAGCATGCATGAATATCTATAGGGCTGATCTGCTGAAGTCTGTCATGTGAGGGAATGCAGCATCCCTTCACATAGATAGATCAACAGAATGTTGGCTTGCTTATGCTGATCTGAAAATTGAGCCTACCTCCTGATTAAATCCTCTGGGCCCTGAGGAGTCCCTACTGAGCTGGGGAGGCAGATGTAAGATCCTTGGGGCAGCATTGCAATGCCTGTAGCTAAAACACACTGGAAAGACACACGTGTGTCCTGCCAGCCAGGTTGCTGTGGTCTAAACTTGCAGGTCTGCAAGAGAGACCAGATTCACAGCTGCATGTGTGTTGAGAAATCCCATTCTCATCTGCACGTCAGCAGTGCTGCTAGATTTGGCTCTCTGGAGGACTGCCCGTCCAGTCCTGCTGGGTTGGTCTGGTGTCTCCGCCTTCCAGATTAATTTGCCTGCTCTCTGAGTTTCTGCTGCAGAATTTGCTTAAATCCCCCTGCACACAAAACCAGTCCCTCTGTCCTTTCTGGCTCCAGACCTCACACGACAAATATGACCATCCACCCCTGCCAATCTCCCTGCAGGGAGAGCCCTTCCATAAAATGAGTCACTGACATCCAAGCTGTGGTTTTTGGGAGGGATGCTTCTCCAGAGAGGCATCTTTTGCTCAGTGCTTTCCTACAGCTGTTGTTCTTGCTAGTGGGCACAAGCTCTGGAGGACTTGACCTTTTCAGCTTTAGCAAAGCACAGGACCCTGTTTTCATGGGGGAAGATATCTAACATCTCACATGTAGCCTCCAGCTATGCAGGGTAGTGTGTCAAGCCAGTTGTACAGGTTGGTAAGAAATGAGCAGGCTGTCATGGTGGAAGTCAGCTGTTTGCTGATTGTGTGCTTGCTGAGCCAGAGGAATTGCCAGTGGCCATTGCTGTACAGAAATCATTCTGCTTTATTTATTTTCCACAAATAAAAACCCATGCTAGAGTCTGTCTTCTCCTTTCCTTCCCACTGAATTTTACAGCTCTCCCATGGACTTCCAGAGTGATGAGTGTAGGGATATAAGCTGTGTATAAGTCTGAGGTCCCCCATCTTTAAGCAAACTGGTTAAATTTGCAAGAAAGTCTCTAACTATGTCATTGCTTCTTTGGGCAGGGAACTGCTAGAGCTGACGTGCCGCCTGGGAAACACCTTGAAACGGCAAGGGGTGAAACGGGGCGACAGGGTGACAATCTACATGCCCCCGTGCCCACTGGCAGTGGCTAGCATGCTGGCCTGTGCCCGCATAGGGGCTGTGCATGCTGTGGTGTTCGCTGGGTTCAGTGCAGAGTCCCTCGCAGACAGGATCCGGGATGGTAAGAGCCAGTGGGTAAAAGTAATGTGTTTCCCTTGGGGGACAGCGCTGAGCTCATCAATTCAGCAGCTGGGGGGCTCAGGATTGTGTGGATGGCAAAGGTTTTCGGAGTAAAACTCCCTGGGCTATCTAGGGGTATCCTGATACCACGTATAGCCATGGAGCAACCCAGGAAATGGCATGAGCTCACTACATACCTTCCAGCCCATGGGATGAACTGGTTTTCTCTTTCATCCATGGGACTGAAGGGCTAGGATACAACATGTCCTGTGAGGAGATGCAGGCAGGAATTAGTGGAAAATCAAGATGTCAATCTGCTGTTTTTGCTAAATGAAGGACATGAGTAACAGGGGCTGAGACACAGAGAGAGAGGTGCAGTGTCATGGTAGAGCCAAACTGCTGTGTGACTGATAGAGAAGAGCAGAGCTGCTTATATGACTCTTCTGTCTTCTGCAGCGCAGTCAGAGACGGTGATTACAGTGAACCAGGGTCTGAGAGGCGGCAAGGTTATTGAGCTAAAGAAGACAGTGGATCAGGCTGTGAAGCAGTGCCCTGGCGTGAAACGGGTTCTGGTTTCCATGAGGACCACCAGCAAGGTTCCCATGACAGCCCTAGATGTGCCATTGGAGGAGGTGAGGCCTGCCTGGTGCTACTGCCACTTCCCCCAGGCAAAGTGTTCCGGGAGTAGGGACAGTGGGTGGACAGAGGGTCTTGGCTGGCCATGACAGTTTCACTGGCATTAACACAATTTGGGAATATTGTCCCACAGCAGCAGTGGCAACCAGAACTGCATATGAGTTCAGGACAGTCCCAGAAGCCATCAGGATGGGCAACTGGTATCTCTTCCCACGCTACCAGCCCTGTGCTATCAGGAGCAGGCAGTGCAAGTCAGGGCTCATAGCAGGGTGGACTGAGGGCTAGAAACATACCACACATGGGCTGCTACTTTGTGAACTCAGCGTTGGACTGCCACTGCACTGCTCTGCACATACCGCTCTGCTGACAGATCCGGCATTCTCTGTGAGTGCTGCTGGCAGCTTGTTGTGTCCAAGGAAGCAGGCAGTGAGGTTGCTCTTGTGTCCATTATCCAGCATGAAGCATTGTTTCTGAACAGGTGAGCCCCTGCTGTGCATTTCTGCTGGCTCCCTGGAGCTACGCAGTAGTGTCTCTGCCTCTGCTCATCGCATCTGCAAGCAATTAGTGCTGGAAAGGCTTCCTGGAAGAAGCTGTGCTGTCAGAGCAGCAACAGTGTAAAATCAGCTGCCTCTTACTCAGCACGTCTGCTCTGATTGAGGAAAGCACTTGCCGGCTCCGCAAGGCGAACGGGAGTTCAGGCTGCTGAGCAAGGGGAGGGGAGGTGCAGAGACAAGGAGTGATGTTTGGGGGGAGCAGGGTGGCACAGGTGCTCAGAGGGGAAGGAGACTTAGGTGAGAGGTGTACAAGAACGTGTGGGGAGCAACACAGGGGAGGTACACAAGCAACATAGGTGCAGAAGCAACATAGGTGCACAAGCAACACAGGGGAGGCTGTGAGACCCTGAGAGAACTGCTGTGCTCTTTCCTGCAGGAGATGATGAAAGAGGATGCATGCTGTGAACCTGCTGTCATGGATAGTGAAGACATGTTGTTTCTTCTCTACACATCAGGCAGTACTGGCAAACCCAAGGGCTTGGTTCATTCCCAAGCTGGTTACTTGCTGTTTGCGGCTCTCACACACAAGGTAATGGATCCCAGCCACACAGTGCTCATGAGCCAGAAGTTCATAGGTAGTGCAGGGAATAGACATGCTCCTTGTTGCATTATGAACCCATCTTGAGCCAGTGCAAAGTCTCAGGGAAGCCCTCTTGGGCCATCAGCCCAGTAGAGCACATCCGCCTACAAGTGGTGCTCTGTGACAGGGTCTCCCAAACACATATTCCTCTGAGCTACCTTCTTGGCTTTCTTCTTTCTGTCACTGTCCTATACTAAATGAAGGAGAGTGCTTGAGGAAACTGGATGCGTTGCTGCCAATCTGACAGCACTCAGTTCTGCCCTGCACAGGGCAGGCATCCTTCCTTCATATTTCAGCCTTGCAGCCAAGGGTTTCCCGAGGAATAAATGGGGCAGTGGGAAGAAGAGCTTGTTCTGCTTTCCACCTGCCTGCAGGCACAGGACAGCACTCATCCAGCTGAGGTGGAGAGGTTCCAATTCTTGTGGGCAAGGTAGGGTTGCTCTGGGCTAAAGTATCACATGTTCCCTCTGCTTGCTGCCTCAGTGCTCCTATGCTGGGCTCCTTGATGAGCTCAGAGTTTCCTGAGTGTTTACTGTCCAGGAGCCCAGAAGCACCTAGGAGAGGTTCATGGAGTCCTCTACCACTTTGCCCTTGCCTACAACTCCTCTCCTTCCGTGTAAGCATGTAAGTACAGAGGGACAATCCTTAGCCAGAAGGTTCTGTTTTGATGCTGCAGGATACTTGCATCAGTCTCATCTAGATATCAGCAAAAGGAAGGAAAGGAAGTGCAAATTTGGCTGTTTTTTTGTTTGTTTGTTTGTTTGTTTGTTTGTTTTTTAATTACGTGTGTGTCTCCTGCAACTTCATAAAGCACCCTAATTTTATTTTTTTTTTCTGATGTTTTCAAAAACTCTGAAGGAAGACAGTATCCCTGCAGGGGTGGTTGGAAGACAGAAGGATGCAGTAATGTTAGGGCTGAGAGAGGGTACACTGCTCCCTGTTGTCCCCCTTGCCAGGAAGGCAGGCCCTGGCATTACCCCTCACTGCCTCTCTTCTCTTGTTCAGTATGTGTTCGACTACCAGGACAGGGACGTCTTTGGCTGTGTGGCAGACATTGGCTGGATCACGGGGCACACCTATGTGGTCTATGGCCCCCTCTGCAATGGTGGCACCACTGTCCTTTTTGAGAGCACTCCTGTCCATCCTAACCCTGGTGAGTGAGGTGTCTCAGAGGAGCTGGGATATTCCACAGCACCCTGCAACACCTGCAGGCAGTCTGATGCCAGGACACATGCAGCAATGGCTTTGTTGCCTCAGGAGCAGACTGCAGGCTGTGCCCAGTATTTTCCTCTGCTTAGGAAGCCACTGCTGCTTCTCCACAAGTGGAGCTATTACACCCTGCCCCTCCCTGCAGCACAGAGAGTAGCAGAGCTGTGTGATGTGAAGGAAAAGGGTCTGCTGCTGCTCCTGAACAGCTTCAGTCCTTCCCATCATGGGATTAACTTGGCTGAGGGTCCTGGCACTGCTAGAGAGCCTTTACTCTCACCTTTTCTATCTCTATCTCTATCTTGGTGTTGGGCTGGGAGGACCTGCGTAGATGCTCACTGGCCCTGTTTCCATTCCAGGCCGCTACTGGGAAACAGTAGAGAGGTTAAGAATTAACCAGTTCTATGGGGCGCCCACTGCCATCCGCCTGCTCCTGAGATACGGTGACGAATGGGTGAAGAAGTATGACCGCTCTTCCCTCAAAGTGCTTGGCTCAGGTAACTGCAGCAGCATGGGCTGGAGCAGCAAATCCTTGGGCATCAGGTTCTGCCTCTTCCCACAAATGCCAAGAACAGCAGCAACACGAGACCCCAAAGTCAGGACACTACACTATTTGGGGATGGGTCCACAAGCAGGTCATGGAAAGCTGTGACATTAACCTGATTTTTGTGCTCTGCTCCCTTGTCTTTCCCCGTGCAGTGGGAGAACCCATCAACAAGGAGGCATGGGAATGGTACTTCCGTGTGGTTGGCGAGACACGATGCCCAGTAGTGGACACATGGTGGCAAACCGGTGAGATGCATATGACTCCTTGTTCCAGTTTCTGCTCTCCCAGGCTTTAGGACTGACCTGCTGCTTTGCTGGCCAAGTGATAACGGGTGTTACTGACTGGTATGAGCGAGGCTGTAAGGGCCCAGGAGCACCTAAACATGACAGAAAGAAATGGCCTTTAAAGCTAACCTAGACAAACACCAGGGGGGTTGATGGCCTATCTCGGCAGGTCCCTGCTGAACTAAATGAGCACAATCATCCATCTGCAAAGAGCCTTTCTCAGCTCTCTGGCAAACCCAGCCACAGCCTGTGCCATGTGCAGCAGGGCCAGGGCAAAGGCTGCTAGCCAAGCAGTGCTACTTGGCTTTCCTCTTGTTCCCAACTTTGATGAGCATTACGGTTTCTTTTTTTTCAGAAACAGGAGGCATCTGTATCTCACCCCGTCCTTCTAATGCTGGAGCAGAAATCCTTCCAGGCATGGCTATGAGACCCTTTTTTGGGATCAGCCCTGCCCTCTTAGATGACAAGGTACATTTATAACCTGCAGTCCAGACACTGGCTCAGCCCACTTTCCCCCAGACATTTGCAGAATGTACTTGCTGATGGGAGTGGAGAGCTGTAAGCATGTCTTTCCTGCTCACCTCTGCTGGACAGCAACCTTCTTTACTGGAAAGGGACAAACAGTGAAGCTGTCCTTCCAACTAGTGCAGAAATTAAACTGTTTTCTAGTTTGCACTGACAAGACAGGCTGTGCTTGGGCTCCCTGGCACATTTTTCCAAGGTGAGGTACCTGGGCAAGAACATCCAGTTCCCTGGAGGTGTCCTGCATCCCACCATGGTAGGCAGTTTAGTGCTGGCAGAGACTAAGCCTGTCGTGTTCAAGTGGGGAGCAAAGGACCCTCTTCACTGCCTTCCCTGACATTTCCATCACAGAGTTGTTAAAACAGGCAATAACTAAACATCCCAAGTACCCTCAGCCATAGTTACTAAAAAGTAACCATTTTACAGGGAAATATCCTTCTAGAAAACAACATCTCTGGAGCCCTTTGCATCTCACAAGCCTGGCCAGGTATGGCACGAACCATTTACAATGACCACAAGAGATTTCTGGAAACCTATCTGACTCCTTATCCAGGTAAGGAAAATAGGTGGCAGGACACTGAAGATATGTTCAGTTGAGTATGATTGTGTCTGCCTGCTGGCTTTCTGAACGAAGGTGGGACTCAGGAGAGCTGGTATGGCTGCTTTGTTCTTCCATAGACCCTCCTCAGTGTTGAGGCCCTTCATCTCCCCAGGCCTGATACCACAGCACTGCCCTGGGAATGGGTCTTTCTCACCAACCTTCCCCATTGGATCACACATCATTTTAAGGTAGTGGATTTGTCTTTCTGCCCCCAATCCCCTTGAGCACAGACCTCTTGGTACATCTCTTGCAAATCCTGTCAGCTTCTATCACTCACCCCGAGGCACTGAGCAAGCCCCAGAGTGTGTGTGTCTTGATATGAAGCTAAGAGGGGAAGCAGCAAGACCACAGGCACCTGCACTGGAGCAAAGTGTTCCTAGCAAGAGGTGATGAGGCAGGCTGGGCATTAACCAGCGCACTGCAGAATGAGGGAAGGAGCCTGATGATAGATCAGGCACCAAAAGAGGCAGAAGATTAACAAGGAAGGTAGGCACCTTCACCCTGAGCAGTTGAGGAAGGCGCAGAGTACATGAGCCCTCGTGCCAACAGAGAGGAAAACGGGGCAAGGTGAGAGTGCAGCTGTTGAACAGCTCACATGTGCTCACTGCAACAAGTGACCATGGCATGGTTCTGGCAGGTTTTTTCTTCACTGGGGACGGTGCACATCGTACCAGAAAGGGCTACTACCAGCTAACAGGACGGCTGGACGACATCATTAACATCAGTGGACACCGGCTGGGCACTGCAGAGGTGGAGGACGTTGTGGTAAGAGGTGTGGGTGGGAGGTAAAGCCATCCAAGGAAACAGCAAAGGCACACTGGTAGTGCTCAGGGAGGTGTTTCTAAAATCCCTGGACAGAAATATGCTGCTGCTGTAGCAGCAGGGAACAGTGTTGGACCCACAGCCTGCCTGTGGGAACAGCTCCCCACCCTTTCCTCTCTCATTCTGGCTCTCTGCAGTAAGGGAGAGACAAAGCCTGGTAAGGCTCATGCTCTAAGTGGATGAATCCCAAAGCAGCAGCCAGACATGTTAAGGAGAAGCATCTTTGGGGCAGTAAGGATTGTGGGATCTGATGGAGCAACCTATAGGCACAGAACAGGGTCTACAAGGTTCAAGCCTAAAGCAATCAGGGGCAGGGTGAAAAGACTTGTGTTTGCAGTCCTACTGAGGCAAGAAGGAAAAAGGGTAGAGGCCACCTGAGGCCCTTCCTGATCTCTCTAGATTATGGTGGGCTACAGCAGCCAAGTCAGGTCAGGGCAGCTCCCTGGTGGCAGCCAGCCTGCTGAGAGCACTGAGCCAAACCCCAGTCCTGTTCTCTTCCAGAATCATCATGTGGCAGTGGCAGAGTCTGCCGTCATCGGCTACCCACATGAGATCAAGGGAGAAGGTAAGATGCTTGATTTCCTACCCCTGAAACATCTTGCCTGGGGCTATGGGACTTTAGTGGGAAGTGACACTGATAGCAACGCTGTGTCCACACCACACAGCATGTTAAGCAGGGATCTCAGCATAGCCATCACAACCTTCACAAGGCCAGCTAGGCTTTGCATAAGGCGACAGCAGCAGCACTGTGGTCAAAAGCACTCACAGCTTTGGCTACAGGGCATCCCCAGAGGCTACCAGCAAAGAGGTTCTCTCCTGCCACTAAGTCCAGGCAGGCCCTCAGGAGCATGGTGTGCACAGCGCTCAGTAACCTCAGGTCTTTCTGCCAGGAGCCTACGTGTTTGTTGTGCTGAAGAAGGACAGTGGCTACACACAGGAGACTCTTGCTGCTGAGCTACAGGAGCTCATCTCCAAGAAGATTGCTAAGTACGCAGCTCCAGATTACGTTCAGGTAACACACGCAGGCTGCTCCAGCACCCTGGCAGCTTAGCCAACCCCTTTCCCTCAGCCTTATCTCTGCTCCTCCCCATCACAGGTCACACACCGGCTGCCCAAGACACGCTCGGGTAAGATTATGCGTCGGGTGCTACGGAAAATTGTGGAGGACAAGGCCAGTGAGCTTGGGGACCTAACCACACTGGATGACCATGAAGCCGTGCAGCAGATCATAGAGGGACGCAAGCACCTGGTGGAGGGGCAGAAGGGCTACTAGCTTGGCTCTGCCAGCAGCCACCTCCTCCACCTTCCCTGTAAAACTAGGGAAACATCCAGAATTGCCACTAAGCAAGTGGTGGCCAGTAAGTGCTCCGAGACCACACCTCCACTGCAGTCTCGGAGTGACCTCTTCACAACAGAGGCCCTGAAAACCTGCCTCCACACGCACATGTGAGGCAGGTGAGAGAACACGACTCATCACAGGAAGAACAGTAAAGGGAGACAAGCTGTGATTCCTACCCTAGGGAGGGCCAAAAGCCCTCCTTAGGGTTCCTTGTGCTTTGCAGTAGCTGTGGAGAGAGCAGCAGGGCAAGATTGCCAGTGCTGGATAGGTATATTACTCCTACCCCTGCTCTGCTCTTCAGCCAGTCTAGCCCAGGACCATACAAGCATCTCCTCCAAAGCAAACCCCAGAAAGTAAACATCCAGCAGTCTAGTTAACAAATATTTACTCTTCTCCATAAAAATAGTTTTAAAACAGGCCGCATATTTTAATGCAAAAATGTTCCTTTTACCTATAGCCATGTGTCATAAGGAGAGCAGAGACACACCCCTTCTCTGTGCTAGCATTCTCCTCCCCTTACAGTGCATCCCTTGGCTCCTTCTGAGGAACATAACCCTCAACAGAGCCACAAGGTACATAAATCTGTTCTGCAGAGCTGTGCATGAAAGACAAAGCTCCCAGAAAGGCACAGAGGGCAGAAAAGGAGGCTGCCTCCTAGCCTCGCACCACTGCATCCTGGACAAAGTGGAAGTTCCTCTGGCCATCAGGCAGCATCTTCTCTTTGGGCAGTCTAGCAGCTCACTCCCATATGAGAGTCAGGGAGGCAGAAGGAGGCCAGGAGAAGGATGGCATAGCTGTCTGCTCCTGACAGAACCCCACACCGTGAGTTCTGACATGCTCTGTGTCCATCAGCAAAATCCAGAATTGGTCTTCCACTGTTTGAATCATAAGTTGACAGCTGCTGGCTTGGTATCTCCATGTCTACTATTGAGAGCTCTCCCAGATGTGCAGGTTCTGCGTCTGGCCAGGCAAGGGCATGTTTTTCAGAGTGCTTCCCCAGCAGGGAGACGCTTCATCTTCTCGCATCGAGTGAGCTCCCATCTCCCCTCCCCATGAAGTTTCAAAATCCAGCTGTGGAACTGTAATTCAGTAACACAATGTTGAGGGATGTCTCTACAAGAGCATGTCCTCCCACAGTGACATATGCCAGCGTTAGTCACTCCCCTCTGCTTGCCAGAGACCCTCTCTACCTCCTCTGTCTTGCCACCACTAGGGAGGCACGGAATGCTGTCTCCCTGTCTCACCTTTTCCAGGCTGGGTCTGTGTCCCACGCTGATCAGCGTCATGCCCAGCTGAAGGCACAGACGATACAGTTCATGCTCCACCTCTTCTGTCAAGGCACTGGTGGCTTCATCTAGCACTGAAAGAGAAGTCGTAAGCCCCACAAATCCTCTCCCAGCCAGACATCTCCCCTAGGCAAAAGAGCAGCAACTGCCAAGAACATTTCACTTATTAACTGGAGTTCACCAAGAGCATCTGCAGAAGGCAAGGAGGAAAAGCCTAAGGTCTCTGGTATTCCTCTAGCACAGCTGTTGTCAGTCAATTGTGAAAGCTGTCCTTCCCCTCAAGTCCTTGAATCCATCCAAACTGCACTGTTCCCCTCATTCCTCTCCCTCAACAGCTGCCAGCCACTGCCTCACCCCCAGTGAAAAAGCCAAGACATGGTCTTCTTAAGGCAAGCCACATGCCAGAGTGCTAAGCTGAGCAGCAGCCAGTGCACTCTTCCAGCACACCGCACATGGAGCTCCCAGAATGGCCTGTGGCACCTTCCTGACTGTTAAGGGCAAATACTACAAATCTGGGGAAGAAAAGTTCAATTTGTTTTACATTGTCTCTACAGCTTTTAGTTTGCAATCCTCAGGTTCCTTTTGCCCAGACAGCACTGAGCTGTTCCACAGGCTTCAAGGGAAAGAGAGTTACTTACCTGTGGCTGCCTGCTACTGACACTGGCTCTCTTCACCCACATCCACCCTGGCTCTCATGGCAAGTCCTCCAACAGCCAGCAGAGAGTAAGGAACTGGCCCCATCAGCTAATCACAGATGCTTCTGTGATCCCTCAGGACCATTTCTCCACTGGTTCTTGTCTTTCTTTGCCATGTCATGACTAAGTTTCCCATATTGATTCCACAACCCTACAGATGTTTGTGAGCTTCAGATATGGCAGCTGCCACCACACTCCCCAGCATAAACACTTCTTTACATAGCAACTAGTGAGCATGCCATTGAACAGGTGCCATTGGACCTGGACGAATAATATTAATCACTAATTCCCTAAGAAGACTATGTCTTATATACAGCTTCTTGATTTACCACCCTCCACACAAACAATGAAATATTTTCACAACTGAATCCTCTGCGTGCTATGCTGCTAAAATAATGGCCAAGGCGAACCATGCTCCTAGCAAACAAGGGATTTCGTAAATTTCTCTGTACCAGCTTCTCTTTACACCAGACATCCCGCCTTCCCCTCCCCCTTTTTTTTCATAGTCAGTCACTCACCTGCATATTTTGGCTGGAGGTAGAAGAGCCGTGCAAATGAGAGTCTCTGCATCTCCCCTGGAGACAGGATGTCATACCTGCAGCAGGGTCAAAATTCAATACCTCACACAAGAAATAGAACTTGTTTGCTGAAAATCATATGGCTTCTGATAACAGAGACACCAACAATCAACTGTCCCTATATCCCTTGTGCCCCGCCTCATGCTGCTTAAAAGTGTTCCCCACTCAAAGAAATCAGCCAAATTCATGCAGATAGTGAGCTCCCTTACCAGTTCCAGTCCACCTGCTCATCCAGTCCTCCAGCCCTTGCCAGCAAATCAGTCTGCAGAGAGCACAGCAGACTTGTGAACATAGTTGCCAACCCTGTCAGCCCATGGCTCTGAGCACAACCACTCCTTTCCTGCTAGTCTCGCTTTCCCCACTTGAGCTGAAGTTGCTCCATATCCCTCCTCTTCCTGTCCCATAGACAGTCCTGCCCCAGCTACAGACAGACCATGTCCCCACAGAAGTCCAACACACAGTCATGCTGTGCTGCCACAAAAAAATCCTCCCTTTTTCCCCTCACTGGCAGCATCAGGAAAGAAGGCAGCAGCACTACTGGTGACTCACCAGCCCAGCCAGCTCCAGGAATCGCACAATTCTTTCATCATCTGCAGACCCTGGGGAGAAAGCCACACAGCATAAGCAAGGGCAATGTGTGCCGACGCCACAGCTGCCCAGAGGATTTGGTGGGGCAGAAGGGAAGGATCTCCTGATACTCAGTGTAGTTGACCTGACCCCTTAATTATATCAGGTCCTGAGCTTTGGCACAGATAGACTCGAAGACTGACTGTTCCTTAAAAATGTTAACCATGCCTGGGAGCAGCATGCCAGTAGGTAGCTGGGTTCCACAGATACACCTGACATTTGGGTCAGTCCATGGCCAGAGATGGACACAGTCAGAACACAAGGATCCAGTCTTCAATTGCCAAGGCCCTGCCTACCAGTTTTGCTCTTACAGCTGAGACTGCACAGTGCGGGTGGTGGAGTCCGGGGAACAGGGCTCAGGAAACAGCTGGGAAAAGGATGCTATGTGGGATGAGAAAAACCTCAGGGTGAATCAGCTGTGTAGCAGAACATACACTTGAGCTGCTACAGTCAGCATCTATGGAACCTGAATAGAAGGGCTGTGCATCTGCCGTGGACCTCTGTGAAACTGCTGAACAGCCTCAACAGTAGCTGATGGCTGTAGTTACTCTCTGCAAGACTGTGACTCCCAAGTGTTTGAAAGCAGCAGATAAAACTGCTGGACATCTCCAAGCTATAGCAGACCATATGTGGTCTGACTTGGGAGGAGGGCAGGGGAGAAAAAAGGATCTGTATATTCTGACCTCAACAGAATGCAAAGTCATGGAATATCATTTGAAAAAGAGAAACAATGAAAGATGGAGGTGGATGGAAAATTAGATGAAGGCAAACGTGGCTTGCCTAAAGTCAGACTGTGCCAGACAGATCAGGTGTATCCCAACAGCAACATGTATCACATCTAGCACAGCAGGTAGAGCATGGCCAGCTTGTTCTTATTGTACTAAGACAGTAAGTCCTTATCAAGTGAGTATGTTCCCTCCCAGAAGGGAGGGTACACAGTGCTAACCTCAGCATACACTAAGGTAAATCTTGTAGGGAAAACCAGAGCAACAAAAGCAAAACAGATCAGTGTTCCTGATGGGCCATGGCAGGGGAGAAGCTACACTGGGTACAGGACAGTGAGCTGACATCACAGGGTTGGTTAATTGCTCTAATGAATTTCCACATACCTGAAACTGGATATATCTCCTTCAGGGGATAGATCACCTGTTTAACAGAGCAAAATAAACCATGTCGAGAGAGCTGGACACAATCCCTCAGAGATGCAAGGGGGGTGGCATGAACTCAGGCACAAGGGAAAGAGCAGCCACAGGCATCCTCCCTCTTGCAGGCCTGTCTGCACCATATAGGTTCACAGGACATGACCACAGCTGGGAGCAGAGCTGAGGCCAGAGTAGAGACAGTCCCTGGGCTCACCTGCTCACGCAGGCTTCCATCGGTGAAGAAGGGTCGCTGTGGTAGGAACACCACTCCCCGGGGGCCAAAGCAGGTCAGCATCTTGATGCTCCCTGCACAGGGACACACTCACATCAAGCGTGCAGTACCAGACAGCAACTCCCCACTGCCCCCTGTGTAGTCCTGTCCCATAAGGTAGCCAACAATCCCCACAAAAATGTGTTTGCAACACAGGGCAAAGCAATGAGAGCCATAGAATGTGATAGACAGGTGGCTCCAATTGGTGGATCAGTGACACATTCACCATCACAAGGTGGCATTGGCCTCACAAGACCACCTTCCAAACTCAGGGTAGCCTTGGTTGAGAAAGAGAAGGCTGCAGCATGTAGCAGTCCTTACCCCGCGTGCTCTCCCAGAGTCCTCCGAGGACCCTCAGGAGAGATGTCTTCCCTGTACCAGTGTTTCCCACAATCATCACACTGTTTCCTTGTGAGATCCTGAGGCTCAAGTCCTTGATGAGCAGCTTGCCAGAGGACGGCACCGAAAGTGTCACTTTGTCCAGAAGGAAAGCTGTGTCCCTTGGCACTGGGTCCTCCCCAAAATGGCTGCTGGACCACCACCAAGACAAAGGAGGAGAGATCTGGGAGTAAGTGACCACGCTGAGATTGTCAAAGATCAGGCATCTTAGACCTCCTGTGTCTCTGTGACAACAGCCTTGCCCCACGCACCCCAGGAACGACAAATTAGTGAGCACTGACTGCTACAATCAACTGCGTGCAACAGATTGTGATACCAAGGGCCAGCTCCACCCCACGGCAGCTCCACACTCTGGCATGTAAGCTGCAAGCCAGACAGTTGCTGAGAGGAGACTCACCCGTCCAAATCCCAGCTGGTTTTGGCTTCTGAGTAGTTACCATTTTTTTTCCTGCCAAGGCTCAGCAAGGTCTCCTGCAGTTCACCAATCCTAGACAAACATGAATGCCATGGGCAACTCCAGCAGCCTCCTCACAATATACAAATGTGCCCATGTTTGCACACAAGCAATTTTTTCTTATTTTTTTAGCAGAGACGTGGGCAGAGTCTTGTCCTGCACTTCCCTTTCTCCCAGAGATGTGCCGACAGGGAAGCTCACCTGTGTGTGTAGCCAGCTACATCAGTCACAGTGCTGGAGAGATCTATGAGCTGGCTGAAGCAGCCAATGAGGTAGATGGAAACAAAGGCATTCTGGAGAGAAATCACATGCCAGAGTAAGGGTCAGTGCTGAGGTGGGGTGCTGTCCCTTACTTCATGACTGCAAGGAGGTAGCCAAGGAGTCCACACATTTGGCCATGTCAGCTGACTTTGCAAGATCGATGAGAGGTTGTGAAGTCACCCAGGGCGGTGGGAGTGAAGGAGAAGATGACCACATTTGAAGGGAACTGGGTTTCCCTGCTTAGTGCAGCAGTTTTTTCCAGGTGGACACATATTCACCTGCTACCCAGGGATGGTGTTTGCAGAGTGACTGCTGGCCAGCCCAGGGTCCAGCACACTTGCCCTAAGTCAAGCAGATCCATGCCACCAGCACCGTATATGGATCAGAGCAAGATGTCTCAGCGTGCAGTGTTCACTTAACTATTTTTAGCTCTGCATTCTCTATCAGAAGCCAGTTCTGAGTATCTGATAACGAGTCAGGTCAGGAAGGCAAATGCAAGCCAGCTCAGCCTCACTGATGGCTGCGGTCACCATAGGCAGACCTGCAGCACTGAGTAGACCCCAATCCCCCAGCACTGCTGAAAGTCAGAGACTTTCTGACCTCACTATTTTTTTAGATACACAGGTCTGAGCAAGGAAACACTTATGTAGATATGACCTTGACAGCTCTCACTCCCAAGTTAATCATATACCAGCTGGCCTGGCTACAAGTTCCCATTTCCATGACACCATGGCTAGGGACAGTGTAACCTGAACGTTAAGGGCTGCAAGATTATCTAGCCCCAGGGCTACCAGCCCCATTTGAAACCTCCATCCTCAGTGTCTGCTCACCATCCACAATGAAGTCTGGGATATAAACCTTAGCTCACCTTACTGACGAGGGCACTGAGCTCTGTTGGAGTCAGGTCACCGTAGACCCCGGAAAAAATGGGAATGGCAATGACCACATAGCTCAGGATGCTACCCAGATAGTCAAAGGTGTTGATTCCAACTGGGCAGAAACAAATTGAGAGAAGATAAAGAGTTAGAGTAGGAACCTCTGTCCCAGCCAGGCTCAAACATGCCCATGAGCCCAGCCAGAGGAAGACACATGTTCTTATGAGCCCAGCCAGAGGAAGACACATGTTCCTGTCTCAGTCCTTATGGTGCACCAGAGCAGAAGAACCCATTTCACAGGACAGCACAAGCACTAGGGTGAAAATTCATTTGCTAAGCAAAGAGCACTTTGGAGCAGACTCCTGAACAGAGAAACATCATCCAGACATATAGCTCAGGAACCATCATGGGGCAAAAGTCACTTTGCCTGCTTGTTTCTATGCTTCAGGGGTTTGGCTGACTCTCAGTAAACAGGAAGGATAGCAAAAAAGGAGCTCTGGATTGAGACGGTTTTCCATGGAGTGTATCTTGGAGCACACAACAGGCAGAAAGACTTAAGACCTCAAATTCCCACAGACACCTCTGTTCAGGACTCTCCCTCCCACACATTGCTCAGAAGCTCACTATGCTTCTGAGATGAGGAAGAGCTGTCTTTATAGCAGTCATTTAAAGCCAAAACCTGGACTTACTAACAGTGGGAGAAGGGAGATTTTCAGAGGACAACTATGCTTAAGGGACAGGCTCTATAGGAAAGAAGTTTCCACAGCTTCCAACCACATATACCATCTTCTCCTTCCTCAAAGGTTAAGCATTGCCCTCTTTTCCTGGCCTTTGAATACCTGCCCCATAGAAAGCCAGATTCCTGGGTTCTCCACAGCTCTGTCTCTTTATGAGGCTTTTACACAATAGGATTCCCATTTAGCGCTGCAGAAGGCACCTCTGTTCATCCTCAGGGCTTTCATGCACCTTCAAGAGGCGGGAGAGGAAAACACAGCACCCACCCAAGCGCTCTACCAGTAGAGCTCCCAAGCATGTGAGCCACCACAATGGAGCTACTCACACAACCCCCACTTCAGCCCCCAAACTCCCCACTCACTGTATAGCCACAGCTCCTTGCCTATCAGCTCTCTCTGGGTCTGCAGCAGGCTCTGCAGCCTCCGGTCTGTGCGCATGTGCTCCACTCGCCCCGCCCTGTAAAATAAGATTGCATCAGAGATCCCAGGACCCACTGGCTTTAAAACTGAGGCTTGGAACAAGTCTGGCACCTTCACTTCTAAGTAACAAGCTCTTCACTGAGCAGGAACTGAACAGCCAAGAGCACCTTTCTGAAGAGCATCATCAAGAAACTGGCTGAAACAAGCAGTCTTGCAAATCTCTCCCAGAGCCTGTGGATGCTGCTACTGCAAACAGGAGGAGGGTCACTGTCTGCAAGATCCCAATCTGGAGCAATGCACACCCAAGGTCAAACACATTTCCCAAGCAGAGCCTGGGTGGAAGACTGGGATGGCACTGCTACACAGCTGGAGCCAGAAAGGAGAGGACAGGGGGGAGTCCAGGAGGTGATAATAAGCCCACACAGCCTACATGGCCAGCAGCCCCAGTTCACCTCTTCTTATTTCCCACTCCACAGGAGTGAGTCAAAGACAAGCCCTGAGCAGTGCAGCCCCCAGTGTGAGTGACTCCAGCCCCACAACTCCCCTTTTCCAGGGCTATATCCATCGGGTCACCCTCCACCCAATTTTGCGGTGATGCTCCCATGGCCAGGCTGAGCCAGTAGCAAGGAGACATCTCAGCTCTAAACAACCACCTTCAACAAGCGTGGCAGCTCCTTCTGCTGTTTCACAAGGGCTGGGCTGCCCTCAGGTGGCAAAATGCAGAGAGCTCCACATCTCGCTCCAGAGATGTAGCCACAGCAGCTATTGCCGCTGACATCTAACACAGGCTTGTGCCCAGTACATACCCACATTCCCATCACAGTCCGTGCAACAGAAGGGCCTGACTAGATAAGGCCAGATGCTGCACAAAAACATCTAAATTAAGATTTTTTAAAGTCTCATTTCTAAAGATTCTCAGCTCTTAGAAAAATACATTTTCTTTCTCAAAAATGCATCTGGCTAGAATTCAGTCTGGCTTTTTTGTCCTACAACCCAGTTCAGGTAACTAGTGAACTACTGACAGCAATCTTTGCTGTCCAGGTATTTGGAAAGGAGAAAACCTTGGACACAAGGAGTTAAAGGCAAGTAAGGCACCAAGGACCAGAGCTATTATTTCTGTTGCAGAGGAAGAGAGACTGCTGAATTGGTTTCCTCTTTTCCTTCCACTCACTTCACTTTTAAAGCAAGTTTGCCAAAGGTTTAGAAACAAAAAAAGTAAAAAAGGGACAGTGCTCAGCTTTTGTTTCTTCCTTTACCAAAACAATGGTCAGGCAGGTGCAAGAGGACAAGGTCTAACAGAGAAGTTGAGCAATCAAAACCAGCCACTCACTTCATGCTCCTCCTCTTGCAGGACTCTAAGAATGTAACCTTCTAAAAAATTCCTTTATTTTTAATTAAGATGAATACCATGAAAATGCCTGGTTTTGTGCAACTCAATTTAATTCTAGTTTGCCACGAAGTCAACCTTTCCTACTAACATGCTGTACTGAAGTAAGACACTCTGTTTTCTGGTATAATTCACTTTCCATTTTCTACTTAGTAATAGAATAAAAAATTTCAAAACTGTGAGGAAAACTACTGCAGCTTAAGTAAGGGTATTCAATTAGAGTATCTTCTCCATTATAAAAAATCCTAATTAACCAGTAGGAATCAACCAGTCCACAAAGAGATAACTGAGACTTACCAATGCAAACCAAGATTGATATCAGTTATTTAATTCAGTTTCATACCTGTCAATATAAATCTTTATGAAAGCAGTGATTTTGAATCAAACCACTTTGGAGAAAGCACCACAGCACTTGAAATGCCCAGTCATTACAGCGCGAAGGAGACAAATATAGATCAAAGGCAGGGAAGACCAGAGAGATGACAGCCGCTGCTTGCTTAAATTCCTGGAAGAAGTGCAATTTCGCAACACACAGGGCAAGGGCAGACTCGTGACATGAGAGAATCAACAACCTCCTGGCACCCCAAAACAGGCTACAGCAAAATCATGGCTCTTTTCCTGGGTTCTCAAGATTTCTGTGAACAAACCAGCAGCTCAGCAGACTTCAGGGCACCACTAAACAAGGAGGTGCTCCCAGTTGTGCGCTCAGCTCTGGGGTAAATGGTACTGAGCAAATTCAAAGCAGCAGTATAGCATAGGGAGGGTCAGAGCACAGACTGACCAAGAGGAGCAAGCAGAGGTAAGCTGGCCAGGCAGCAGCGAGCACACCCGCAGAAGACGTGCAGGTTAATAACAGCAGGATGTTAGAAACACGTAACAAGTTCCCAGAGGAAAAAGATGCGATAAGACTTAGAGCAATCTTCCAGGTAAGGACCTGGCAAAACATCAGCAATTGTCTCTAAGCCAACACCAAATCTGTATCTGGCCTCTGGGGATGTTAGAAGGGAGGCAGAGGAAAAATAATTGTCTCCAGTTTTTGTGGATTATTTCTGCAGATGATGCACAGAATGCAAAGAACACCATGTCAGGGCTGTAAGACGCTGCAGTGGAAAGGAAGGGACAGAAAGCTCTGGCTGCAGCAACAGGACTTGGGCTCCTGTGGGACACGTGAATACAACAAAGATGCCCTGAACTGGGATGATCCTTATGAGGATATAAGGAAATGAACACTACTAACCTGTAGAAAGCAGCTGGTTCTGCATGGACACGAATCTGCATGTGCTTGAACCTGGATAACCAAGAAAAACATAATAATTGTACACAAATGCTCAGTGAATTACGTAGCCAAAACCCTTGCTCTAGAGGAAACTCATCTTACATTTGTCAGAGCACTGATCTGAGGCAGTTCCTGACAGAAACACTCAACAGGCTCAAAAGGCACCAGAGACCAAGGTTTAGCACATGGTGACATCATTCTGGACCAGTTCAATGGTGCATTTGTTTGGTATCCTGCTCTCTGTGCACAATGTCTTAGCCCTTGGGCCTACCGTTTACTTCTAGTCCGGTATCTACACCATACAGAATCATCACAGCCAACTGCCCTGGTCTAGGCTCCCTGTGCCACATCAGCTTCTGCTGCTGTCCTTGGATACCCTGAGCACCGGGGAAAGCTGCAAAGCCCCTACCACACACCCAGCCAACCCTGCAAAGGAAGGGGAGTAGGTGAGTTACAGAGCATATGGAAAGACTGTGATGTTTCAGGAATTTAATGAAAGTGGTGGTGAGGCAGAAACCTGATTTCTGTCAGTATATGCAATTCACTGAACTTGCATCTACACTCACTGAAGCTCCATGTGCAGTTTTCTTCAACACACCCCTAGCAGAGGCACCAGCAATGACCAGGCAAACAGCCTGAAGACTGTGCTGGGAGACTGAACCAAGGGCAATGCCTGCCATGACAGAGGGCAGTGTCCATCAGCACATGGATGCTGGGGCACAACTACACAGGTAGGTTTCTTTGAGTTGGGGAAAAGTCACAGACAAGAGAAGTAGCTGTATACATAGCACTGAATGGTGACAAAAATGTAGCTTTCACAGGAGCTGCCAAGAAACAGAGAAAACACTGCTCAGCTGTGACTCACCTGAAATCGCCCTCCAGTTTTTCCTGCTGCACAAGTTTAGACACAATTGGGCTCATCAATACTTTGTTTGCAATCGTCCCAATGACAAAATACCCAAAGATGCTCACCGGGCCTAGCCAGCCTGTGCTACAGAGAAGGAGAAAGAGAAGTCAGCTAATAATCCAAGCAAAGGGACATTCCTGCGTCACTGGGCTCAAGCAACCAAAGACCTCAGCTGTGACCTCTCTCAGCTTTCACAGAGGTTTGGAAGCCAATACTGTACACCCCAATGTCCCGAAGGCAGAATTCCCATTGGAGTGCAGAGACCACTCACCTGTGTGTACAAACATCCATCTGAGGAGTTGTAACATGGGTGCCAGGCTTCAAAAAAGAGCATAGGATAGAGGCATGAAAGCACAGCCAGGATGCATCCTTACCTGTGAAAGCACTGGTATGTGTAGTAGGCCAGCGTGAAAGGTGAGATGACAAGCTTGCTGGCCATGGAGCTGAGCTGCCTGCAGAACCTCTCCACATCCTGGCTGATGCGCTGATCCCTATTCAACACAAAGAGCCACGGACACTGTTAAAGCCTAGATGCAAGAACCAGTACTAAATTCCTAAAAGGGAACAAGCCAGACTGTTTCACTGTGTGAACTTAGGACAGGGTGAGGTGAACAACCCTATGTGGGAGGGACCTGCAGCTGTGACTCCTGCTGCCCCATAGGAGACCACTTCCATGGCCCACCAGGACCAAACTAAGGGCCTCCCTGGTACCCAGGAAGAACAGCTCTTGCTGTTACTTTCATCCTGTTCCTTATATTAATCCTTTGTTTCACTTTCAACAACATTCCTCAACTCTGTGCTAAAGGTCTCTGCATCCTCGTCCTTTACTGCTCTCCTGGAACAACTCCCAAACTACAAGACACTGCCGACTCTCCCCCAGACCTTTAGTACTGGTCCTGCATCTCAGGCATCAGAGCCAGCAGGACCGGCCGTGGCACAGGCCAGGCCTTTGTCATCTGTTGCATACTTGCAAACACTTCCATCAAAGCCACAGTTCCACAGTAAATGGTCCCTCTGCTGCAAGGAGGGCAGTGCTTCCACTTGCCCTAGCTCACAGGAGCAGGCAGCAGTACACCAAGCATTCTCACCTCATTGGCAGCAGGCATGTGGGTGACAGACCTTCAAGTCCCACCTACTGTACTGCTGAGCAGGACTTGCACCTGGGGCAACTAGAAGAATTTCAGCGTATTTATTCCCTCGGCACCTCATCTGTCCGGAGTACACAGACAAGGACTTCAGCCTGCTGTGCTATGCCCAAGTGGAAAGAACATGACTGCGGATGTTGGAGACCAGAATAAAGAGTGAGGCTGGACCCCTGGTTATTCTCAGTGCAGATACAACTACAATGACTTTCATCTCAAATCTTTTGCAGCCCTGGAACAGCAATGGATGTAGGTTTGGGGCAGCTCTCGCCCTGACTGACCTTACAGTCATAATTTTTTCCTTCTCCTCAGACTGCAATTGTTCCCATAAAGTTGTAATTTAAGTTGCGCTACAGACTCATTGGGAGGCTATTGCTTTTTACGAGCTATTAAGCAACATGTAATGAAAACACATAAACATCAATTCAAATGCCCTGCTAGGTGCTGCAAGTGTTTATATGGCACTTAGAACCCACTCTTCATTCTGTTGAGATGGATAACTCCATGCATCTAACACTCAGCTTGGTTTGCACTGCATAATAGGAGGTCTCTTTTATCCTTCTATTTCATTCTCTCTAAGGTGCAGAGAAAAAATTCTCATCAAGAAATTGCAAGATGAAGAGAATTTTTGCAGTGGCACCAAAAAAAACTAAACAATAAGATTGGATGTTGGAGCAGAAGCAAGGTGGTAACGAGAAATACTCCGCAGTAATCCCACACATTTGGTCTGCTAAGGTCAGGAGAGCTGGCTCTATTGCTGCAGAGCAGAGTGACCCAGTTATCTCCTGCATTTCACTGCACAGTGTGAACACATTCCCTAGTTAAAAATAAACTTGAGCAGAATAATCATGGGGTTAGGGGCCTCTGTCCTCCACTTCCCCCCACCCCCAAGGAAAAAGATAGGCTTGTAGGAGCTTCTGGCTATGGCCAATGTGCTACACTGCCTGGGAAGCACTGCATGCCTTGGTGCATGGATTTTTAACCTCTCCTTGCAACTCCACTACCACTGCAACACACTCTCAGAAATGAACGTTCAACGATGGTGGGAGTAAACCCAACAGGGGCTGGAAAGTGCCTCAGCATGATGATGATCAGCTCCTGCCAAGCACATAGGGCTGTCTGACCGAAGCCAAGCCCTCTGTCTTTGCTTGCTGCTCCCCTTGCATGCAGTGAGTTGCTCTTACTCAGGTTCTAGCACTGGGACAGCAGAAGCAGCCAGGGAATGGGTCTGGCTGAAAAGCGATTGACAAAAAACGTCTGGGACACCCAGAGCACGCCTTCTTGTAGCAGCCACACAGACCACCACGCTGTGCAACAAAATGGTGAGGACAGGCAGCCAGGAGCACTAAGCAGCAGAAGCACACAGGCTGCTTCAGTTCCTTGAGGTCAACACTATTAACAAGAGTTAGAAGTCCCTGAAAGACAGCCATTTCTCCCCGGGACCCTGGGCTCGGTCTCCCCTGGTGCCATCAATGTGGGAGATGGCACCAGTGCAGTGACTAGACCAGAGGTGCCCCCTCCATGGGAGTAAAGCTTGGACTCTCAAAACACCTGTTCGGAAAACATTATCCCTTGATTTCTTGTTTTTCAGCAAGTATTTAATAATAACTTCTTTAAATTCCAAAGGGGGGAGAAAAGCCTCTACCCTGAGATTGGCTCAGTTGATTAGAGCACGGTGCTATTAACACCATGGGTTCGATTCCTGCATAAGCCCTTCACTTAAGAGTTGACTCTTAAGTGATCCTTGTGTGTCCCTTCTACCTCAAAATATTCTGTGATTCTGCGACTTCTCACATGATGTCTAACGTAGGATCTTTAACTCTTCAAACTGCGTAACTACAACAGCAGTGCCCCGTGTCCAAGGACAGGCTGGAAGGCCAAGGTCCACATGCAGTTGTGAGGAAGGGAGGTGTTCGGCCTTCACTGCACAGCCCATGAAGATCAGCAGCTCTGCAGCAGGAAGGAGAGTGCACAAAGCAAACTGGAGAGGGACCTCAGTCAGGGTGGGCTGAGATAAGCAGGGAGGGACTGAATGCTCCTCCTTTTCTCATATTTCAAGTCAGCCCTGACGTTTCCTTCCTAGGAACAGGAAAAGGGAAATGCAGCCCTCATACAGTGCAAAACAAAGCCCTTCCTGGACATGATTCCCCGATTATCATAACCACTAAAAACCCAACTGAACAGAACTGTGTTCAGCTGCATACTCTGGTGGTTGAAGTTCAAACAGAACAGGGACTGTCCTAAAGCTCTGGGTGTGTGAATGCAAGGGAAGGCACTGCCCTCTGACTTCAGCCAGGCACTTTGCAACACCACACTGAGTGCCAAGGGTTGAGTTTGCAGACAGCATGTTTTATATTAGAAGCAGATGCCTGTTCTGATTGATATCCATATTCCTCTCAACTGAAATGTTCTACCCCTAAAACCATCATGACCAGCAGTCACAGGAGTTCCCAGCAACAGGTACCACCGAAGCAGAAGAGGGTATTTGTGCCTAAATGGTAAAAGCTTCTAGGGCTCAAACCCCTACCCAGAGACACAGAGAAGCCAGGAAAAGGTGCACAGCAGCCTAGGAGAAGCCAAGCAAGATACTGAAAGAAGCTGCAAGCAGCCTACGGATTATCGATGTCCTCACGCAGCACGTGCAGGTTGTAGTAGACCTGGCCTTGGAAGTAGCAGCTGTGAAGGTATTCAGTGAGGGATTGCCTCCAGTTCACGTACATCATGTTGCAGATAAACTGGTCGAAGCTTTTTAGCTGGAATGAGGGCAAAGAGAAAGACAGGAGAGATAAGTGCAAAGAACAAGCATTTCCCAAAATGAAATAAAAACTATCAGTTTGTACTAGCGATCCATCTCACACATAGCTACCTAACTGGGCATGGGCAGACTTAGATCCTCTGTGACCAGGATAATGATGGGAGCCAAGGGGAACTTTCCCTTCCTCTCCCAAGACATGTTGAGCCTCTGGTCTTACCGTGGAGTTCACTATGATCAGAGTCACGGCAATGGCAGTCAGTGTTTTGAACCCGGAGAAATCCTTGTTCCCTAGGACCTCATAGTATTGGCTGGGGATGACGCCGACCTGGTAAATAACCAGCTGCTCTGGAGGATGGAGGCAAGCACGGAAAGGAATTGAAGGACAGAGGTGAGAAGGCCAAGCGGGGGAACACGGCGAGCACCGTGGGATGCCGCGCCCCCCTCCCCATCACCCCGGCTCACCCAGCAAGGCGACACCGAGCAGCGTCAGGAACATGAGGGCGCTCGGGGAGGGCCACCCGGGGAAGAGCACGGCCAGCAGCCGCAGGAACCGCCGCAGGAACAGCCCGTCCAGCCGGGGGGCAGCCCTGCAACGGAGGGACACGCGGGGGCCCGCAGTGAGCTCGAGGGTACCCACCCCACCCTACCTCCCCTCCCCTCCCCTCCGCCGCCTCCCGCCCGGCCGCGGAGGCGCCCCCGGCCCGGCCTGTCCTGTCCCTCCTCACCGGCGGCCGCCCCCGCCGCCCCCCGCGCTGCCGCTGCCTCCCGCCATCGGACCCGCCGAACCGCCCGGGCGAGTGCCGCCCCCGCGGGCGCTACACGGCGATATCCATCACCTCTCCTCGCCCGGCATCAGCCCCGCCCGGGGGCGGCCCCGCCGACACCGCCGCGCCCTTCCGCGTGCGCCGTCACCGCGCAGATCCCGCCCGCCAGCACCGCCCCCCCGCGCCAGGCCGGCGGGAGCGCCCCCTGGCGGGCCGCTCCCTCACCGCTGGCACAGCGCCCCCTGGCGGCGCCGTGTGAGCCTATGCGGGGAGGGCGCGGTCCCGGGCAGAGGCACCCGGCGGGGGATGCGGGGGTCGTGGGTGCGATCCCGCTCCGCACCTCCACCCAGCCCGCCCGCTCACACAGCCGGCCTGGGGCTGCCGGGCAGGCTCCAGGGCCGAGCAACAGGCAGCAGGGCCGCAGAAACCAGGCACTAACCTTCCTTCCCCTGAGGAAAGAGCTGGGCAGGCGCGATCTGCTCCCTCTGGGGATCCCAGAGGCTGAGGGACGGTTCCCGTGGGCAGCGGGTACTGTCCACCAGTCACAGAGGGCACAAGAAAGAAGGACCAGTACTAGTTCTGCATGTTTGGCTTATTTTGGGGTCGGCAGTGAAGTTTCAGGTTGCTTCGAAAGGACACACAACTCGTGGTGGCCACTGCAGGGGATTTTTCAGGTGGGGGACCTTGGGTTAAGGCAGCGATTCCCAGCGTGATGGTGAATGGCAGCGTTGGTTCCCACTCTCCTGCGTGAACTGGAGCAGGGCAGCACGAAACCCCGGGCAGAGGATAGGGAGAGACTTCAAGAAAGCAGCAAAGGCCTATGCCAATGAATGGACCCTCTCTGGCTTCTCAGTGATTCCAAGTTTCATATAGAAACCAGCAATTTTTTTTTTTTCAGATTTGGGCTGAGTTCTGGTTTCATAACCCAGAATTCTGGGTTAGGAAATGTTTCAAAACAAGTAAATTTCTGAACAAGCCTGATGATCAGGGATGAGGGATCCTATGAGCTGTCATCCCTTCCTTACTCATGTGTCTCACACCTACTAGCCTGTTGATGCCATTTCTTCTGCAGAGCTTTTGGGATTCTGCATATACGCCTTCCCATACACCAGGTAGCTTTGTTCTTCTCCCAGTTCCCTGCCTCCCAGCCCTCCTTCTCTTCCCTCATCCTCATCTCCTTCATCTTTGTTCTGCTTCTAGCTGCTCAGTGGTCTAGATACTTGAATACACAAAATCAGAGTATATGCACTCAGGGATGAAAGAAGACACATCAGTCTGTTTCCTCAACAAATGGCCCTGTCCCTAAGCAGTGTCCCTTTCTCCTTGTCCTCATCTCCCTCTCTCGGCTCTTTTACTGATGGAATTCACAATGCTATCAGTCATACCTAAAGGTTAAGCTCCAGAGGGCAGAGATCAACCCTCTGAAAACCTGACCTCAGCGATGAGTAATTTTTATGTTAAAAGAATTGGGGTTTTTTTCTCAGCTGTTGCATCAGATTTGGGCAACTTGCTCCTAGGCAGTCACATCCTCTCATGGTGCAGTACTGCAGCTGTGGCAATTGTGTGTGTCACCTTCTCAGTACTTGCCGGGACTGAACTGACTTCTTTGCTCTCTTGTCCACTTTATGATAAGGGGATATTCCTCCCCTTCCCTTCCCAGCTGATGAAATGGCTTCTCAGCACCAAGGGAGCCAGAGGATCTGAGACGGCCAGAACTGTCTATCCCAAGCCCATCCTCCTACCTCTTCCTCCTCCCCACCCTTTGTTCTGTCCCTGTCACCCCATGACCACCACCTGATTTTTCCTAGGAACCCTCCTAAGTCAGCCAAGATCAAGAACAAAAGAGAAGTGCCTTCCCGGTGACTCTCCATCCCCCCTCAGAGGCTGTGCCCTAGACACTCAGAGCTGCTCTCAGCATAGAAACATTTACATCTTTTACAGCACTCCAGCTCCACTTCTCACGTTTCTCTCCCAGCAAACACCATGGCCATTCCAGTGTGTGCCTGGGGGCAGGGCTTGGGAAAGGACTGGGGAATCACAACTTGAGCAGGGGTTTATGGGTCTGTTTGCACTGAAGGGCCATATCTCAGCTCCCTGACTAGCTACAGACCCCAGAGAAACCCCTCTGCATTGCTAACCTGTCACTAAAGTGCCATGAATCCAGGGAAGAGAGAGCTGGGCATGGCTTGCTAGGTCCTGGACTCCTTGAGGCAGTGTGAGTGAATTCCTTGTGGTGTTTAAATCCAGCCCCATCTGCTCCTGCTTGCTAGGTGTGAAACATCCCATCCCCCATCCTCCCCTGCATGCTGTTAGATGCATTTTTGCCCTGTCCTGGACCAGTGAGAAAAGCCAGATCCTCCTGCACCCCTGGGCTCACAGTGGTCCCCACTGCCTCTCTGTGTTCCCATTTCCCTGTGGTCCCTCTCTGCCTGTTGGCCTGTAGCTGGGATGTAGGGAGAAGCCTGACAAAGCCATTTTTCACTGTCTTCGAGGGGCAAGTGGCTCTGGGTGTTCTCTGAAGGAAACAGCAGCTGCCTGCTCACAGAAAGAAACACAAAATTGCACCCTTGACTCTGCAGCTTGCTTTCCCTCTTTCACAGGTCTTTCTTAATGCTGCTGGCTTTGTGCGATGTTGCATAATGAAGCACCGCCGGAAGATTATCCCCCTCCTGGGCTTTCCAAAACTGCATCCACGATTTCCTGCCCATGTTTCCAATTTCTGGTCTCTTCATATGTGCCCATCCTCACTGCAGTTTGCAGTTTCTTCAGTTTGGGATCACCTCCAAGCTTTAGCCCTCTGTTAGATCATTAGTAAGAGAGAGGTAATGAAGGCTGCCACCCTGAGTTTCAGCTCTGTCTGCATTAGGGTGTGAACTAAACCAATTAATCTTCCTTTGGACCAGCAACCTGAATTGGTTGAGAGAGTCCCTCACACTCCTGTGCCACCCCAAAGCGAAGGGTGGGAATGGGGAACCGAGGGAGGCAACCAGCAGAGGCCAGGCTCAGCATGGCTTAAACCTCCATGGAGCCACACCATGGGCTCCTGCTGTGATATCTTAATGATTCTGCCTTTTCCTTCTCCACACTCTGTGCCTTAATTAGCCTTTCCCCCTCCTGTGGGCCAAACTGCTCTGCTTTCTTTTCAATCCTCCTTCCTTGTGCTTTGCCTCTAACAGTGTCTTTCTACTGTACACTTCAAAGGCTTTTCTTGCTGCATCTCCCCCATGCTGGCATCGGCTGGTAACACCCCAAAGCAGGCTAGGTCTGCCATGAACTCATAGCCATTGAAACGGCTTCAGGCCCTTTGGATCTGGGTAAGAAGCAGGCATGGGGGAGGAGAGGCGAAGGATTTTCACCACTTCACCTATGAGAAGAATTATTAGTCACACAGGAAAAACGAGGGGGAAAGCAGACCCCTCCTCCACCCACCCTCCCCAGTGGAGAGCCCGCTGAGGGCAGAGTGCTTTTATGTGCAAGTGGGAGGGAAGGAGAGTGTTAGGGCTTCAGAGGGAAATGCTTTGATCTTGACTTTGAATCTCCTGCAGTTCCCAGCTCTCCTCCACCCCTCCCACCCACGGCCAGGACCCCAGGATGTAGCCAGGACTCCTGGTCCTTGCTCGGTGCTTTGGTACTGCACTTGGTGCTTCATGTTTAATTTCCTTCTATGTGCCAGGGAGCCTCATGGAGCATTGTGAAACAAGTGCACAGTGCCGACACCAATTTTAAACCTTCCTTCCAATTTCACAGAGTGGGAAGGAAGAGGGAGGCCAGCAGCCAGAAGGCAAAAGAGCCCCAAGCTGAGCAGAGGTGAATTAGAGATGGGACCTACTGTCGGGGCTCTGGTATCCCAGGGCAAGGGACGGGCATACCTAGCTCTCCTGTGCACTTGTGGTGCATTAGACTGGTCAGTGCTGAACATCACCCAGAAGATGAACTGGGAGGCAGTCGCCATTAGGAGAGGGACAGAGCACTCTGAGTGACTCTCAGGAGACAGCACTGATGTCCTGTTGTTCCACAAGAAGTGATCTTATGTCAGAGAGAGAACAGCATTGAGGGCTCTGGGTGTTCTTTAAAGGATGGGAAGGAGGGTGCTGAGGGGTGCTGGAGGAAGGGGAATGAGCCTGAGCTCTTAGTCACTTCAAAAGAGGAGGGCAACAGGGTGTGGGAGAGACTTAGGGGCCTCAGTCTCTTGTCCAAGGTGGGATCAAATGCGTAGGCCAGTTCCCCACTTCCCTTGGGAGATGAAACTCCTGGCTGGGCCTTGCCACCAAACTGTCCTAAAGTTCAGGCCACATACTTCTGCCCTCTGTGCTGCCCCTCTGTCCTCAGTCATGTTGCTGAAGTCACTCCTGTTAACTGGTCTAGTTCACTGAGGTTGATGCACTCCATGTCCCTGCCTGCTAGTTCTTACTTCAGCATCACCAAATAGAATTTCTCCTTACATTGTCTCCTATTATAATTTAATCACTCCAGCAATATTGCTCTTGGCTGAAAACTCCCTGCAGTTTATCCCTCTCCCTCTTGGTGTGATGTGAGCAGAACTGAATAAAATCCACTGTCTGCTGGTGTCCAGAGCTGTCCCAGGGCATGCACAGACAGAAGGGTGCCTCACAGGACCTCTCTGCAGAGCCCAACAGTCAGTCTCCCTGATTATCTGTTTAAGGGCTCCAGCACAGGCATGAGGTAGTGGGTTCAGAGGTGGTTTCAAGTCTGAGAATGAGAAGTACCAGATGATATGAACCCCAAAACAGGACTTCTGTCATTCACCTTGAACAAGTTACTACAGAAATTGATGCGCACTCCATGTTTTCCAGTTCCCTATTGGGTACAATCACACCAAAACCACTTGACATTCCTTTCTCCTGTGACTGGTTGGTTATATTGCAGCTGTAGCAAACCGATTTCTGTTGCCAATTCAGACTGCAAGCTCTGCTCATTGCCTTCCTTGTGGAGCAATGCCAGGCACAGGAGAGAAACCCAGCCAAGACAGCAGACTCTTAGGACCCTCATGCTCTCAGTCCCTCAGCAGTCCCAGCTCCCCTGACTTCTCAGAAGGATGATAGCACTCAGATTCAGATTCTGCAGTGCTCTGGAGGGAGAAAGATGGGAAAAATAGAAGCAAAATCACCAGCAAGGACTTTAAGGGGATGGGCATGTCGATTTAGCCCGTGTATAGATCATAAGTGGATCACAGAGTAGTTTGAGTCAACCTATTCCAATTCCAGAGGCGGTTTTGGCAACTGGCTCACAGTCTGACCTGCCTCAAATGGCATTTGGCTGCCCCAGGTGTTTCAGTCATGTCCCATCCTATCTGAATAGTCTCCTCTGGACAACCCTACAGTGAGTAGGGTGCTCTGACTCCCTCCACTCCTGGAGGTCCCCTAGGTGGCAGTGGAGGCAGAACTGGGGAACCTCTCTGATGGGATGCACAACTGAGCATTTAAATGTTGTCCCCATGGGTGGCACTGTCAAGATTGTCACATTCCAGGGACAGAACCAGAGGAAGCCCTATCTTATTATACAAGAACACAGCACAATGTCCTTGAGACATCCTTCCTCATGAGTTTCAAGTCAACAAGAAGTTTATCTGCTGAACACAGAGGTTGCTCTTGACCTGGGAGAAGACTCCATTCCCAAACTTGGAGCAGTAAAACCTGCCTTACAGCAAGGCTAGAAATATGGTGCCCTGAGGCCTCCCTGCATCTGAACACCTCTGCACCTTTTCTCTGTGCCTTGTCTGAGAGAGAATAGGCTGTAGCAGGCAGATTAAAGCACAACAGGTAGAAGAGCTTCTGGCAGCCAGTCTCCATGACCTGCTGTCATGCTGGAGCATCCTGCAGCAAAGCAGGAAGCACTCTGGTCCCCCACCGAACTCCTCCAAGGAGCAGAAAAATGTTAACTACTTGTTTATAAGGTGGAAGCGTGTGTGTGCAGTCATCTGCATAACAGAACTGCCCAGGCTGTCTCTTTGTGTGTTTTCCAGCTCCTATGTTAATCACTGACCCTGCTGACTCTGGCATTTACCAGTGTCTCACTGCCCTGTGAGCACCACTTTGCATTTGCAACCGAAGAAGTTAAAAGGATGAAGGATGAGAAGGGAAGCTCAGCAGCTGTGGATATGAACGCTAGCCTGCCGGGTGAGGGGTGGGGTAGAGGAAAAAGAGCCAGGACTGGACGGGTAGATAGGGAGAGTGGAGCTGGCTTTAGAGGTACAAAGATTGCTTGAGAGGGGGAAAAGCTCATCAAGGGATGGTTTAGCTCTCTCTTCCTTGCACTGTAGCTTCTATGTGTCCACTGAGAGTGACCTCTGTGAGCACGGAAGGCTGGAGTTCAGTATCACCTGGGGTGGTGACTCCTAACTGAGGCTGGTAGGACTGTCAAGCAGCCAGTTCACAGCTTCCAGGGAACCAATTCCTCCTGTCAAACCCTCCTTGCCTGGCATCCCCCCACGTTCCCGGGCTCAGATGTGAGACGAGAAGTGGGAAAAATGCTCTGAGGTATGTGCTTCTGAGCAGTGAAGGTATGCCTTGCTTTGTGCAGCAATGCTTGCTCCTGGACTGATGTGGAAGGGAAGGTAGCAGGAGAGGGAGCTGGGCACATTTACCCTGTTTAAAACATCTGTGTTTAGTTTCTTCCTGAATTGCACACGAGTCCCATATGTGGTGAGCCCTTATGCCCTCTCATTATCAAATGCTGCAATGTAAATGAGTGCCAAGATGAGGTTCCCCAAGGGGGTGGTAGGAAGTCTCTGGCATCAGGAATTACTTTGTGCCCCTCGCTGGGTTTGGGGGGGTTTGGGGGAGAGAAAACTACTTGCTGCCTGCAACCAGAGCTACACACACAAGGGACAAACCAAGACCAGATAGCAAAGACCTCAAGTCTTCTCTGTTGACCAAACTCTGACCTCTGTTGTTAAAGCGTGCCCAGCCCTCACACTCAAGAGCAGATGGGCTCCTTAGGGTCCTATTTTGGGGTGGTGTAACTAGGGATGAGACAGGTCCTGGAGGAAGCTCCAGGGCTCTGGACTAGAGGAGAGGCCATGGGGTGGAGCTGGTGTTGGCAGCTTAGCGACACTGGAGTGAGATGTCTGATGCGCCTGCTGTTTGCACAGTCTCACGTGATGCTCGAGGGACAGGATGAACCCATTGTGAGAGCAGGAGTTAAGGAGGGGGACCTCGGCCCTGAGATTAGGCTGGGGAGTCAGTGGGGCAGAGATAGGAAGAAGGCAGCTCCATGGAGGGCCCAGGCATGGGCAGGCAGATGCAAGGCTGTGCAGGAGGCTGCCCAGAACCGAGGAGGGGAAAATATTGCTGTCATTTGGGTGCCTCCCACAAATGAGAAAGTTTTGAAGAGCTTTCAAAACTGAGTTTTGAAAGTACAGTACAGCTGATCTTCATCTGCCTTAGGAGCCCAGGGGATCCCACCAGCACTCGGGCATCACTTGGGGAGGGGAGAGGAAATGTTAACTACCTTCTAGCTAGCAGGATGAAAGGACTGCAGCCTCCTCAAGAACAAGCAAGGAGTGGGGGCAGACACACACACAGTGTGCGCCAACCCTGGGGCTGCAGTGACACCCACACAAGACCTGCCTGCTCCCCGTGGGACACGAGAGGTGCTCCACGCAGGCGCCCAGCCCCCACCCCGCGGCACCCGTGGGCTCTGCCACCCGCCGTGAGGCTGCAATCCCGGACGGGCTGTGAGGCAGGAGGATGCTGTGGGGCGCAGGGTGTCGGGGCGAGCCGGGGCGCAGCGGGGCAGGGCGGCCTGAGGCGGCGGGCCCTTTAAGCGCGGCGGCGGCGGGACAATGGCCATTATCACTTTAGCTTTGGAAGTGACCCCCAGCCCGCTCCGCTTTCATCTGGGCCGGGGCGGCGGGGATGGCCCGCTTCCTGGCGGGGGAGGGGAGGGCGGGGGCCGGCGGGGAGGGGCGGCCCGGCCCGGCTCGGCCCGGCACGCGGCCGCACGCTCCCGGGGGTCACTGCGGGGCTGGCACCGGGGCGGCCGCGACTCCGCGCCGCTTCCTGCCGCCGCCCTTAAAGGTGCGGGGCGGCCCGGGGCGCGGGTGGGGCGTGATTTGACTCGCGGAGCCAGGTAAGTGCGGAGCTGTGCCGGGCGCCGTCGGGGCTGCAGTTCGGCGCTTTCCCTTCCTAACCCTGGCCCTGCGGGCTGTCCCGCCGTGGCGGCACCTTCCCCTGGCAGGCGGGCGTCCCGTCCTGCGTCTCTGCTCAGCAGCTGCCCGGGCACCGGCGGCCTCTCCCTCGCTCGGGGGCTGTGCGCCCTTTTGTCTCCCGGCGAGGGGAGCGGCCGCCCGTGCTCCCACCCGGGGTGCGGGGCTGTCCTCGTCCCGGGGCGGCCGCACGGAGCCGCCTCCGCCGCCCTCGGGAGAGGCAAGAGCGGCCGCGAGTGCGCGCTCACGGGTGCCCGGGGCTGGGGGCGGCTGTCGGGCACCGCCGCACCCCAGCCCTCAATGCCCCTGCCCGAGGGGCGGACGAAGCTGCGTTTGGTTGCAGCGCTTCGGCCTAGGTGAAGGTGTGTCCCTCTCCCGGCGATCGATGTTCGTGGGCTTCGGTGGACGTGTGGATGTTGGCAGACTGAGCAGGCTGCCCGAGCTGCCAGTGCTTCTCACCCACTGAAACTCCCCCGGTGATATTTCAAGCCTAGACAGCTCCTGGAGCTGCCTCTGCTCCTGCTGAGCGGTCAAATGAGCGCCTTTACCGCTGGGGTGCCCTGAGCCCGCAGCTGGGGCTGGGAGGGGAACCACCTAACTCAGCTGGGCTGGGATGCGTGGACACCCCTGCTCCTGCGAGGTGCCAATGCTGCCGGGCAGCCCGGGCGGCAGGAGCTGAAGTCTCCAAGATTCCTGCTGGCCGGAGCGTTTTTTGGGACTGGCTGGGGGAACTTGCACTACTGGATGCCATCGGTTTAGGTGAGGGAACGTGATCTTCCAAGTGTTTCCTTATCTATTACAATGCAAAAGCAGCCAGGTTAGGTAAAACCTCTTTTATCTGCTGCGAAAAGCTCCCTTTGGTTACCTCTTGATGCTGAGACGGTTCAGTGAGGACTTGTCTGTCGTGTTCAGCTTCCCTGGGGGTGTGCAGGGAGAAGTGTTCGCTTTGCAGCAGGTCCCCTGTGTTGAGAGCTGCCTGGGTTTAATCTGGCGATGAACCAAGCCCCCCAGCTTGTCTGACTTCTGCTTTTGATTTACCCCAGCCCTACTCCACTGTTTCAGCTGTGGGTTTTGCCTTAGGATTGCTCTGGGCAGCAGGAGCTGACAGTGACATTGAGGCTCTGGAGTTGTCACTGAAGAAAAGGCTTAAGTCCTGTGCCCCCAGCGCTCCCTCCCCATTTCTCCCCCAAGCTGTAAGGGGGTGGGAAATACCCCTAGGACATAAAGACCAGGGTTGTTGCTGATGCTCCCTAGCCTATGTCAGCTCCTCACCCTCTCCAGGGGAAAAAAAGACTGTCTTGCCTTTCTTGGCTCTGCTGGCGGGACAGTGGCAGGCTGTGTCTGCTGAAAGGGGAAGGGGTGGCTGCTGCAGAGAGAGGTGACTGGCTCTAAAGGGTTTGACAGGCCCCAGAGAAGGAGGTCTTGGGCATTGTCAGCCCTACAGCTCTCCTGAGGGACGCCTTTGCTTCAGCTCCTCAAGCCCATATTACCACAGGCTTAGTCAAAATTTCTGTAAACTTCTTTGAACTTCCAGGAGAATAACAATACACACCTGACCTGAAGTAACAACCACATGCTTTCTCAGACCATGATTTCAGGACCCTTTATCTTCTCTGCTTCACAGCTGTGTGCATTCTCCTATGTTTGCCTCTGATAACTGATGCCCCATAGCTGTGGGAGCAGCTGTAAGAGGGTTCTGGCCTTTGACATGCAGGAGATCTTGGAGGAGTTTGGAGCAGGGGAAGTGACTTGATTTGGTGACTACCTGTGGTCTGACTAAAGGCAAGGGGCGGAAGCAGCAGGGAGGCTCCTTGTGGTGAAGTGCCTGTATGTGTCTGTGGGATTCTTTGGTACCTCATTTCATCTGTGGTTTGGTCATGGGCTATGGCAGATGCTACAGCAATAGTAACCGTATCTGCAGCTGGGCTGAGAACTGGGAGAGGTCAGGCAGGATATCTGTCCTGCTTTTCCTGCCTGGCCCTGCTGTTGCCCATCTCCCCACACAACTGTGAGTGCTTGATACCTGTGAAGTGTGAGAAGGTGGGCTCAGACTGGGATGTGAATTATAATAGGCTGCAAAGTGATGCCCTACATGTTGGGGGCAGTATGGGAATAAACCTTAGGAGAAAATGGAGGCGATTCGGATTCTTATTTGAGTGTTGTGGTCCTTTGGAGAAAACTGGCTCAAATGGGAGAGACTGGGCTGGTGGTGAAAGGATGCTGAAGAGGGCTGCACTGATGAAGCTGGACCATAGGCTAAAGAGTGCACAGTCATCATGAAAGCCCTTGGGAATGGTGGGGGCAGAGTCATAGAGGTGTCTAAATGCTGGACAAAGAGGAGAAGGCAGATTTGACCCTTTGTATTGCATGAATGGAAATTGGCATGCAGAGGAGGGAGGACAGGACTGGGCCCAGCTCAGACGGGGAGGAGGGCTCCATACAGCCTCTGAACTACCCACTCAGTGCTCACACTCTCTATTTCTTTGGGTTGCCTCCTGCCCAGTAGCTCATCTACTGAAGCCCTCGTTTTCTGACTTCTTTTTGGCTGGTGGTGTGCGTTTGCCGAGCAGCAAGTGACATCTAGCGTCAGCTCAGGCAGCAGTAGCCATGGCTTTGGCTGGCTCTGTCTCTTCCTCCCATCCCAGGTTCTGTGACAGCAGTTTTCAGTGCATGCAATGACTGCAGCTGCAGTGCTCCCCTCTGAGGGAGGGGACAAGCTCCTTGCTGCTTCTTCTGTTGAGCTTGAACAGTTTGAGCCAAGATCCTCCATGTCAGCATGCAGTGTGGTTCTGCCACAGGTCCCTTCCTGCAGAGGTGGCAAATGTTTTCCCTTTGAGAGAAACCCTTCTCTCTGGGTGCTGCTAGGGTAAAATGGTAAAATGGAAAGGATGGAGGTACTAGTGGGGGAGGTGGGTGTAGGAAAGATGCCGGGTGCAAAGCCAGGCGTGCAGGGGTGGGAGGTGATGTGGCTTCCCACCCCGATGGATGCAGTCACTCCTTAGTTTCACTTGAGACATGTGGAGGACGTGTGCTGCCCACAGGAGGTCACTGGAGAGCAAGCTGAGCCCGTGTCCCGGTTCCAGGTCTGCCTGTGAGGACTCGGGCTTCCTCCTTTGTGCTTGGGAGTGTGGGTGGAGGGGTGAGCAGTGGCCTTTCCTCTACCTTTTCCCCCCTCCTGTTCTTTGGGCAGGAGCTGGACCTGGAGGCCAGGCCCCTGGCAGTCTGTAGTGTGCACTGTTTTCATCTCCAGTGACTTCTTTCTTCTTCATCCTTCAGGATGATCCAGCGGCACCACCTGGTGCAGTCTGTGCTGCAGGAGCTACAGGAAGCCACTGAATGCTTTGGCCTGGAGGGTCTCACCAGTGCTGCACTGGAGGCAGAGAGGACCCTGTCATCTTTCTCCCTGCCTGGCTATTGTGGGAGTCAGTTCCAAGAGGAGCTAGAGGTTGACCGGGTAGCCAGGAGCCTCTATCCTGAGGATGCCCCAAGTAACATGCTGCCTCTGGTTTGCAAAGGTGAGGGAAACCGCCTCTTTGAGGCCGCCAGCGTGCTGCTCTGGGGCAACCCCAGCCTCAGCCTGGAGCTGCAGGTGCGTACTGTCGTGGAGATGCTGCTGCACAAGCAATACTACTTGAATGGCATGATTGATTCCAAAGTAATGCTGCAGGCTGCCCGCTACTCCCTTTGCACTGAAGAGACCCCGGAGATGACCAGCCTTCCCATGGCTATCCTGGAGGCCATCTTTGATGCTGATATCAAAGCTACCTGTTTCCCTGGCACCTTTGCCAACATGTGGCATGTCTATGCTCTTGCCTCAGTACTGCAGTGTAACATCTACTCTATCTATCCCATGAGCAACTTGAAGATCCGTCCCTATTTCAACCGGCTCATCCGGCCCAGAAAGTGTGGCCCACAAACCTCCACACTCCACATCATGTGGTCAGGGCAGCAGCTCTCTAGGCAGGTCTTCAAAGCGCAGTACTTTGTGGCTGTGGTTGGCCTGGAGGAACTAGAACCCACAGCACCTTCACCAGAGCCTCCTGTCCAGCCCATGAAGACCCTTGAGCTGCTGAACAGTGACCCCCAGCTGACCTATTCTAACCTGCGTGACCGGTACAGCATTACCAAGAGCACCTTCTACCGCTGGAAGCGCCAGTCTCGTGAACACCGGCAGAAAGCGGCTGCCAGGTTTGCAGCTAAACACTTCCTCCAGTCCTGCTTTCAGGCGGGCAATATAATCCCCCTCCAGCACTTTCGACAAATGTTTCCAGAAATCTCCCGATCCACATACTATGCCTGGAAGCATGAGATGCAGAGCGTGGTCAATGGTGATGCTTCTGCTCTGCCTGAGGCTCACAGGTTGCAGGAGCTTCACAGGGATGTCCCGAAAAAGGCTGATGTGAATGAGCCAGCTAATTCACAGGGGAGCTTAAGATCCCCAAGTCCTTCCCTAGATCCCATCCAAGCGGGAATCTTCATGCAGGGAGCCAAATCCTACCTGGAGAAATGCATTTCTATGAACACTCTGGTGCCTTACAGGTGCTTCAAACGCAGCTTCCCTGGCATCTCCAGGTCTACGTACTACAACTGGCGAAGAAAAGCAATCAAGGAGAACCCCAACTTCAAACACCCCCAGTCACCAATGGATAACCAGAAAACTCTACCTACGGGAAAGCCATTCCTGCAATTGAAGCCAAACAGCGTGCCTGTTAGGAAGAGACGGAATGGAGACCGACCAGTGCTCAGGAGTCTCCTGCAGCTCAAGCCTTCTCTCTGTTGGAGAATGCAGCTGCGAGATGTGGCCAGGAGGCAGGTCCAGCAATGGCAGCTGCCGTTCTGCAAGTACCGCCTGCGCTACCCATCTCTCTCCTCCACAGCCTACTGGTTTTGGAAGGGCAGTGGCCAGGCTGTTGGGCAGCATCACCTGCCCTGGACTAGCTCCAGCCAGCCTTTGAACCGTGTGGCTTCCCTGGTGCCTCAGAGAGTGGAGCCAGGCCTCAAGCCCCAGTGCCGAGTGGAGGGAGCCACCAAGCACATAGATAAGCCAGTGCCTGCCATCCCATGCAACACTACCATTTCGGGCTATGCCATGTCAGACAGAGCCAACAGCCGCATGTTTGTGATGGATGTGATTGCCACTGCTCAGTTCAAGGCACAGGCAAAGCTGTTCCTGCAGCAGCGCTTTGAGTCGAAGAACTTCCCAACCTACAAGGAGTTCAGTGCCCGCTTCCCACTCACAGCCCGTTCCACCTATTACATGTGGAAGCGTGCCCTGCATGATGGGCTGACGCTGGTAGATGCCTGAGTGCCAGTTGCCAGCTGGCTTGGCCACAGCTCCTCTGCTGACATGCCCTTTGTTTCTCCAGTGGGGTGTCCAGGCTGGGGCCTCACTCTAACTTTTGTTCTGATTTTGTGTTATTTTGTTCCTAGTCTCTGGCTTTATTTTCTGTGTGGTTCAACCAGGTATGGGAGCATCCTCACAGCGCCTATTCCCAGAGACTGGAAGAATGGAAGGAGAGGGCGCTGAGCTGCCCCAAAGGGAGAGGGGCCAGGAAGTTGTCCTCCCTCTTTTTTGTGCTCAGAGGATGAGCAAGGGAGGAAATACTGTACCAGTGTCACGGGATGCTGCCGGACCTCTTGAGATGAAGGATGTGAAGGTCTCTCTGCTTTGGGCAGTTGCTTGAATGAGCAATGTGGAGATACCCAGCATGTCCTCAGTGAGCAGAGTAGTGCTGGCTCAGCTGTGGGTGAGGAAGGGCTTGGGGAGTACTCAGCTTTATGCAAGAAACATCTTTGGTCTGGGTTCTTCCCAGCTAAGGGGAATAAAAGCTTCACTTGGGGTCAGTGCTGATGCCACCTTGGTTTTTTGGCTCTTAATACCTGCCTTGGGTTGTCTTGATATTACCTAGAAGAGCAGAGGTTGATAGAGGAGGAGACTTGTCTGTGTCCCCACTGTAGTCTGTCTGTTGGAAATGCTAAGTTCAGAATCTGTGTTTTGAAGGCTCTAGAGAAGCTGTCCCTGACCTTTCAGGTCTTGTAGCAATAACCTTTCACACAAACCTTTACTTCCTCAGCTGGCAGCTGCCTTGCTTTTCTAGGGTCTCTCTTTCCTGGTGCCTGGGAGAAGGCAGAGAGACTGAAACTTGTGTGCCCAGTGTTCCTGCATCCCCTGCGCTGTGCTGCAAGCAACATGGATTTCTCCATGCAGCAAGTGAGACACGCATATGTCTCACTTGTAAGAAACCAAAGCAATAAAGACCATTCTACTCTTAGTCCTGTGTGGTTTCTAACTCATGCTGTGTGATTTATAGGCAAGGCTTTGCCTTCCCTGTCTGCTTTCTAAAACTGTCCTGTGGGCATTGCAGTGGCAGTCTCTGACATGTTGGTGGTCCTACCCTGAAGTGGTGGTGCTGGACTGGGAAGCTGAAACCAGCTGTTTGCACCTCTGCCCTGTGAGCATCTTGGAGTGCAAGGTCTCTGCCTGACTCCAGAAAGCCTCATCCCCTGAGTGTGTGAGTTTTCTTGTGGTCTCTGCCAGCATGGCTGTGCAGGACTAAACTGTAGGAGGTCTGGATCCGGCTGCTACCATTGAGGTTTGTGGTGACAATTGCAGTACCTGCCCTTGTTTCCTAGGAGGCTGCCAGGAGTCAGAGCAACCTACAGATGTGAGGGGAGAGCTTCCTGAGGCCTGCATTTACAAAGTCAGCCCCCGAGGCTGGGTTGGCAGACCTGAGTCTTTTTTTACCCTCAAGGTTTTGGCAGGGGCATTAGGAGCTCCAGTTACCTTGTTAGAGTTGAGATGCTATAACACATGTTGTGGTGTGTCTGTTCCCCATCTGTCCTCCCCCCAATCTTGCTCACTAATAACTTGTTTTTCCTTCCTCAAGATGTCTGGAACCTCTCACTGACTGCTGCAGCCCAGTCGAGCTCCTGGCATAGTCTGGGTTTGCTCCCTGTGAGCCTCCTCAGCAGAGGGGCCCTATGCTAGGAAGTGCTGCTGAGTTTTCCTCTGCAGGAGAAAGGGGTCCTTAGGGTTGTCCTGTGGTCTTCTTGGGTTTGAGCTGTGAGGTGTGGCAGCCCCAGAGGAGCAGCATTGAGCCACAATCTGGAGCATCTCTTAAACCATTTAGCACCTTGTCCTTGGTAATGGTGGGATTTCACCACCATCCATACATTCCAGCATACCCTGTGTGGTCCCACAGGAGTGAGACAGGGGGAGGGGTGCTGTGGGAAGGGAGGCACATGGAGACCAGGGAGCTGCCAAGCAGTGCTCTGTGCTGCTGCAGAGAGCCCTGGGCTCTGTGTGTCAGGAAGTAATTGGAGTAATTAGCTGCCAGGGAGGACTCATCTATGAACTCCTCTAAGGGAGTGAGCTGGTAATTAGTCCAGAAAGATTACCTGCGTCTCCAAACGGCTGGAGATAGCTGCTTTCAGTGGCAGTGGTGGCTGCAGCAGCAGCTTTGAAGATGCTTTGAAGGTGGACACAAGACCCCAAGAGTCTGAGCCAAGGGAAGCAGCAGGGAGGGTGGGCTTTCTCACTGTGGGTGCTGACAGAGGTCCCATGTGGGTGGCACTGAAGCTGGGGCAGACCGTGCTTGGCAGCAGGGCTGGAGCATCCATTAACATGCCATAGCACGGTGGGTAGGGGTCAGCTGCTGCTGTGGGCAAATGGGCATCAGTAGAGCCTGGGGAATGCCTGTGTTGTGGGACTCAGTGCTCTGCAGGGTGCAGGAAAGTGTTTTCCTGCTTCCTATCACTGAACTCTCCCTTAACTGGGAGTGCTACATGCATCACACCTGGGCACTTGCAGGATGAATCTCTTCTGGGTGCTGGTCTTGGGCTTCCACCCCTTGCAAGATGTTTTTTGGAAGCCCTGGTGAAAAGACTTAGGTATGGTGGATTTTCTGCCCTTAGCTGGATGCCTGGCGGCGGGGGTGGGGGATGGCACTCAGGAGGGGCATGGTAGGGAGGGAGTGCCTTTATGTTTCTGCTTCCCTATGCCTTGATGGCAGCAGGCTATCGTGGGTAACTGCCATCATGGCATCACCTAAACACTGGGTGTAAATCTCTCTCTTTGCATGGGTGCAGTGAGGCTTAGCTCAGGTGCCACCTAAACTTCCTCACATACAGATGCTTGTAAGCGCTGACCCCAGAAAAGACGAAAATTAAAAGGTGACTGAAAAGCAAAGGCTGGGGGGCTGCAAAGTCCGTGGGCAGCAGCCTGCCACCTATGTGCAATTTAGGGCTCTGCTCTGCCACTAATGCATCCAATTCACGTTCGTGGGAGGGGGTTTGCAGGTGCAGAAAGTGGCCAGTGCAGCACAGTGGAATAGTTGATTATGCCCAAGCACTGAGCAGGTATGTGTTAGCTCAGGCATGGCTTTGCCTCCTGATTTTGCACAGGCAGTTGGTTTGTTGGTCTTAAAAGCATCTCAAGGTGGCAAAAAGGGGTTGCAGTTCGTAAGATAACTCTTGTGTGTTGCTGGGATCATTAGAGTGCAGATGTAGCAGCAACAGGAGGATAGAAAAGTCAGTGCCACCATTCAAAACTGCTCCTGAGCTGACAAGCATTGCAGCAATTCATTACCAAGAATATCTACATGGGGAGAGAAAGAAAAAAGATGGAGAAAGAGAAAAAGAAAAAAGGGATCTTTTCAATCAGTCCCCTGCATAGTTCCCTCCGTAAGTCCAGACTACATGCAACTAGTACTGCTGAGTGAACTCAGCTCTTGAGACAGTTGTTTTCCTCCTGTGCCCCAGGAGGTGCCCTTTTCCCAGATGGGGAACCATCTGTGTCTGTCCTAGCAGGTTACTCCAAGCACTACCAGGTCCCTGTTCTTCCTCTCTGCTTCGTTTCCATTAAAATTCATCTCACATGCTGTGGTTGAAAATGTCTGCTGGAGTCCAGCTGTGACCCATCACTACCCTGCCATTATCTTTCATGAATATTTTTGCTGAACCAATTGCCCAAACATCAGATCCACCTTTTTCATGCTGGAGCAATGGCTCAGGACTTTCCCTGGCCACTGCAAGCAGAAGAGCTCCTTACCTGCTGCAGTATTTCCTGCTAGCAACCCCCTCATTGCATCTCCCTGCTATATTTCAAAACTCTCCTAATTTTTTCTCCTTAGTAAATTGTGCTAAGGTACCCCTCCTTCCTGTGTCAACTTGCGAGTGAAACTATGGAAGATCCATCTTTTTATGGATCCTCAAGGATTTTGCCCTCCAGTTCACTATATCTTCTAAAATATCAATAACCAATTTAATACCTGTCTTAGCCCCACCTGACAACTGTGGTGTGGCTCCATCGCAACAGTTTAGCCAAGGTTCAGGTTAAGTGTGCCCTGCCTTTCCTCTTCTAGAAAATGAGCAAGGTGATATGTAACGCTAATTTAGCACAGCCAGCATCTGGAAAATATGGGATTTTGGAGAAGATACTCAGTTTGAAAGCACTTCAGGAAGGAACACTTCCATCTTTCTAGCCCAATACTGTCAAAAGTTTGTTGCCTGTGCCTAGACTTTGATATACTACTTTGAGTATGGCATTTTGGCAGATACTGCGTTTATTTTCATTTCTTTTCCCCTGGCATCTTCCTTTGTCCCTGTTCTCATCACTTTTCCATCACTTCAGTAACCACAGTTCTCGGAAAGGTAGGATAGCTGCTGCAGGATGGACACCTCCTGCCAAACTCTGGTGATTTAGAATAAAGTTCTATCTTCCTGGCACTTTTGTAACTGCGTGAGTCTGGGTAGGGAGCCTGCCTGTGTGGTGGGAAGAACCCCTTGCCTGTCGGACTGTCCCTCAGCTCTCCGTGCTACAAGAAGGCAGAGTTCTGTCTGTGCTCTGACTTCTGGAAACACTGGGATTCATTCCGACTGACATTTTGATTAAGCAATAAGATTACTTAAAAATGAAGCCAACTAATACTGAAAGGATTAAAACCAAGTTAAGCATCATGTCTCCAAAAGTAAAGATGGAACCGTTGCAGAGTGGGGGGGTTTCTGCTGGGAAGGATCTGAAAGGTTCCAGAGGATGGGAGCAAGCTGAGCGCAGCCCTGCAGCCAGAAAAGCTCCTGAGCAGAAAGGGGGGTGCAGGAGTGGGATGGGGTGGGGTGGAGTGGGGGGAGATGAGAGGCGCTTCCACTACTGGCCCCATCCCATCCAGCTCTCTGGAATGGCTGGAGGGGCAGCACCAGCTCCTCTGCTCAGGGGAGCTTGGCCTGAGGGGAGAACCTTCTCATTGGGGGTGGGGGAACATGGGCCCTCTCTGGTCTACGAGCTCACAAGTTGAGTGCTTCTGGTGCTTGTTAGTATTGACTCTCCAAAGACCCCAAATTATCACTTGTGAGAATATTTAAATTGCATCTTTAAGATACACCTACTAGAGGACAGTTGGAGTTCACCTGTGAAAGCCCTTCCTTGCCTCTGAGATCTCAGCCCAGGCATTATCTACAGCAAAACTGAGGACAGCTGAGAGGAGCAGCGCACTTGTAGATGTGTTCCCCAAATGTTCCTATGCCTGGACACCACCAGGACAAGGAGGGGAACACTGGGGAGTGGGCTGTGCTAGGATAGAATTTGGCAGCAAAAGGGACAGATGATCAGTGGAGGGTGATGCCAACACCCTCCAATGTGTCACCCTCAGTAACCAACCCCTCCAGTGGTATCACAGCAAGCCCCATGGCTCCCTGCTGGCCATGGGGACAGCATCTGCCTTGTCCCCAGTAAAGTGTGCCCACCTAGCACTCCATCCCCTCCTGACACCACTTGTCCTCTTGCCCTGTGGGGACAGCTCAACCTCAGCAGTGTGTTCCTGCACCTGTGGCTGCTGGCGGCTGTAGAAGAGTGAGTGGGTGCCTTCATCCGCAGGGAGAGGAGAGGTAATGAGCCTCCTGATTTCCCAGCAGCTGATGCCTGAGTAATGGCTCTTAATTGGGTTCTCTCTGCAAAAATCCTCTCCCAACAGCCTCAGGAGAGGTGGCATTGCCACAGGCTGTGCCTCCCCGTGCTCTCTCCACTGCAGGCTGTTTTGGGGGAGCAAAGAGGAAAGGATAAGCTAACTGAAGAGATGCACTGCTAAATGATTTTTAATTTTTTTTTGACAGAAATAGACGACTTGCCCTGTCTCAGATAATTAGCTATTTCCTTACTGGGTTACTGTGAAGGGAAAACACTGACTGTGCCATTAAGTGAGCCGAAGGACTTATTCTGCTTTTATTACCCTGTGTCTCTTCTCACTAGCCTCCAGAGGACAGATGGGAGGAGAACTGAGGCATTTCTGCCCCATCAGCATGGTTACAATCCCATCCACCAACCTGTGCTGCTCAGGGAGCAGGTGGTAGCTTTGCCTCTGTAAGGGGCTTTGTCCTCCCAGGAATGAAGGTGCAGGGAGTGCAGCAGGAAGGACACCCCATGTCCAGCCCTTGTGGTTTCCACATAACCCACCTCGGGGCTGACCCTAAGGAGAGCAGGTTGGCTGGGAGGACCAGTGAATCCCTTTGTCTGGGGACAAAGTCTTGTCTCCCCCACAAATCCCACCAGCTTCTTTCCCCTTCTCCATACCATCACCTCATCCCTGAGGGAAGAGGAGCAAGATCCAGTATGGTCCCAGCATCCCTTGTTATCACACCCCAGCCCCCATTTGTAGCCAATGGCCCCATTCTGGTGTGCCACAGCACTTGCCAAGGGACGAGCAGTGTGAGCAGAGCTGGGGGAAGGCGGTAGCTCAGATGCGTTGGTTGGTAGCTTTCTTCTTGGCTGCATCCCAGAAGGAGGCAGGATTCAAAGGCTGCCCCCACCCTTGGGCACAGAGTCCACGCTGTCATTAGCTGCTTCTGAAGAGAAAGGCCTGCTGGGAAGTCCTCACCTTGACCTTGCAGAGGTTAAAAAAGGAGCCCAAGCTGAAAGACACTGTTTTCCGCTGCTGGCAAAAGAAACCAAAACCCAGTGCACCTCAGAAACTGCTGCTCTGAACTCCTGGCTGAGTGAGGAGCATCTCCAAGGCAGGGGAAGAATGGGGGGAATGTTGAACCAGCCTAGGGAATGGGTCTGGCCTGGTCCCCAAGGTCTTGTCCTCACAGCAGGGAGGGCATCTGGGACACCTGGTCATGACATTTCTTGCAACCCAAAAGCCACTCAGTGTTTGAGGCAAGAGAGGGGTGTTTGAGCACATATTTGGGGAGATGGGGAATGAATAAGCTTTCTAGTGACTTTCTGTGTCTGTTTCTTGGTGTCACTGCCTTAGGACAATGGCTGGGAGTACTAGTGGGGTGACTGGGCCAGGGCATAGTCATTTAGGGAGCCATGGGCAGAAGGGTGATGGGACAGGGTTGCTGGGGCCAAGGTTGCAGGACCGCATCTGTGTTGGGGGTGCTGGACAGCACAGGGACAGGCACCCACAGCCAGCTGGTGAACTCGGTTGCAAATAGATATCCTAATTATGGAGAACACATTATTCATGAATGGAGGAGTTATTCTGATATGTCGTGGGACTCTTCAGCACCTCTTTTTAAAAAGGATGCAGGGAAGGGCAGCAGCTTGTGGTGTACACCCTTGTAAGATATCACTGTTTAATTGACCCTCCTCCACCTCCTTCTCAGAGAACCCTAAATCCTCCCTCATCAACCACCAGAAATCTCACTTCCCCATCGCCCCTTTGCACAGGCACAGATGGTCTCTGCACTCACTGCCCTTTGCATCACCTCGTAGAGCTGTGACCTGCCAGACTCCCTGTGTTCCCTTCTCCTTTCTGGGCTAGACATGTTTCCACGCCAGGACTTGAGGCTATTCCTCCTTTGCCCCTTCTGCCCTCATTTGCATTTCTGAGTATTCCCTCTGAGATCAGGACCATTACAGGGCTCTGCTGTAGGGCTAGGGGTCCCAGCTAGGAGAGGGACCCCTTTTCTGAGAGGACAGGAGGGAGGAGGTGAAGAGACACCTCTTCCACAGCCACCAGCATGGTTTAGTTTTACATTTTTTTTTTAAGCCTAATCAAATTTCTGGAGCTTGCATGTTCCCTGACTGCTGTGTCTTGTTGCCTTTTTGCCTCCTTACCTTCTGCTCAGGCGGCTGCAGCAGACGCTGTGAGTCTATAATAAGTTATTCAGCAGTGATCTCCATGCTGGTCCTCAGATTTCAATTTCCACTTTTCCCTTCAGGCTGTTTCCAACTAATTTCTCCATTTGCATAATGCCCCCCTTAGGGATGCTCTGGCACAGCCCCTTCTCCCTCCCCCTCCCTTGACAAGATCATCAGAGATTCAGGCTATTAGTGGAAAACACTTTAATTCTGTTGGCCCTTTGGCCTGGTCCTTCCCCAGGCATCTCCAATTAAAAAAGTCGAAGAAGCCCATGGGGAGTGGGCTGGGGGCTGCAGATCCCCCTCCCCCCTGCCCATGGCAGCCCCCAGAGGAAACCAGCTGGAAGAATTACAAATGCAGAGGCAAATGCATTTTCTTATTGTAGATTTTCATCTAGCAGCCCCAGTGATTTTGTCTGTACCAGAATTGGTGGGAAGATCCCACCCCTGCCCCCCAGCTGGGGGTGCTTGAAGGGGATAGACAAGGAGGGCTTTAGCTGGGTCAGCACTGAGCTGCGGGGTTGTGGGGCTGGTCTATCCTGCTGCGTGGGCACCCACAGACATCCCTTCTCTGAAATAGCACTCTTGTTCTGCTTGGTTATTTGGAGAGATGGACATCCAAGATGGCTGAGCACATGCAGGACAGGGCAATGAAAACTGTCACTTGACTGCTGGGTGAGTCTGCCCCTTATCACTCCTCTCTAAGCCACCTCATCTCTTTTGGATACCCCAGCCCTTCCCTGCAAATTCTGTCTCTATCATCAGAAGCAAGATCTGCTTGTTCCCTCCTATATGTGTATTCTTCTGCTACTCTTCAAGCACATTTTATTTTATGCTTCTACTCTACACACAGTAGCCTGAACACACACAATGCTCCAGTCTCTCTCTCCCTAATTCTCGTCCTTTCCACAGAGGGAAAAAAGCCCACACCACCATCCCGCTCTCAGTGTTAGTTGCTCACTATGATCTACATTGAAATACATCTCCCTCCAAGTTGCCCAGACACCAGCTAGATTATAACTTCCTTTGAGAACAGCGTAAACACCTCCAGGTTTAAGTAAGCGTGGCACTCCTGCAAAACTCACCTCTTTGCTAGCCAGCTCCACGTTCTTATAAACAGAGACTTCTCCTCTGCTTTTTTTATTAGCTCTTCCATGTTATAAAATGTGATGGGAACTTTCAGACCAGCTTCTGTACAGGTCTCTGATGCACTTCTCTCTTTTATGGCTCAAGTACAACAGCAATTGCAGACATTAGCATGCTTCTTTAGTATGAAATGTACATTTGAATGGCACCCAGCTGGAGGAACATGCTGCGCCTCTTGCAAAGCTGGCTGCAGCCTGCCCAGAAACCTTGGGAAGGAAGTGAGGGGTGTCTAGAGTTTGCCTGCAGTCCCCTGCACACGAGGGAAAGAGGCAACAGGGGAGCCATGGCCAGGGAGAGGAGGGACGGTCAAGGTAGATGCTGGGGAATAGGGGGGGAGGCACAGCCTCTTAATGCCTCTTTAGGGCAGCCATTACCTTCATACCCACTTCTGAAGCACTTAATGTGTCTCCAACAATATACAAGTAAGCAAAAGGGGATGCTGGGGATTTCCTTGTCAGCAGAGGCTTTAGGATGGATGGAGATATGCCTCTCTGAGGCATGGGAAGGAGTGTGTTGGGGTCACTCCCTGTGTCTTGGACTCCCTCCATGTCTCTTCCTGTTCTGGATCTCATCCTCTTGCAAACAGCACTCCCACCTCAGACTCTGCATGTCGTGTCAGCCTTTTCTTTCCATCCCTCTTTGTGTGCAGGGCCCTGACCTAGTGCCAAGAGTAGAATCCTTCAGGCTCACATCCCTCCCAGGTTACTTCTTGGGTAGAGATTTCAATTACAAGTCTTTTTAAGGCCCAACACTCTGGGATGGCAACCTTATGGGGGCTCAGACTTGGGATCATCATGACAGTCATTATTAACATGGAGAAAACACTGCTGTCTTTACCAGCCTGCACCAGAAATGGAAGAGATGTTGTGCAACCACCAGCCTGCCTTCCTCCTTGCTTCTGGGATGGGCCAGCAACTGGGATTTCTCCTGTGGATCAGGGGTCTGTCTGCAGAGGGATATGTTAAGCATGCCCTCTGGTCTTGTCCATGCTCTGTCCTCCTACTTCACTGCATCTGAGGAGCCAGGTGCCACCCCCTTGGTGCTGAAGTGAGAATGTTGTCCCCATTACAGGAGTCTGGAGACCCCACCAGGGCTCTGGCCTCCTGGAAGAAACAGCAGTCATTCCCTGGCACCATATCCCCTCTCCTCCCTGTGTGCCTCTTCATGGGCAAAGCTTGGGCACCAGCAATGGATCTCCCAGCTACAGGGCTGAGAAGGGAAGCTGTGGCCCCAGATGAGGGGTGGTGGCACCAGCCCAGCAGCAGCATGCAGTTTCTCTCCTGCACAACTTCCACCAGGCAAACGTGCTCCTCCTGGTCCCAGAAGCCAGACTGGTTCTTAATTCCCTGTTGTTGGATGGTGGCACACTGCAGCCTTGGAGAGAACAGGGATTTACTGTTTCTCTGAAAGGAGAAAAAACCTGCATAGGGCATCCATGCCAGGGTCTGGCTGTGCAAGCAGCCTTTGCAGCACTGGTGCTCTGTGCTCCACAGGAAAGCTCAATCCCAGGAGGGCCGGCAGCCAGTGATGTGCAGGTGGCAGCTATACGTGGCCCCCTTTCGAGAGATAAGCAATCAGTGCTACCACCACCCCGATGTACACTCCTGTGCCGATGGTTATGGAGAGCGCGGCAAGGAAGAGAGCTCGGCGAGAAGCTGAACTGGCCAGATGGAAATCTCCTTTGGAGACAGCCTTGCTGGTCTGGAAGGAGAAGAAATGCTTGTTGCTCACAGCTGTAACAACCTGGCCTTTTACTCAGCATGCAATTGTTTCACTACTGAGTCAGTCCCTTTCCCTAGTCACTCTGTCCCACGGGCTGGGAATAGACAGCACGGTGTTTGCCAGCCCGGAAGGGCTCAGAACAGCAGTGCCACCTACACACATTTTCCTGTGGATTTTGCCTCCTAGGGAAGTGTGGGCTTCAGTTGCTTGTCTGAAAGCACCCATCTGGGCACTCAGCCAGAGCTGTGAGCAGAGGCTGGACCCTTGTAAGAGCAGACAACTGGTTGGTGCTTGGGGTGATGGCTGTGTGTCACTGACTAGATAACAGTATACCCTGTACAGGTATGTATCGAGTACTGTCTAGTCTCACGGAGTGACTCTGGACAGCGTGCTCCATTGGTCCACCACCCTCTCCAGCCTCTGCCAGCCTGGCATTGGCTCCCACAGCTTAAGCCAATGCGCATCAGAAACAAGCACAAGAGAGGAGCTGTAGTGTGATATGGACACCAGGATCTCCTTTGTGTCCAATCTCCAGAGCAGCTTGGTTCTTGTGGCATGAGCTGCCTCAGTCTGGGTCATGGTGTAGAACCTCTGCACTGGAGAGGGGGAGGACAGGTGGGAAAATGCCGGGGTGAGAAGCTGGGCAAAGGGCCAAGAGCAACTCCAGTTTCCTAAATAACACCCAGAAGAGGCAAAGGAAAAGCCTGACCTCCAGCAACCCACACCAGAGCTAGAGGGTTTGCAACCCCACAACAACTGTGGAGACATCCAGGATCACCCTTTGCCCCAACCCTCAGAGTTATGGCCATGGCACAGATGAGCCTTAGATCCAGAAAGGTGCTGGCCACCTCCAGGGCTGCTGTGGCTTGCAGGGCCCTTGCTCCAGCACTCAGCACACACAGGCAAGCAATGGGATCTCTTACCCCTTGAGAGAAGTAGAAAGCAGCAATCCCCAGGGGCCAGAAGCAACACAGCATGGAGAATAGGGCCAAGCCCAGGTGGTCCCGGGGGGGAAGCATCAGGAAATGATCCTCACTTTCACTGTCGCTGGAGGAGTCGCTCTGCAAAACGAGATGAATTCAGCAAATGCCCACGTCCCTGTGCCTCACTGCTGGCTGCATCTCAGCCCCTCACCTCCCAGCTTCTGCTGTCTCCTGGTCCCATCACATATTTTCATATGATTCCCACCAGCAAATTCAAGGAGTAAATTTCAAAAATATTTTAGACTCTTCAGCGTGGTTTGATGAAGAACAACGTAGCTCAGCAAATTCAAAAGTGGAATGGATTCTTGGCTCACTGCCAGAGCAAATGCTGAGCTCACTTGCTGGGGGTCTGGGATTTCCCTGCATCAGAGAGAGTCTTAAACTGAAATATCTTCAGCTTTGGCAGAACTGACTGTTTGTCAGCTTAAACAAACTTAAACAAAGTGCCTTATCCCCATTAGAGACTAGGAGATCAATATCCTGCTAAACTAATTTAGGAAGTGAGGGAAAGCAGTTGAATTGGAGCCTCCATTGCAGGGGCAACATGCCCTCTCCCCCCAGTAAGTACATTGCTTAGCGGCTGCAGTCAACAATCCTGGCCAGCGTCAGACTGCCCTAGAAGTGATTTGTCTCAGAGGGGAAGGCACGCAGACATGGGAACACCCCTGATTCCATCTGAAAAGGCCACATCACCAACACCAAGAGCAGCAGAACTGTGCTGGCTCATCAGACATCAGCTCCAGTGGGTTCTGGGGACCCACTTTCACCTCTCAGGGTCCTGGATGATGTTCCCAGCCTTGGCACCATTGCTCAAGTCACGGTGGGGCACAGTGCAGCAACGAGGCTGCTTTGTCAGCTCTCCTTCTTCCTTTGCAGGATTCATCCTGTCTTTATATATAGCTTTTTCTCAGCTGCTGCCATCAGGCAGATGAATTTTGCTGTTATGCAAGAATTGCTGCTTCTCCTCAGCTCAAGTGCCACAGCAACAGCAGGCTGCCCTTGTCAAAGGGTCCCCATATCCCAAGGGTCCTGCAGAGACCCACCTCCCCTTTGCTCCCAGCAGCCTGCAGCCAGGCTGCTTTTAGGAAACCTGACCTCTTTCTGAGGTCAGCACTGAGGCAAAAGGAGCAGAAATGATAAGGAGAAAGAAGAAATACTGGGTGCACAGGGAGACTGGTGAGTCAGGAGATAGTAGGGTGCGAGGGGAGTTCTGGGTAAAAAAATAAATTACCGAGAATTTGAGCCCATGTCCAGAATTACCACAGGAATTTAGTGCCATCCCATCTGGCAAAGCTCACCTCGTACTCCTGGAGCTCATCTTCCTCCACCTCATAGGACACAGTTTGGATGCGGATGTCACTGTCTACCAGGCAGGACCCTTGCGCCTCGTGCCTTTCAGGAGCTTCGGATAGAGCCTCTTTGCTCTCCGTAAAAGTGGTTTCGCAGCTTTCTGTTTTGCTGTCCTTGGCCTTGAGAGTGGTCTCATCCTTCACAAGGATGAAACTGGGGCCGTACAAGGCTTCAACAGCCAGCTGCAGGGAACTGGCATCCAGCAGCTGGTGAGTCCTGGCACTGCCAGTGTTTTGGAAGATGTAGGAATACAGTTTCCCTTGGCAGTGATGACTGGGGTAGTCCTGGCTGTTATGCTGGTGGTAAGAATAGCTGCTGCGAAGGTGTCCGTTGGCGTTGGCCAAGAGTGGGTTTTGCAGCTCACGCACGCTCTCCATGCTGTTGGTGGTAGGGGGGAAGAGATCCTGCAGGAGCAGAAACGGTAAAAGGCTGTTATTACGGCAAGGCAAGGGAGCAGAAAAGCCTCTCGCCGATGTTGAGATGAGGATAGTGGGAACAGAAAATATTGGCAATAATGGAGAAAACAAGAGTCCTCCCCACCTCTGCACAGCTTGAATGCTATCTCGGCAAACGGAGCATCTCTTCGTCTCTCCCCTGCTGGTAGTTAGATAAGGATGCAGCCCTGCAACAAGATGATCTGATTCAGACTGGATTAAGATGAGGATTTGGCCACGTGCAGCCTGACAGGAAAGGACCTACTGCATCTTTTCTGCTGGTTCATAATATGTGCTGCCTAACAGACATCACAGAAGTAGTTAAGATACTACCAGTCACTCAAGGGGGCTGTCTGACTTCCCAAAGCAGAGTATTGCATGGTGAATTACAGCCCTCTGAAGATTACAGAGACACCTAACTGACTTTCAGGTACATGGGAGGTTCTCTAGGGCTCTTCCAAGGTTGAGCTGCACCTGGGGCAAGAGCAGTGAGCCACCAAGGGAAGCCAGGGGGCTGCTGTAAGGATGTGGAGGTGGTGTTTAGGCTGGGGTGGGAGTGTTGGATGCCCAGCTAACCATGAAGAGGAACGAAGAGATGCGAGATTAAAGGGGAGACCCCAGGGGGTTTGGTCCACTTTGAAATGATGACATTCTAAGTAAATGATCCATCACATCAAAGCCCTGTTTAAACCAGCTCCACCCTTGGGTACAGCAGCAGCGGTAGAGCCTTGGCTCTGGGCCACCAGCTTCAGAAAATTCTGAGTCCAAATGGGATCCTCAGCTGCAAATGTCAACATGGGTTTATTCCTTGGGGAAATTTACCTCCCTCCCCCTTCCTCCATTTCAGAGGGCTGAAACTTTGTGCTGCTTTTTTTTTTTTTTTACCCATGAAAATTTCTGAGATTAAATATTTCCACCCCTTTTCTTCAGAGGAGCATTTGCTATTTTGGCTTCACAACCCACCTTGGCACAAAGAAAACATGCAGTGAAATATCCTCAGGAGAGAGAAACAATTACTTTGTGCTCTTCAACCCCGAGCCCTGCATTTTATGGTCTCTCTCTAGCACTTTCCTAGCTCCTAGACCATGCCACCTCATTGCCTTGTAACCCCAAATGTTCCTGTCCTTCTTAGAGATCTCAGTCATGGAGTCCTCTGCAGGATGCTGTGTAGCAGGGGAACACATCCTCCTGCTATAGGATTCCCCAAGGTGCACTAGGCTGGCTTTCTCACAGACAGCACATCACCTTGGCTTTAAATCTGTCCTCAAGGAGGAAATAAAAGTAAAGGAGTTGAAGACCCCAGAGAGTGAAAAGCTAAAGTGGTCCCTTGGCCAAACTCTGCCACCCCATGCAGGTTCAAGGGCTATACATGGTTTTAAATGGACCTGTCCATGGGCTTAGTTCTGGCAGCGGTCATCCCATTTTGGAAAGCTGATAAGGAAAATGGAGTTGTGCTGCTAAAACTGCATTTTGGTGAAGGCCCTCCTCTTCTCCCTCCTCCAAACCATTCTCTGCCTTCTGCAGTCTCCCACCTTACTAATAAATGGCTGTAATGGCTTGTGCAGCAGATGGCTGTTAAGTATTTTCAAAATATTTAAGGGAGATGCATATTTGTATCAAAGGTGGCTTTATTTCCTGCACAGACCCAGAGAAGCTCAAAGCTTCATCCCAGTTTTCAGGCAAGGAAGCCACAATCCTCTTCTTTACTTACCTTAACATGCAAATTAGATTTCTAATAAAATATCTTGCTTTTGAATAAAACAGTAAGAAGAGACCAATCACTGAGTGTTATTTGAGAGCAGCAGCCCAAGCAGAAGCAGCAGCCCAGCATTAGTAAGAGAAAGTTGGCAGTTTTGGTACAGCATCCATGCCTCATCTCAAGAAATGCTTCTGACAGCAGGCTAGGGTAGGGAGGAATGGGATTTTGCTGCAAGCTGCTGAAGGGAGCTGGCTCCAAATGTGCTGAGAAACACCAGCATTTGGACTGCGGGCAGGCTGCCGGCCACCGGGCAGTGGGTGCTGCCTGTGTGGAAGTTGCTGCACTTCTCTCTTTGGGTCTTCTGCAGCAGGTTAGAGAAAGGGAAGAGCTGTGTGGGAAAGCTACACATTCACAGCAGCTAGTGCTGGGAAACAGAGCGTGGGGGAGAAAGAAGGGAAAGGAGCTGGGAGGAACTGGAAACCTAAAAGGCAGCTTGGGAGGTGCCAGAGAACCAGTGTGGGATGAGTGCATCTATGCAGCTGGGCTGCTGCTGGACATGGACTCATCTGACTTTGGGCTGGGAGATAGCTCACTGACCTGGGCTGCGGGGAAGAGGCAGGTAGTGAGCATCCCAGGATGAACATTTCTTGGAAGAGTAATAGTGTGGGTAGCAAAAGAAACCACGGGAAAATACTGCTGAAGCATGGGGAAGTTTCTGTGAATGTGGGCTGGGAAGGGCTGAAGGCTTTGTCCCAGGAAAGGAGGGAGAACCCAAACCCCTTTGCTTCCTCAAACTGCCCTTTGGGGGCTGTCCTTAGAACAGGGACAGGATCTCAGAGCTGCTGCACAAAGTGTGAACAGGGCAGGGCTACAGCTAGAGGGATTTAGTACATGCTAGTCTTGTACCTTCTGGGACTATAAAAGATTCACCTCTATTAAACTCCCTTTTCCTTGCTGCCTTCCACTCTTGGGAGCTGGAGCTGATGCTCTCCCTCAGAGCACGATAGGGCAATAACAGAACTACAAGGATGAGGGGAAAAGTGCAGAAGATGTCACTGTGCTTCTGATGAATAGGTAAAAGGACCACTAAGTGCAGCCCTAGTGCCCAGTCCTGGCATTTGTCAGAAGTGGAGAGGGGACACTGAGGGCCAGAATCACAAATGCTTATAGCAGTATGCTGTAGTGTGTCCCTGCTGAAAAGCAGCCAGGCTGAAACCTTCCTATCCAATAGCTGATGTGAAGAGTCCCGGTGACAGAGGGATTAGAGTTGCATCCCACTCCTTAGTCACCAAGATCAGCACGTCACATAGAGACCGTGCACCAAACGATCTGGGTTTGCAGGTATAGACTAGGGCCATCAGACCCCTAGAGATAACATTAGAGAGGGAATGGCAGAGAGGGCGAGGACCAGCCCTGCATGCACACACACAGGGAAGGAAAGAGCTACACCAGCCCTGCAGTTGTCCCCAAACCCCTTTTGGGTTATCTGAATCCTACAGTGAATTTAGCTGCACAGGGCTTAATAAAGTAAGCCTAGTAATAAAGTAAGCCTGGTAATAAAGACAGCTTGTTAATAACCAAGCTTGGGGAAAGGAATGAAGCCAGCAGATGAAAGCAAGGAAGCCATAAAAGACAAAATTGGCAAAGAATGGCCATTCTCTGACCTCATTACCAGCAACACAGGATAGCGTGCATATCCATCAGCCCCATGAGGCTTATCTGGGCAGGACTGGCAGCAGGTAATGGTGGTGAGATGCTGCTAGGTGCACAGGGAGCACACATGCACAATGTGAGCACAGGGGGAGGGCACACCTGGGAAGAAGCAGACTTCAGTGCCCTCGCTGAGCTGAACCATTGCTGCAGCTCTACTGACAACTGACAGCTGTGGGCTCCCTGCTGAATTGCCTCCCCCTCTGTATGGCTGCTCCTGTAACCAGCTGGCTGGGTAAGGGCCCCCATGCTCCCCAGCCTGGTTGCAGTGGTCCCTAGTAGAGCGAGATATGCATAGCTGTGTTGTTTACTCATCTTCTCAAGGCAAGTACTAGGTAAAAGGAGCCAAAATAAGGCATAAAAATAAGGAGGTAGCAAATACAGCTTTGTGTTTCATAGATCTCACCTCCACACCACATCCCCTGAGGCAGTTCTCAGAGGGACCCTTGGCACAGATGCCAGCTATGATAAGCCAGTTAATGATGAATTAAGTAGCTGTTCCAGGAATCAATCATCACTTAATTGCCCTGTCAGGCAAACACTCTGCCTTGCTTCCCGGGCTCATTAGCAGGTTGCGGCTGTGATGCATGTCCCCAGACTCCTGAGTGAGGTTAGCCTACCCCAACCAATGGCTTTTCCCTTCAGGATAGCACCTTGGGGAGTGATGCCCTGCTGCACTGCCATGCCCTGGCTGGTCCAAGGACAGGGGACAGGGTGAATGCCTGTTTCTGATCCAGCTGATGTGAAGCAGCCACATCACACAGCATCACAGCCAGGTACAGCTGCCATATCCCTGGGACAGAGGTGGGCCTGCTCCTGATGGAGTAGAAAAGCATATGAGATATGTCAAGCACCCTTTCCAGAGTCCAGACCTTCCTAGAAGCTCTCAGGAGGTGCTTTGGGGCTTCTTGGGCCTTCTAACTGAAGGCCCAAGTCTTCCCAGGAGACAGTACCTCTGCCTCTGGACATCCAAGCTTGCAATTCTGCTCAAGAGAAAATCAGCTTGCAAGGCTGCCGAGAAGCAAAGGCAGAGCATCACAGGGAGGGAAGATGTCATTTTGGAGAGGTAATGGATGAAGGAGGATGAAGGAAAGGCAATGAAGGCTCATGGACAGTGTGTCTGGCAGGGGCAGACCAAGCCCTCTCTCAGCCCCGGGAGCCCACACAGCAGCGTGGATATCTGACATGTCCCAGCCCTGAGCCCCACTGGGTTAACCACAGCTCAACAGGAGAAGGAATTGCTTTCATCAGCCCTGCAGAGATGTCTGCAGAAAGCAGTTTTGCTCTGGCCAACACTCAAGCCCGTCTCCTCATCACTGCTCTTGCCTTGGGTACAGCACCAGCGTGCAGAGTGAGGGATTGTTCATCCCTGGGATGTAACAAAGCCTTCAACAGTCCTGGGAAAGGTTGCTGTGGCAGGAGCATCAGATGAAGTGGTTGGGGGGTTGGAAAGGGCAGAGGGAGCACGTTAGGTACAGCACTGGGAAGGGAAATGGTGGGCGAGAGGCAAAGTGACATCTGAGCCAGGCAGAGAGCTGGACCCTGGCAATCAAGATGAAGAAGAAAAGGAGGGAAAAGAATTGGTGAGGACCAGGAGAGAAGGAAGGTGACACAGAGCCTGTGGACATGGATTAGAGGAAGGATAGCTGACGCGTTTGTGATGTAGAGCATCTGATTCACAACTTTGATGCAGCCCATTTGATAGAGCTGGAAAGGAGTGAATAAAATGCTTGTTCTGATCTCCTGACAGGGTGGAAAGCCAGTGCCTAGGCAATGGGCTCCTGGCTCCAACAGAGACTAAATTGCTCTGAGAATTGGGATGCGATAGGCTGCTTTTCAAGGTTCACAAGTCAAATTGGGCAATTTCCAGGTGGAAATCGAGTCTTTATTGTCCCTGATAAAAATGTTTCTCTGCAGCAGTGTTCCGACCCAGCTGTGCTCAGAGCTAAGGCGTTGCTCCTAATGGTAAGAAACAGCAAACCCATCCCCGGGGCTAGCAGGGGAGAGCCGGGCTGCTTCTGAAGGAGCCGCACCAGGGTTTCTGCAGGGCTGGGGCTCCCCCACTGCCCTGTCTCCAGCCTCGGCAAGCCGGACACGCTGCCCGTGAACATCCCATCAGCTTGGCAGCAGTGGGAAATCCATCACCTCTAAACAACCGCAGGCACCACCACAGCACTCAGCCTCATACCGGGAATGCCTGCACACAAGCTGCTCCTGGCCGCCGTGTCCCCCATCCCCGGACGGGTCCCCGCCGCCCCCCGTCCCCGGCCGCGGCCGGCGCTCGCCAGGCGGCCGCCAGGTGTCCCCGGTGCTCCGCGCACCGCCGGTCCCGCACCGCCCGCACCGCCGGCCCCGCACCGCCCGCCGCCCCCGGCACACACAGCGCCGCAAGGGACGGCCCTGCGGGCAAAGCCTGGGCCCGGCGCCTGTGTGTCCAAACCCCGGGGACGGCTGCGGCGCCCCAACACTCCGTGGCCGGCGGTGGCCTCTCCAGTGGGAGCACAGCGCCGGCCCGGGGTCGGAGCTCACCGGCCTGGGTGCGGCCGGGGGCCGTGCCCCGCTGGAATGCACCCCGCGGGGATGCACCTCGCCGTGCCTCTCGGGAAAGGGAGATTGGAGAAGGGCACATCGAGCTGTCGAGAAGGGAAAGAGGCAACATGGATGGTGATGGAAATAAAGCACATGGTGGTGTGGGTGGCTAGGTGTATAATTAGCAGGTTTGGTCTCTCTCAGCATCTTTTTTTTTTAGCTGGAGACGCAAACAAGTAAATAAGGTGGCTGTCAGAAGTTTCCGCAGGCTGTCCTGGGTGTATAGGATCAGGGAGGAGAGGGGGGCAGTGCAGCAGGGCTGCTCCCGGGGGCTGTCCCGCAGCTGAAGGGCAGTGGGGTGGTCATGGGGTGCCCAGTTGAGGCAAAGCAGAGAGAGTGACCTGGCCAGCAGCGTTGTACTGGGGAAATGGACCAGGGCAGGATCAGGGATGGACAAGTTATGGAGGTGTCAACAGCCACACTGTGCTAGTCCTCTCAGCCTCAGGGCACTCCTGCTGGCTTTGCACCCAAACAACCTACAGCCCTGCAGCACTCTCAACAAGCCCCAGTGAGGGGCTTTAAAGGTGCCAAACAAAACTGATGGATAGCTCTTACCAGGGACTTTTTCACTTTTCTGTTTGGGGACCCAGCAGGGTTGCCAGGAGGCAGTGGAGGTTAGGGTGATGACTTCTGGATATAGAGGCTGGTGGGACTGTCACTCAGTATCTCCACTCCTCTGAGGCATCAGCCTTGTGAGGCTGTTGGGCTCTGACTGCTCATGTCAGCCAGACAACACCAGCCCAAGGTCAGGGGAGAGTGAATTCTCCTACCTGATACAGCATCTAAATCACTGTCCTGGAGAAACATGAGCTCAAACTGGGTCTGGGCTTCAACCTCCTCTTCCTCAGCTCAGGATGACCCTAAGGAAGTACCGTAAGGCTGCTGTCTGGAGAGAGGGGCATTGACACCCTGTCCTCAATGTAGAAAGCCTACTTAGAAACATCCATGCATGTAGAGCCAAACTAACTGACAACTGGGCTGCATGCTTTCAGCACAGAGGCAGCCCCATCTCTCACCTGAGAGCAGGCTCCCTGCTTGGGGTACCCAAAGGAAGACCAAGCATCCCACTGGAGTGCTCACAGAGGTCCCTTGAGATGTGTTTATTACCAGGACATTCTCTCTGCTGCTGGAAGATGCATATAAGCTGTTGCTGGTGGATTGTAATTTTGCTCATGACTGATTTTCCTATGCTAATGGTTAAAGTCGTCAATTTCACATCAGGTTTTCTCCATTCCTATTTATACCCGGTATTGAACTGAACACAGTGGTTATCCTAAATGGCTCCATGCTCTTCTCCCATGAGGCATTTTCACCCATACCCTTTCCTGCAGTCGCATCATCTCCACTTCAAGGCTCTTCTTGTGCCTGTGAAGTCATGCAGGCCATTTATGACTGCTGCTTTCATGGGACCCTGCATCAATCCTCCCCATTGCTTCGTTCCCACAGACCACTCTGAGAGCAGTGATACCCTGTGCTGGAGCAGACCTGTGCCACGTGCTCCTTTCCAGGACCATCCCTGCTCCCCTCGGCCCTGCAGCCCAGCCTGCCCCAGAGCTGTGCCTGGGGTCTGCGCCCTGGGGATGCTCTCCTTGCCATGTCCTGTCACCCAGAAGTGCAGATCGGACCTGGTGTTTTTCCAGGTGAGAGACCTGCCCCATCCAAGACCAAAACAGGGACAGGGATGTAGCACTCGGTTGGCAAAAGGTGTCAGGGGCGGGGGACATAGAGATGTCCTCCCTTTCACAGCTGCAGCTTGCTAATAGAGCAGCTTAGCTGCAGCACCGAACTTCATCCTTTCATCTTCCTGAAAATCCCCCTCCTATCAATCGAAACTGGCAATGTAAAGCATCTGTTAAGGACTGCTCATTTGTCTCTGTTTAAAACATATCCATACCAAATGATTCATTATCAGCCTGAGGGCTAGTGCATGCCGGCAGCCTCCTTTCCCCACTGCCCTGTTTATTTTATCCGCGTCTGCCTGCCTTAAACTCAGGGCTATTTCCACCTTGCTTACTGCGTCCTGATTCTCCTGGGGATTCATGAGGCTCCTCTGTAGTTCAGATGTTTAATTCATTTGCCAATGATCTGTTCTCTCTTTAAAAATGAACTTATGCTGTGGAGATGACACCTTTCCAGCTTACTTTTCAAACCCCAAGTTTCCAAACACAGTGTGTATTTATCAGCAGTAAGCTGATCTCCTGGTCCAGAAAATAAGTGGATTGCTGTCTTCCTATCTGGCCAACATCTGCAGACCCAGACAAACTTCCGAGGAGTTAAATTATTACCCGTGTCAAAAGGTGCAATCCAAACCAAATGTTTAGAGCCTCTTTCATATTTGTTATTACCAAAGAATACTCAAGTGAAGATGTGCCCTTTGTGTTTGAGGAGAGGCAGTTCATACTGGTTTATTCTGTTGTCAGGAATATGGTAAGAGGAAAGGCAGCAGCCTGCCCTCAGCCATCCCACAACCCTTGTTCATCCTGCAGTACCAGAGTCCAGGACATGCAGTGCTAAATTTTCTTCTATATAGTGGGGAAAGAGATGTTGCAAAACAATGTCACATCTTTTCTGTAACACTGTTAAGGTGCCTTGCTGAGAGGGCCTCTGGGCTACTCCTTCATTTGCTGTATAGATGCTTTCCCTTTCTTCCTGGCCCATTTCTCTTCCCAGCCCATGTCACCACCTCCCTGGGGCAAGACTCAGGCTGCTGCTTGCACCCATCCAGTCATAGTGTGAAAGAGGCAGCTCTGCTCTGGGTGAGCCACATTGCTGGTCTTACACGGGCTGAGTGAGGGCATCCTGATCATGGTGTTTCCCTCCCAGTACGTCCCTTGCTGTGTGGGGACAAGCCCCAGCAACACCCTCTCTCACTCCTCTGCCCCCTGGAGGTTCTGGAGAGCTGGAAGGATTTGCAGAGAAACCTCTGCCCAGCTCAAGAGCAGCACCAGTGTGGCTATTGCATGTGGCATCAAATCTCCAAGTTGGTGCACATGTGCCTTGGGCCAATTTTTCATTCCAACTGTTGAGTCTCCAGTCATATAGTCTGGGGACAACTCCAGTTTTCAAAAGATACCTGAAGTGTTTCACTCCAAAAGGAAGCTGGTTTAAGTCATGCACCACAAAAACACTGAGGATCATTGTAGCCTTCCCTTCCAGGCCGAGCAAAGCACTTGGTGTGCTTTGCTGCCTTTTTCACTTGTCAGAGAAATAGCAACAGAAAGACAATTTGGAGGAAACCTATAACAAATGTTTTTTCCCCCTCACTAATGATGTGGCTTGGCCCTTCACTCAGAAAAGTCAATCATTTACCCATCTCTAATTTTACAGGTAGAGAAATACTGGCTGAAGACCTTTCCTGAAATTACTGCCCTGAAAGCAGCAGTAGAGCTGCAGCTCCTGTGAGTGTTACCTGCCAGCCCTGGGCTCAGGCACAGGGCTTTAGAAATTAGGAAAAAAAAAGGAGGACAGGAAGATCAGATCTTCAGGATACTTGCTGAGGTTGAAGATGCTCTGGGGAAGGTGTGAATACATCACAACACATGCAGAGGGACTGTGAAGGGGACAGACAAACCAAAGAGGCCAGAAGTGCCCATGCCCATGCCGGTGGCCCACAGACTGCTCTGCCACAAGCTCCTGGACCAGGCAGGATTAGCCCCTTTGAGGCTTGCGCCAGGGAGCTTGTAGGTGGCAGAGGGGCATTTTAATTGGTTAATTACTGATGAGAGCTTGGTCATCTCTCTGCAAGTGATGGTGATTTCTGCAGACTGTGCTGAGGGCAGGGAGGGGTTGAGTACCATGCAAAAGCAGGGATCTGCTGTACAAATTCACCATGCTGGAACTGCAGCAAATTACTCATTCTTTAATAATGGTGTTTATTACCTGTCTCTGACAGTGGTTCAGGGAGACAAAGTGAAGTGGATTCAGCTCCCCAAAGCTTCAGCTCTGCCAGCCATTTTTATGGCATAAGAAAGTTTTGCCAAAGAAATGCAGTCACTGCATTTTGGCTTGAGTCATTCCTTCTCCTGACAGCCTACAAAGTAACCAGCAACTATCCCCCAGAGACAAAAGGTGTTTGTTTTTTTTTTTTTCTTGTGTGTGGCAGGCAGGCTCAGACCCACTCCTCTGGTTATCCCTGGTATTTATATAGTGCTACCTTCCTCCTGGGAGAAAGGTTTTTACTGGTGGCAGATCCCAAGCTCATGAAAAGGGAATTTATCTTTTTCAGAAGCAAAGCAAGCAGCCCAGTAAAGTAGGTTTGGGGAGAGCAGCATGGCTTTCGTGAAACCTGCAGCAGCTTTAGAGAAGGAATTATAAACAGGCACTGGGTAGAGACAGAAAGTGCTTCTCATTGAAACTCCTGAACGAGTGGCTTTTTTCCACAGACACAAGCTGAGAGGTCATCCACAGGGCCACAGGGAGATAGTGCTGCTCAGGGGAGTCATTTCATTGGCATAAGTCATGGCACCGGCAATAGCCCTCTCGACCAAGATCCCTGGACTGTTTTTCTTCCCGGCTGCATCCCAGGGATGGCCGGCAGTGGGGTGGCTCCCGCCAGCTCCTGAGGCTTCTCATCAGAAGGCAAACAAGCCCTCAAACTTCTACCTGCGACTGAGCTGCTGCCCGGGGAAGGAGTCCCGATGGCTGGCTGGATCCGCGGTGCCATTGCAGTTGCCCTGACATATCTGGCCTCCAAAACTTTGGCTGAAATCCTTACATTTTGCCCACCGCAGAGCCTCTGACCAGGTAATTTGTCCTGGTGTTTCCAGGTTGCAGCCTTTCATCTTTACACCCCCCAACACATTTTCTGACCTTCCTGGGTCCAACTCGAGCCCGGCGCAAGGCTGCCTTTCCCTGGGGACGTGCTGCCATCCCACTGGAGCAGCCTGGGGCCGCTGGGGACGAGCTCCCGGACCCCCTGGTAATGCCGACCGCCCGGGTGTCAGCGGGGGTGCCCCGACACGAGCGCTGTGCGCGGGTGCTTACCTGCGTGTCGAGGAAGGGCTCACCCGCCAAGTTGGAGCACGGGCGGCAGAAGTGGAGCGGCGGCGGCTGGCATCACGGCGGCCGGCAGCGGCTCGGCGGCCCCGCCGCGGCCTGTGGCCGGGTGGGCGCCCGGCGGCCCTGCGGCGGCCCGGTCGCGGCCGGGGGTGCGGCGGGAGCGGCGGAGCCCCGGCCGTGCGGGGTGCGGCAGCGCGGAGGCACCGCGCGGGTGCCGGCGGGGAGCGGCGCCGCGCTCGGGCTGCGGCCGGACCGCGCTCCCCCTCCGCGCCCGCAGAGCCGCGCTCGCCCGCTGGTGCTATCGGCGGCTCGAGGGCTGGCTACTCGGAGCCGTGCCGCTGCTCCCGACGTGACTGCTTCTCCTGCTGCTTCATATGGCACGGCAGAAACTCTCTCTTTTCTGCTCGCTGCATTTCCCAGGGCACAGCCCTTCCCACTCCCCCAGCAAGGGAAAGACCCAGTGCCAGCGAGCAGAGTTTAAAGGAAAAGGATAAAGGAGGTTTCTCGCTGCCCGAGCCGGTGCTGAGGAGTCAGGCAGCCCGACTTGGGGGATGCATCCCATGGACAGCCAGCTCGTTTTCTGGCTCAGACAGGTATTTTTCTGCCCTGATCCTTAAGGACCAGGGTGGAAGGCTGATCTGCCTCACATGCATCTGGGCATCACTCCCGTGAGTGGAGTTAATCCGAATTTGCACCAGCACAGCAAGAGTCAACACCCCAGCCTCAACACCTCATTCCTCCGGTGCTCGCTTCCCCTCAGCCCAGGATATGTCCTGGGGAACCCGTGCTGCTCCCTCACAACCTGGCAGCTCCCTCAGCTCTGCACTGATGCCTTGCTATTCCTAAACTCCCTAGGTGCCCCCTCAGCGACTCCCCCTACCTCAGGAGCACCGAGCACCGGGACGACTGTTAGCAGATATACATGCATCTGAAGCCTGGTCCAGCCAAGGGCGACCTGTTTAAGCGTGGGCAGAGAGCTGACTGCCTTCACCAGTCCCCAGTGCTGCTTTGCCAGGAGTAGACCGTGACCACCAGATCCAGAGACACCCGTGTCCACCAGCAGTTATCCTTTGCATCCCACACTGGGGCTCCCTTGGGACCACACTGTGGCTTCTCAGCACAGTGTGCCTTTCTGAAGGTCCAGGCTTGTCTCTTACACCTCCCAGCTTCTTCCAGGTGCTGAACTGACAGCTGATGGATTGTGTACCAGGGCAGTTGGGTCTCAAGGTCCCATTGCTAGAGGGGCTGGGGCTCTGGATAGAGGAGGAGATGGCAGGGCATCTTCTCTGTGCCTCAGTTCTCAGATAGCTGCGCATCTTTCCAGTAGCAGCAGAGAAATCCTTCTGCAAAGCTTCAGGGGCTGGATTACCTGGGCTAATGACAGGACTGAAGTGCCTGTGTTCCTCAAAGAAGCAGTGACAGGTGGCCAACTCTCCCTCCCTGAGGGCAATCTGTGTCCCACATCTCCCAGCAGGTCTGTGAAGGATTTGAGCCCAGAATGCCAGCCCCAGGCTGGGGACCTCACCAGGGAAGCTGTGTTCCAGGATATCAGCCAGACCACAGAGCTGCTGCTATGAACAGAGCGAACCTCAGGGAAAAACATGTCGGCCAGACATGTGTCCCTGTTGGCCAGACACAGCCAAACAGAGTTTGGGGGAAGTCTAAGAAGGGTATAGTCTGCCCCCATGTCCCCAGGTACTGGGACAGACAGTCAAGGGCTTGGGGTGCAGCAAAGGAGGTTTGACATCTCTACCCATCCGAGGTCTGTCAGTCAAGATCAGAGACCTACTTTGGAAGTGACCTCAGCATGTGACTTGGGACAGAGGGACAGAGCAGATGACTAGTAGTGGTTCTCTGATGACTCCAACTTAGCCAAAGTCCCAGCGAGTGTGAAGCAAAGCCCAGGATGTTGTGGGGGTGTGGGCTGAGCTGCAGCCCTCTAAGAAAGCAGAGGAGGCAGTGGGACTTGCTGTTGCATGGGTGTGAAAAAAGAGGTTTGGTGGAAACCACCTTCCCCTAGTGAAAGTCCCCATAAGGGTCCTGCTCATGTCCCTGGCAGCTCATGGGAATGGCTGCCTGCTTCCAGGTCCTGCTTTTTTCCTCTCATAGGTTATGAGATCCTATAAAGCCTTATCCAGCCAGCATGTGGTAATTAAAGGCAAACAAAGAGGCCTTATTCCACGTGGACAGCCTCTTGGCAAGGCTGGAGGGGCTGTGGAGGTGAAGGGAAGCAAGACATGGGCTCAAAACCTTTCTCTCTGTGTTATGGGAGAGCCTGAAAGGAAATCTCAGTTGCTGGATGAAGCATCTTCGTCCATGCTTGCCAAGGCCCAGAGAGCTGCTCTGGCTTTACCCCATGCCAAGGTGCCAAGCAGAAGGCAAATGGGCAATCAGGGAGGATAGCTCACAGAGGCAGTACTGGTGACCACCAGCTGTGGTCATCTCCACCATAGCTGCCCCTGCCCAATCCTGGCCAGCTTCTGTCAGCCTGGGGCAGCTGTTCCATCCTTCACCAGAGCCACTCATATCTCTGGATTAGTGTGCAGGCACTGAGGTTGTCTGTCGGGGCAGGGGATTAGCCCTCACCAACTTTTACAAATACACTGCTTAGCAGCAGAGCTGCAGCACTGTTTTTCCTGCTTTAACAAAGATAAGGCAACATTAGCATCCCAAATCAAGGTCTTTTGACCTCGGGTGGCTCTGAGAGAAACGTATGCATGCTTAGATATGTACATGCTAGTGCTTTTTGAGGTATGGTGAAAACCAGCCTAGGCAGTATGGTTTGGGGCTTTGCTTTTATAACCCCAGCCTTTCAGTCCAGATTAAAAATGGGCAGTGTACCTGGGAGGTGACATGAGGCAAAAGGCTGTGTGACCTAGAAGAGTCAGTCAAAGATAAAACACTTCTGGGACACTGAGGATAAGCTGCCAGTTGGAAACTTTCCTGCCCAGAAAAGGAAAAGGGAGTGTAGCAAAATGCACAGAGGCTCCCCCTCCACTGAAACTCCTTGTTGTATTTATGCATCCACTGGGATGAATGAAATGAAAATGGATAACAAAATGGCCCTTTGCTCTGAGCTGCAAGGGAGACTCTGGTGAGAACCTACCCAGCAGAAGGAAATGAGCGATGCGCTATCCCACTGGACTTGTTATACCAGCCAAATGATGCCCCTCTTAAAAAAATAATAAGAAAAAGTATTGCCAGAGACATAAAATACAGGAGGAAAAGGCTATACTTGTGTTTCAGGCCTGCCTGGCATGGGAAGGTGGGGTTTTGTTTTTGATTATGTTCTCTCAAACATTAAAATCTGCCTGCCAATATGTCCTGAGCTTCACATGCTTCATTTAACTACAGACATAGCAACAGATAAATATTCCATGACAAATTTGGTAACATTACTTTATTGACAGCCAAAAAAACCCCAGATCACTCAAGACTGAAAGCCTGAACTCCTGCCAAACAATCACAAGTGTAGAGCTGAGATAAAAGATTTCGCGCCAGAAAGGGACAGACACTACTAAAACACCCAATAACTGGAAGGCCTCTGCAATTGTGGGGGCACAGCTGCAGAGCATCCTCAAAGAAACAGAAGCAGAGAGTGGAGACATAATTAAAAGGAAGCCACTTGAGATGACTGGTCATTGCTGCTCAGGTGACTGCATCAGCGAGGCCAGAAAACATCGGGCAGGACCTGCTTGTCAGAGGCACTTGGTGCACCTTAGGCTGGCAGGTGAGGGGATTTGAAGTAGCTATTTATGATGACTGGAGGGAGCACTGAACAGATTAAAATGATATTTGCAACTATTAAAAATGATCAGATTAGTGAAATCCAGAGATGAGAGAGAAGCTTCAGAGGGATCAGCCAAAGCTAATTAATTGGGCAGCATGATGGGAGAAGAAATTAGCATGGTCAAGGAGAAGGTAAAACATAT